>NW_006921703.1:1400425-1419848 GCF_000298275.1 Orycteropus afer afer | reverse complement strand
AACCAGGCCCAGCCAAGTTGACACACAAACATAACCTCCACACTAACTTTGAAAATATCCAGAAAACCAGGGTGGGGGGATTGCTAGATAGGTAATGGGTAAGTATTGATTTGAGTGAAAGGAAAGGCAAAAGAGAATGACCAACTCAATAACACAAAGGAAGAGGAAGACACAGAGAAATGCGCAAGAGGGACAGACAACAAAGTTGAACACATTTACAAACACAATACTGCATTATCAGTAATAATGAACATTAATTTATGGGTAGATACATAGGTAGACAGGCTGAATAATCAGATATGTCTAGGCAAAAGAGAATATACCCATGACCATATATAAGCTTGGCAGACTTTATTTCTACATACATATTTGTATATGCTGTAAGAATGTTCATATAAGTAGCTAATAAGGGACAAAGTTATGGTAATTTCTTAGCCACAGCCAACCACCCTGAAGGAGCAAGTTGTTGGACCTGTGGGCTCAGGACCATTCACAGGGGACATCAAGCTCAACTGGCATATCATACTACACAAAATCATTGTTCTATATCCTACTTTGGTGAGTAGCAACTGGGGTCTTAAAAGCTTGTAAGCAGCAGTCCAGACACAACAACTGGTATCTCCTCATCCAGAGCAAAGAAGAATGAAGGAAACTAAAGACACATGGAAACAATTAGTCCAGGGGACTAGTGGACCATGTGAACCTCAGTCTATATGACCATGAGACCAAAGAACTAGATGGTGCCCTGCTATTACTGTCAATGACTCAGAAAGGGATCAGAGCAGGAGATCCTGGATGAAGTGGAAGAAAAATGTGGAACAAAACTCAAAAGCATAATAAAGACCCAACTTATTGGTTTGACAGTGACTGGTGAAACCCCCACAACTATGGCCACTAGTCACTGTTCAGGCCTGGAATGGAACTCAATCCTATGGCTTCCAGACAAACAATAGACAGACACATAAGGTAAACATTTATACCAGTTGGGTACACTCCTTAGAAAAATCAACCATGGGAGATCAAAAAGGGAGTATTTGCACAGGGAGATAGCTCAGAGGGCAGAAATGCATAGGAAAGAAGGACACAGGGAAAAGGTAACTATGGGGAGAACGTGGGAAGATAGCCATTACGTTATGGGGATTGCAGTCAATGTCATGAAACAAAATGTGTATGAACTGCTATATGGAAAATAAATTTGCTCTAAAATTTCTCACTCAAATCACAATTTAAAGAAAAAAAAAAGTGAAAATGGTATAGCATAGTCGTCTGACCTCTAACTTCACAAGTGGGAGAATTACCATCAGCATCAGCCCAAAGCCAATTCCTTGAAACATACTTCCACTCTCCAACCTTTTTTTTTTTTTTTTTTTAAATCAATTCTGACACCAGCTGTCCTTCCCATAGCACTCTCTACTTCTCTGCTAGGGTTGATAGTTCATTGCAATGGCTACACAGAACTCACAGACAATACTCACAATTACCAGAAAGCTGGCAGTTCAAACCCACCAGCCACTCCTCAGAAGGAATACTGGGCAATCTACTTCTGTAGAGACACAGACTCAGAAACCCAAGGAGGGGTGGCTATGGGTCGAAATCGACTCAACGGCAGTGAGTTTGTTTTGTTTTTGATTAGGGAAGTAAAAGATTACAGTTCAGGATTAGGAGCAACTCAGGTTAGCTCTTCAGTCAGGACAGCTTCTTGACTGTGCCCACAGACAGGCTTCTCTCTTTGGTCCTCAGACCCTAGAGCCCTCAGACCTTTGGGCCTCTTGGGCTGCCCTGTCTTCTGACCTACACAGGCAAGTGTTACAAAACTCTTTAGCTCTGCCAATAAGTGTCCAGAGGCATCCCACTCTTCCAAGAAGCCTCAACCCAAAGGCACTTAGCTCTCTTGCTCCATGGGCCAGGAAGCTCAACGTGCTGTCTCCTGCTGGTCTCTTGGTTTTGCTGTCTCTACAGCCATTTCTCAACCACTGCTTCTCACCATCTCTTGCCATCTCCAGTGTTACAGTTCTCTGTCTCCTGGGACTAGGAGGTTCCTAGCATAGGGACCCTGAGTCTAAAGGATGTGCTCCACCCCCATCTCTTCTTCTTGGTGATAGTGATACCCTTCTGCTCTGGGATTGGCCCTCTTCTAAGCCTAGAAGTATGACAAAACTGAATGAGACCATCATTAGGGTTCCATACACCTTATTTTTATGGTTCCAGTCCCAAAAGGGTGTCATGAACCTGATTTGAATGTTGTTGTTGCTGTTGTTATGTGCCGTGGAGTTGGACCCACCTCATAGCAACCCCTCCTTGGACTTCCGAGGCAGTATCACTATGGAAGTAGATTGCCCCATCTTCCTTCTGAGGAGTAGCTGGTGGGTTTGAACTGTCAGCCTTCTGGTTAGCAATCAAGTGTCTTAGGCACTATGCTATCAGAGCTCCTGGTTTCCAGGGTACCATAGTAGAATCCAACCTTCTGCAATGACTGAAAGGCCTTAGTGTTGGGAATAGCTACCCATCCCAAAATATCCAAGCATTTTTCTTCCCCATTAAGCTTCTAGAATCTTGGGCAGGCTCATCCTTACACACCTCCTGTGTATCTAGAACAATCTGAATTCATTCAATGTACTCCACTTAGGCCCACTAGAATCTCTAGGCCTCTCACTAAGCTCCTTTCCAATGTACAGAGAATAGATGGACATATGGAAGGCTTGGAGTGCCCATATTCCAACTCCCTTCATGAGAGAGCCAAAGTATGATCTTGAATATATCCCTCCTGAATTTAGAGATCATCTAAAGAATAGATTTGATGCATTGAACACCAATGACCAAAAGCCAGATGAATTATGGGAAGATATCAAGAACATTATCCATGAAGAAAGCAAGAGATCACTAAAAAGACAAGAAAAGAAGAGAAGACCAAAGTGGATGACAGAAGAGACTCTGAACCTTGCCCTTGAGTGGAGAATAGCTAAAGCAAATGGAAGGAATGAAAAGGTAAAAGAGCTGAATAGAAGATTTCAAAGAGCAGCTCGAGTAGACAAAGACAATGACTATAATGAAATGTGCAAAGACCTGGAGTCTGAAAACCAAAAGGGAAGAACACGCTCAACATTTCTCAAACTGAAAGAACTGAAGAAAAAATTTAAGCCTCGAGTTGCAATAGTGAGAGATTCTATGGGCAAAATATTGAATGATGCAGGAAACATCAAGAGAAGATGGCAGGAATACACAGAGTCACTGTACCAAAAAGAACTGATCGATCTTCATCCATTTCAGGAAGTGGCATATGATCTAGAACCAATGGTAATGAAAGAAGAAGTCAAAGCTGCAATGAAATAACTGGCGAAGAACAAGGCTCCGGGAATTGATGGCATACCGATTGAGATATTTCAACAAACAGATGCCCCATTGGAGGCACTCACTCAGTTATGCCAAGAGATTTGGAAGACAGCTACCTGGCCAACTGACTGGAAGAGATCCATATTTGTGCCCATTCCAAAGAAAGGTGATCCCACAGAATGTGGAAATTACAGAACAATATCATTAATATCACATGCAAGTAAGATCTTACTGAAGATAATTCAGAAACGTTTGCAGCAGTATATTGACAAAGAACTTCCAGAGGTTCAAGCCAGATTCAGAAGAGGACGTGGGACAAGGGGTATCATAGCTGTTGTTAGATGGATCTTAGCTCAAGGCAAAGAATACCAGAAAGATGTTTACTTGTGTTTTATTGACTATGCAAAGGCATTTGATTGTGTGGATCATGACAAATTATGGATAACATTGAGAAGAATGGGAATTCCCGAGCACTTGATTGTACTCATGAGGAATCTGTACCTTGACCAGGAGGCTGTCGTTCGAACAGAATAAGGGGATACTACATGGTTTAAAATCAAGAAGGGAGTGTGTCAGGGTTGTATCCTTTCTCCACACTTATTCAATCTATATGCCCTTCATGAAGAGGCATCTTATTTATGGCCTCTTCCACACTCCTTTTTTCTATTTCCTCTATCCATTCTCTCTTTCTTTCTTTCACTGCCAATTGCTTGAACATAGTTAGGGAGAGGAACAGAGGTCTTTTATATCACCATTGTACCATAGGAAAAAGAAAAATACAAATTCCACTCATGCCTTTCTTCCAACACGAATGCTTTGCCTCATTCACACTGTAGCAACACTCCAAAAACACTAGAGTAGAAACTAAAATTACTTCACTTATCACCTACTACACACATCACTTAATTTCCAGGTAGTTTTTATCATATATATACAAAAGCATAATTTTGAATATCTCACATTATTGCCTCTTAATATTAGCTCTGAGAATAATCAGTGATTTCTTAATGACAGCTTTAAAGTCATAACCTCTCTCTAGTATGACAACAAATATAAAAACAAATATGATAGTTAAAATTGCTATTTTACTTGAAAAATACTTAAAAGTTCTTTACAATTTTCCACTAACAATCATGTATATGTTCAGTTTCTAAAGAGTTTCATCATTAATAGGAACTCACATATTCTGAGCAGCTCTACATAAAATGGGAGCTCTGGTAGCATAGTGCCTAAGGCACTTGACTGCTAACCAGAAGGCTGGGGGTTCAAACCCACCAGCCACTCCTCGAAAGGAAGGTTGGGTGATCTACTTCCAGAGTGATACTGCCTCGGAAACCCAAGGAGGGGTCACTATGAGTCGGGTCTGACTCGATGGCACATAACAACAACAACAACTACATAAAACACTCTGCTCTCTGCTTTCTGTTTGATATCCCAAACCAAATATGTTGCTGTCCAGTCAATTGTGACTCGTGGTGACCCCATGTGTTGCAAAGTAGAACTGTGTTCCATAGGGTTTTCTTGGCTATAATCTTTATAAAAGCAAATTGCCAGTCCTTTCTTCCATGGTGCCACCATGTGGGTTTTGAACCACCAAAGTTTAGGTTAGTAGTGGAGCGCAAACTATTTGCACCACCCAGGAGCCTAACTTAGTAATAAAGACATTTCTGTTCAATCCTAAATACAAGAAAATTATACTATCAAAGTAAGGAGCTTGATCTCCTACATCTCCAAGCTCCTAAAACCCATTATATTAACTATTAAGAGATCTATATTCATGTTGCTCATATGAAGAAAAGCACAGCATTTAATCATTCCTTCTAAGTTTGGCAGACTGTCTGAGGAGGGCCAGGGCATTGTCATCATTAACACTTTGCCAAAGGCCCAGCACTATTGGCTGGCCTAAACCTCAGCTCTACCAAAATCAGCTAGCTATCTGAGCATCCCGCACCAAGAAATTAACTGTTTGCCTAGCGTTTTCTAAGCCATTCCTCTCCCTCAAGACACTTAGGGGCAGAGAGTTGAGACATTAAAAAATTTGAGAGCCCAGAGAGGATTCAGACATCCTGACTTCTGGCAGCTGCCCTTGCTCTGTTTCTTTACAACGCATATGGCACTTAATCAGTGATGAGCACTAGAAAATCACTTAGCATTATTGAAACTTCTCCACCGCATTGTTTTCTCAGCACCACATGTACACTCTACAGAGATATGTGTAGAGTGCATTTGCATTGGAGATTTTCTGGCGGAAATTACACTTTGCAACTAATAAAATAAGATGTAATTATAGATATGATGTTATCAGTGCCACTCTAAGTTGAAGTTGATACTTTGTGGCTGTCGGAATGCCAGATTTGAGGACTGTTTATTACTTTAACCTACACATGTTATTCCTGGGGATGATGCTGCACACAGTGAGAGCTATCTGGGGCAGCACAATTACATTCCTTCAGGGACTTCTAAGCCTCTTTGGGTTCTCTGTCTCTTAGCTCTCAGCTGCACTTTTGACCCTCTTCTGCACAGCTTACAATGCATAATTCAACCCATGTACAGCCCCTGATTGCAGCACTAAACCCAAGGTCTAGTGGGTTTAAATGTCAATCTGTTGTCTACTGATTTGAATGAGAAGCAGAGATTTACATACAGGGGCCTTAATCTAAAATTTTGGACAAAAACCAATTAGCCTTTTTTTTTTTTTTAAGTTAAGAAATTATATTAAAAGCAACTTAGATATAACCAAAAAAAGAAAAGAAAACTCACTGCCATCAAGTTTATTCCAACTCATAGTGATCACCTTTGGGTTTTTGAGGCAGTAAATCTTTATGGAAGTAGATTGCCCAGTCTTCATTCTGTCCAGTGGCTGGTGAGTTTGAACCGCCAACCTTCTGGTTAGCAGTCAGATGCCTTAGGCACTATGCCACCAGAGCTCCTTAACTTACATATAACATTTGATAATAATGGAAAAATAGAGAGGAAAATTTTTCAGTCAAACATGTGAAGGGTTAGCTACAGAAATTAATACACCTGAAGTCAATGGTTTGTGTAGGTGATGTCAACTTCCATAAAAGTAGAAATCTGAAGACTTTATCAATACTAGGTCAATTTGCAAAAATAACTCACAAAATAAAAGCCTGAAGTCTTTACACCAAGGAAACAAGTTCTATAAGGTGCTTGTTTATACATAAACAGTATCAGTAACTGTTTTCATGTGCCTTCACTGTAAAAACATTCTACAAAACTTGTGATTTTTTTATCAATAGACATAGCAAATTTCATTTGTTAGGGTTCAAAACTGTTCCTTGGGAGACTTAGCAGGAAATCCTTAAGAAAAAAAAAAATATATATATATATATATATATATATAGCTCAAGTTTCAGACACTTCTCTAGTTATGGTATTTATAACGTGGTTAAGTCTGTCAATAGAAACTTCTAATTGAAGCTACATTATCCAAACTTATTTAAAGTTTAATGATTATATTTTTACTTTTAATGCAATAACTAGCTATTTCAGTAGCTAACAGTGCTATATTAATTAAGAATTTTCCCATTTCCTTTAAGACTTATTTTCTGGTTCTTAATTTTTGATTCTTCTCATATTTCTTATTTTTCCTGTTGGTTAATTGATTGTATATAATAGTGTAACAAGAACCAGCCAAAATCTGCAGGTGAAAATAACAAATCCACTAGAGAATTTAGGGGAAGAGAAGAAATAAAGGTTTCTTATACCTGAAAAAATAGAATATCAAAATATCAGTAATATTTCTGTATAGAAACCTTACAGTTCATATCATCCTGCATGGTTAAATTTTATTTCCTGGATCAGCTGCAAATACATTCTGTGAACTTGTTACCTTTTACACCAGAGTTCTGGTGATCTGGATTCAGGCTCAAAATCCCATAGTCCTTTCCCATAAGTCTAATGTAGTCCATTTTTCTGTTCAAAGCTTCTCTGTAGATGACAAAACTTAATATAGTCATGGTTAATTCACAATAATCTTTTTAAAATGGGAAATCAATTATAGAACCAATGTAGAGCCAAATAAGTCCATTTAAAATCAAAAGGACAGGTAGATGAGAATATCTCCAAATATGATTAACCTTACTTTCAAAGAGTTTTAAATGTACCACATAATTATCTTGAAATATAATATTATATATTAAGACTATAAAGTCTCTAAACATCTGAATTATGCTCCACAGGTAAGTAGAATAGTTAGTTCTCCCAGTTAAACTCACTGGTTTCTTTAATGCTGCTCTTAAAAGAAGAGGTTACAACCAAGTTAGCAATCAGAATAACTAAAATTTGGCCATGATATCATGTATTTGTTGTCTAATATTGGGCAAAAACACAAGAGGAAACACTAAAACAAATTTTCAACCTAAAAAGAATTAGTCAATTTTTTTTTTTTTTTTTTGAATTGACAACACACTCAGGTAGGTAATCTATAATCTACCTAAAAATACTATAAAACCAAAACCACACTCAGTGCCATCAAGTCGGTTCTGAATCACAGTGAGCCCTCCTTGGGTTTCCAAGGTGGTATGTGGTATCTCTACAGAAGTAGATTGCCCAACCTTCCTTCTGAGGAGTGGCTGGTGGGTTTGAACCACCAATCTTCTGGTTAGCAGTCAAATGCCTTAGGCACTACTCTTTAACAAAAAAAAAAAAAAAACCTCTCTTGTGGCTTTTTATGAAGTTTGTCATAGTTTATAATGGGCTACAAGGAGATAATGTTTAATCTATTCAACTAAAATTTCTGAAAATAAAAATCTTAATGTTTCCTAAAATCACATGGCTTGATCTGACTCAGGAATCATCTCTTGCTATGGAGACCCAATTAGAAAAATAATGAATTCTTCAAACTAGTAATGAAAGAAATTATTACTTTAACTGTAAGAAACTGAATTTAGTGTTTCATACGCTGCTTACCATTAAAGCTCCTAAAAAATCTGAAACAATTGCACTTTAACCAGATAAACACTTGACTATGTAAGTTTCTTTTAATAAATTTTTTAAACACCCTGTTGCACATATCTTATGACTCATTAAATTGTTGCTGTTGTTGTTATATGCCGTCGAGTCGGACCCGACTCATAGCCACCCCTCCTTGGGTTTCCAAGGCAGTATCACTATAGAAGTAGATTGTCTCATCTTCCTTCCAAGGAGTGGCTGGTAGGTTTGACTCGCCAGGCTTCTGGTTAGCAGTCAAGTGCCTTAGGCACTATGTTACAAGAGCTGCCAACTCATTAAATGGCAACATGAAATGAACACACTTATTAGCAGACCTGAAGCCTTTCTCAAAAACAAATAATGACCTTTGCATTACAACGAATATTCAACTCAGTTACCAGTAAATTACACAAAGATCTTGAAATCATATATCACAAAACATAGTTACTGCTAAAAAGATTTGCTTAAATATTTCAAGTTCTCATTTAAACTGTTAATTATTTCCCCAATTTTAAATTTAGCCCTTTCAGAATATACCAGCTAGTTTGGGAAATTAAAAAGTTTTTGTCCAAGTGACCAACCCATGACCTGAACCCTTTCTCAAAAAACAAATACATGAACTTTACATTACAATGAATATTCAACTCAGTTACCAGTAAATTATGTAAAGATCTTGAAATAATATATCACAAAACATAGTTACTGCTGAAAAGATTTGCTTAAATATTTCAAGTTCTCATTTAAACTGTTAATAATTTCCCCAATTTTAATTTAGCCCTTTAAGATTGTACCAACTAGTTTGAAAAATTACAAAGTTTTTGCCCAAATGACCTACTTATGAATAAAGCATAAAGTTTCTGGCTTGAAGCAGAAACATTTCTGAAGACTATCCCACGTCTAATTTCTGTTTTGGCTTAATAGAGTTATCTTGCAATCAAGAGAATCTGCCCATGATCCTCCATGATGGGGATCCACTTCAGTTTTCTAATAACTATAATAAAAAAGCATTTTCCTTATTCTCGATTGTCTGAAATAGTCAACATTTTAAAAGTTTCCCTCAGATATCGACTAAAGAAGCTTGATCTGCCTTTCCCTCCTCCCTTGGGCTTACATTCAAAGAATAGATCTTACTAGTTCATTTACACATTTGACTGCTAACCAGAAGGCTGGCAGTTCAAGCCCACCAGCCACTCCTCGAAAGGAAGATGGGGCAATCTACTTCCGTAGCGATACTGCCTTGGAAACTCAAGGAGGGTTGCTATGAGTCAGGTCCGACTCGACGGCACATAATAACAACAAGGCCTTGTTATACCAATTAAAATAAACAATTTTTCAGTGCGCTTGTAAAATCAACCAATTTGTACTGAAAGTTTCTTAGAGTAGCAACTGAAAGCCTAATTCATAAAACAGCTGCAAGAAGCAGTTTTGTTTGGCGCTGAGGCTTAGAGTAACCTCGTGGCAGTGCATAGAGGAGGACCCCCAGACTGAATGCTCTTTAGATGAGAAGGGAAGTCCTCAAAGTGGAATCACATTCACTTTTCTAGGTGACTGACCAGAAATCTCGTGCAGGTGGACACTACCTTGAGTGAAAAATCACACAATCATTGGGTCTCTGAAGTTAGTTTAAACAACAGACCTAGGAGGCTTCTGTCTGTGCTTTGAAAGATCAGCTTTTTCTTTTTCTGGGATCATAACGAAATTTGTTTCAATGTTTTAAAACACATTTCAGAGGAGTGCACTCTGGTATAGTCTGGCTGTTACCACTTAGTCTTGAACATAACAAAGAGCCCTATAGAAAGTTTTTGCACTTTCTACAACGAGCATGCATTTTTAAAATAATAATACTAACAAGCATACAATAAATGTTTTATAAAGTCAAGATAAGTCCTTCTTTTTGAGATCCCCTCCTACAGCAACCCTGGGCATACAGGAAGATGTACGATCAGGTACATGGACTCTGGAGGTTTTAAAGGAATTTGCTTCTAGAACCTCAACTTCCTAAAGTGAGTGATACTGAACACTTTTGTTTTCCCAATAGACTTTTCTCATTTTTCAAAAGAGAGGCATTATCTTCTGTTATGGATTGGACTGTGTCCCAAAAACATGTATGCTCAAGTCCTAACCCTGGTATCTGTGAATGTTACTTTGTTAGGAAGTAGCATTTTTGAAGGTGTTATCAGCTAACATGAAATTACACTGAGTGACGTAGGTCCTGATCCAATCCGAGTGATGTCCTTATAAAAGAGGGAAGAGACACAGATGAACATGTACAGGGAGACGGCTAAATGACAATGGATTATGCTGCAGCTGCAAGCCAAGGAACATTTGTGGCTACCAGAAGCTGAGAAAGACGAGAAAGGATCTTCGTCTTGAGCCTTGAGAGAGAACATGTCCTCCTGCTGACACCTGGAATTCAACAAGCCTTCAGAACCGTGAGACAATAAATTTCCATTCTTAATAAGCCACGTAATTTGTGGCTTTTTGCTACAGAAGTCCTAGGAAACTAATACATCTTTCCCAACCCTGCCTCTAACATTTACATCCTTGGGCAAATAGTCTACCTACCTAAATACTATTATCAGGCTACACCCACTATTTCCTTCCAGAGCCCTGCAGGTCATCTCACCATCCTGCAAGTGCCTAGGCCAGGCCACCTGGTAAGTCACTTGCACAAGGCTACACCTGGAATAGAAACTGGACCAGTCAAGTTCTCTAGGGACTAGAAGAGGGCAGGTGTTCTCCATCCCCCACCCGCAGGTATCATCTTTTGGATTCAGGATTTCCAGGCTGTTCTAAGCACCTCTCAAAAGTTGAGAGGATCCTCAGTTATCTGAAGAGACTAGTCTGCCTAGACATCCACTTTGTGTGATTTCGATGCTGCCAACTTTGAATAAAAGCAGCCACTCTTCCTGCGGATTCCCAGGGCAGAGGCTGGGGATTTCTTCCCCAGACACCCTTGCACATGCTCAGACATTCACATTCTCACATAGGGGGCCAGAATGGCTCCACTATCCTCCTGTAATTTCTCTTCATTCAAATAGTCTGAGAACTTTTAAATATGTTCTTATTTGATCAATTCTTCTTATCAAAGATTTCTTACTAGAGAGAAAAGAGACATGTAGAAAGAAGGAAGAAAGGAAAAGAGGGAGGGAAGGAAGTCGGGAGGGAAGAAAGGTTTTTTGTTCCAGTTTAGCAGGGCTCTCTAATGCCTGGGGCCAGGAGCAGATTACCCAATAAACAAGGTAAAGGTGGCCTAATTTGTGCACACAAATTAGCCCACACTTACCTTGAGGTGAAACCCATGTGAAATTACCGCCAGCCTTCCGGTTAGCAGTCAAATGCCTTAGGCACTAGCCACCAGAGCTCCCTTTTTGGTGTTTTTTTTTTTTTTTTTTTTTTTTCACCTTGAACCCATGTGAAATTGTTACTACAGATTAGTAAGTAAACACAAGTAAACCCATGTTTACCTTGCTTAAGGGGTTCTCTGTCCTTGTCAGGGATTGCACATTTGTAAAGGCTGTAATTCTGTAGGGGTTTGGGAGAGAGACTGATGCCAGCCATACCTAGAAGCAGAATCTTTGATATGGTGAAAAAAAAGTGAAATTGTTCACTACAGATTAGTAAGTAAGCACAAGTAAGGCGATGCTTATCTTGCTATTGGGTAATTCAACACTGCCTGGGGCCTAAGGAGAGGAACCAAAAAAAAAAAAAAAAAAAACCCAAACTCCAAGGAGGTATCACTACAGAAGTAGATTGCGAGGAGTGGATGGTGGATTTGAATCGCCAGCCTTCTGATTAGCAGTCAAATGCCTTAGGCACAATGCCACCAGAGCACCTTAAGGAGAGGAATGAACCTCTTATCCAGGCCTAAGGACAATTTTGTCCCTCACCCATCCCAAATCTTGCTAAATGTTGCTACGAAGTGGAAAACCTCCCAGGCTTCAAACCCAGAGAGTACTTAAAATATTAGTTTGGGGAACACTCCTGTGGTGGTTAATCAAGTCACCTTAAACGGTTAGGGTTTGCTGCTCTTTTCTTATTTTACAAGTCCGTGAGGTGTGAAGAACTCAAGGGGGATTAAAAAAAAAAGCAGTTGGTAAAAGTGAATTTTAAATGTATCTGAAATACTTTCCAGGATTACCGCATCATATGGAAACCAAAACCAAACCAAATTCACTGCTGTTGAGTCGGATCCAACTCATAGCGACCCCTCCTGGGGTTTCCAAGGCAGCATCACTGCCGAAGTAGATTGCCCAACCTTCCTTCCGAGGGGAGTGGCCGATGAGTATGGAATATATCCACAAATAAAAATTTATAGGACTTCTTTTTATTTGAGTGTGAATTATTCAACAATGTAGAAAAATCTATTTTATCAAATCATGAAATATTTATTCCAATTAGGCCTCTTCTTATTTTATTTTATAAAACAATACTACCAAATTGATAGTAACAAAAAATAACCTCATTTAAATTTATGATGAAAAATTTTAGACATCAGCTTAAAAACACACCAGGCAAATCACAGATATTTGCAAATTCTTTGGGACTAAAACCAAAAAAACCAAACTCACTGCCATCAGTCGATCACGACTCATAGCGACCCCTCTGTGGGTTTCTGAAGCAGTATCACTATGGAAGTAGATTGCTCAATCTTTCTTCTGAGGAGTGGCTGGTGGGTTTGAACTAGCCTTCTGGTTAGCAGTCAAATGCCTTAGGGACTCTACCACCAGAGCAAAATAGCATGAAACCACTAGTTTCAATTATATGGATGCCTATAACCATTGCATTAGTTGTGTCTTTAAAAATGTGGGGTGAGCATCCCTGTGTTCTCTGAGAAGCAAGATGACCCACTACCCAAGTCCCCAAACACCTGCATTGTTATTGTACTGTCCCTTCCCTTATAACCTGGAAGAGAAATTTCCCCAAACTTTTTACTCCAGAAATCACTTTCATGTTTCTGAGCTTTTAAGATTTATCTCTGGATTCCAAGTTATAGTCAGGGAGATTTTCTTGAGTCAGGACAGGAAAGATTTAAGGAATCTGTTAAGTCAAACCTTCCAGAGTCTCTGCAGAAGAAAGGTCTGATAATCTACTTCCATAAAGATTACAGCCAAGAAGACCCCATGGAGCAGTTCTAGACCCCATGGAGCAGTTCTATTCCAGAACACATAGGGTGATCATGAGTCTGAATCAACTTGCCAGCAATGGATTTGTTTTGTTATTTTATTTTCGGGGGTTTAGTTTCTCCCTTCTGCATATGCACATACACAGAGCAGTGGGCAGTGGGATGACAGGGAGCCAGGTTGTTGGAGACATGGAATCCAGACACTGGAGCCACTTAAGCAGGAAAGCTCTGGGAAGGTCACAAATAGGGACATGGAATTGGAAAACATTTTAATGGTCAGGAACTTCAACTGTGACCTCAGACAATCCTGGATTAGCATTCCAGCTATGCACCTCACACTTGCTGTGTGACCCAGGGCAAGTCAAGCTCACAGCATCTCAGTTTCCTCCCCTGCAAAATAGGACTAATAATAATAATTATCTCAGAGAGTGTTGTGAAAATTCAATAGAATTGTGCAGGTAAAGTGCTTAACACAGCACACAGCACAGAGTAAGAGACCAACTGTCCAAATTATAATGAATAGTTTCTAATATTTGCAGTCAGAGAAAATGTCAATTAGAAGCTGGGGATTTGTCACAATTGCAGTTCAGAGACAAAAGAATGAAAACAAAGATAGCTAAGGGTGAAAATAAGTTAGGCTGGGCAGGGACGATGACTAAATAACATGTCACGGGTTTTCTACTCATCTCTTCCTCCAGAGGAGGTCCATGGTGGTGTAAATGGCTAATGCACTCAGCATCTAACCAAAAGGTTGGACATTTGGGTCCATCCAGAGGTACCTTGGAAGAAAATCCTATCAATTTCACTTCCTAAAGGGAAAACGCTTTGGAGCACAGTTTTCCTCTGACACATGTGGAGTCATCATGAGTAAAAATCAACTCAACAGATACTGGTACTGGTTTCTTCCCCACAATGCCACCTGGATTAGCACGCTGGAGCCAGTGGTGTCACTTAGAGAGGTGTGGGGGATGCTGACCACAATGAGTGACACTGTCAGACAGGGTGACACAAAAATAACTATCAAATTTTTGTGCAGTGTTTTAGCAAAAATTTATTGTATTTTTTTTTTCTAAAAGTATCCCTATAGTTACTTATAATAACAAAAATGTTTCTTGTAAGCCAGGCTTGCATGTATTAATATACCCATAAGGCTAAAACAATAAGTTCATTTACTTTCTGAAATTTCTAAAGCACTCTTGTCAGAAGTATTATTAACACTCAATAGTGATGACACTTTGAATTATGTGGTCCCATCTGCACACGCTACAAGCATGAACTGCTGTTTTCATTGCTGCCGATGTTTTCATACTTGCTGATTTTGTCAAATTCTGTGGTTTTTAGATTCATTATTGTCATAAATAGCATTTGGAAACTATACATATAACTTTTTTGAGAATAACTTGGTAATTGAAGGAAAAGAAGGAGAAAAATCAAAATAGCCCTCCACTGTGTTAATTATAGTTAGTAATAATGTTGTAACGAATAATGTTGTAATTCAATGTAGAAAGATTTTACAAAATAATTTTGTCGTTAGTATTCATTAATGTAATGCAATGGAAGAAATATTACATTTAAGAAATGTACAACTACATTGTTGTTTTTATTGTTGTTATATAGAGTTGGTTCCAACTCATAGTGACCTATGACAACAGAACAAATCACTGCCCAGTCCTGCTTCATCCTCACAATCATTACTATATTTGAGCCCAGTGTTGCTGCTGCTGTGTCCATACATTTCATGAGGGTCTACTTCTTTTTCACTGACCCTTTATTTATTAAGTATGAATTCCTTCTCCAGGTACTGGCACCTCCTGACAGCATGTCTTAAGTACATGAGACAAAGTCTCACCATCCTCACTTCTAAGGAGCATTACGACTGTACCTCTTCCAAGACAGATTTTTTCATTCTTCTGGCAGTCCATGGTATCTTCACTATCCTGTGCCAACACCATAATTCGAAGGCATCAATTCTTCTGTCTTCCTTATTCATTGTCTAGTTTTCACTCTCATACTATGGCTTGGGTCAAGCTCACTTTAGTCCTCCAAGTAACATCTTTGCTTTTTTGATGCTTTAATGAGAGCTTTTGCAGCAGACTTGCCCAATGCAATACATTGTTTGATTTCTTGGCTGCTGCTTCCATGGACATTGATTTGGAATCAAAATAAAATGAAATCTTTGACAACTTCAATATTTTCTTCATTTATCATGATGTTGCCTATTGATCCAGTCGTGAGTATTTTACTTTTCTTGAGTTGAGACATAATCCATACTGAAAGCTGTAGTCTTTCATTTTTATCAGTAAATGCTTCAAGTTGTCTTTGCTTTCAGCAAGTAAGGTTAGGTCAACTGTATATTGCAGATTGTTAATGAATCTTCCTCCAATCCTGAAGCTGTGTTCTTCTTCATATAGCCCAGCTTATTGGATTATTTTCTTAGCATACAGATTGAACAAGTATAGTGAAAGGATACAACCTAGATGCACACCTTTCTCGACTTTAAAATAAGCATGCCTCTTGGTGTATACACAGGTTCCACACGAGAGCAATTAAGTCTTCTGGAATTCCCATTCTTCACAATGTTATCCATAATTTGTCATGATTCAAACAGACAAATGTCATTGCATAGTCAATGAAACATAGATTGGGCAATCTACTTCCTAGTGTAGTGGGCAATCTACTTTCCTAACCTCGGAAACACAAGGAGGGGTTATTATGAGTCGGATCTGATTCCACAGCAGTAAATTTGGTTTGGTTTTTTGGAAACATCTTTCTGGTATTTTCTGCTTTCAGCCAAAATCCATCTGACACCAGCAATGATATCTCTCATTACACATCCTCTTCTGAATCTGGCTTAAATTTCTGGCAGTTCCCTGTCCATGCACTGCTGCAATCATTTTTTTAATTATCTTCAGCAAAATTTTACTTATATGTGATATAAATGATATTGTTCAATAATTTCTACATTCTGCTTGATTGCATTTCTTTAGAATGTGCAAATATGTGGATCTCTTCCAGTTGGTTGGCCAGGTAGCTGTCTTCAGAATTTCTTGACATAGATAAATGAGTGCTTCCCAATGCTGTACCCATTTGCCGAAACATCTTAATTGATATTCTGTCAACTCTTGAAGACTGGAACCTTGTTTTTCCCCTACTGCCTTCAGTGCAGCTCGTATTTTTTCTTGATCATATGCTACCTTCTGAAATGGTTCAACATCTACCAATTCTTTTTGGTTCAGTGACACTGTGTGTTTCTTCCACCTTCTTTTGATGCTTCCTGCATTGTTTAGTATTTTGCCCATAGAATCATTCCATGTTGCAACTCGAGGCATGATTTTTTTCTTCAGTTCTTTCAACTTGAGAAATGCTGAAAGTGTTCTCTTTTGGTTTTCTAACTCCGGGTCTTTGCACATTTTGTTATAATACTTTACTTCATCTTCTTGAGATGCCTTTTGAAATCTCTGTTCAGCTCTTTTGCTTTATCATTTTTCTCATTCCCTTTAGCTACTCTACATTAAAGAGCAAGTTTCAGAATCTCTTCTGACATATATTTCGGTCTTGTCTTTTTAAGGACCTTTTGCTTCCTTCATGTACAATTTCCTTAATGCCATCTCACAAGTCATCTGGTCTTTGAAAATTAGTGTTCAATGCATCGAATCTATTCTTGACATGGTCTATAAATTTAGGTGGGATATACTCAAAGTTATGCTTTGACTCTCAATGACTGATTTTCATTTTCTTCAGCTTCAACTTGAACATTCATATGAGCAATTGATGCCCTGTCCCATATTAGCCCCTGATCTTCTTCTGATTGATGATATTCAGCTTTTCTATAATCTCTTTCCACATATATAGTCACCATTTATGCTGTTGAAAAAGTATTTCCAATGAATAGGTCATTGGTCTTGCAAAATTCTATCACCAGTGTCATTTCTATTACCAAAGCCATATTTTCTAACTATTGATCCTTTTTCTTTGCTTCCAGCTTTCACATCCTCATCACCAGTAACTATCAATGTATCTTGATTGTAGGTTTGGTCAATTTCAGACTACAAAAATTGGTCAAAATCTTCAATTTCTTCATCTTTGGCTTTAGTGTGGTTGGTGCTTAAATTTGAGTAATAGTCATATTAACTATTCTTCCTTGTAGGCGTATGGATATTATCCTATCACTGACAGTGTTGTTAGATCTTGAAATGTTCTTTTTGACAATCAGTGCAACACTATTCTTGTTCAATTTTTCATTCTCAGCATAATAAACCATATAATTATTCAACTTAAAATGGATAATATCAGTCCATTCCAGCTCACTAATACCTAGGATATCTATCTTCAAGCGTTCCATTTCATTTTTGGAAATGTCCAACTTTCCTAGATTCATATTTATACATTCCATGTTCCAATTAGTAATGGATGGTTGCAGTTGTTTCTTCTCATTTTGAGTTGTGCCATATGAACAAGTGAAGACCCTAAAAGCTTTACTTCATCCATGTCATTAAGGTTGACTTTACTTTGAGGAGACGAATCTCTAATCACTGATTACGCAGAACAGCTTAAGGCAGGCTGGGTGTGTGTTGGCTACTGCCTGTCATTGGTCCAATAGTGCTGGAGTGAGTGGTAGCACTCACCCAGTAGGTGGGGCAGCAGGTGTGGATAGGTACAGCTGGGTAGAGTTGCTGGCTCCCAACTACCAGGGAAAGATAGAAAAGAAAGGGGCTGGAGGGGAGAGAGGGGAAAAAAAGAAGAGTAGTGAAGAGGGGAGACCTAAGAGGAAAGAAAAAAGAGACAAGAAGAAAAATAAAAATTGATTGATTGCAGCATAGTACTGACACAATACAAGAACAAACTGACAAAGTAAATGAAAAATTAGAAACTGTACAAAAACAACAAATAGAAATCCAGAAGATTAATACTAAAATTCAGAAATAGATAATACATTGAACAGGCAAAAGAGTAGAATAGAATCAATGGAAGACAAAATTAATGAGGTTAAAGAAAAATCTCTCAATACTACTTTATTAAGGGAACAATCAGAAAAAAAAAATGAAGAAAGCTTAAGATTTATGTGTAATACAATCAAGAGGAATAACTTACATGTGATTGGAATTTCAGAACAGGAAGAGACAAATAAAACCACAGAGAATTGTCAAAGATTTGCTGGAAGAAAACTTCCCTAATATGATGAAAGATGAGAAAATATCCATTCAAGAAATTCAATGAGCCCCAAACAAGATAGACCCCAAAAGAAAATCACCAGGACATATAACAAAACTTTCCACAACCAAAGACAAAGAAAAAATCCTGAAAGCAGCACAGGAAAAATTAAAAGTTACCTACAAAGGGCAAGCAATAAGACTAAGCTCTAATTCCTTGGCAGAAACCATGCAGGCAGGAAAGCAATGGGAAGATATATATAAAACCCTGAAAGAAAAGAATTGCATACCTAACAAAACTGTCCTCAAAAGTGATGGCAAAATTAGGATATTTCCAGATAAACAGAAGTTAAGAGAATTTGTAAAAACCAGACCAAACTTAAAAGAGATGCTAAAGGCAGTCCTTCAGACAGACAACCAACCACAACAGACAACAACTGATGAGTAATACACATGACAATATTACCCAGAAGCCAACACAGCTATACAAGTATCCAAAGTAAAATACATTTACAATACTGTAAACATGAAACCAGAGACATCAATGTGTAAGTGAGGACAACAACAAAGCAAAAAGAGGAACTAAATAGTGTAAGTATAAAACTTCCAAACAGAGAGGAAGTCAAGATGATTTTGAGATAGAACAGACTGTTTTAAACTTGGGAAGAAAATAATAAATCACAGAGTAACCTCACAGAAAATTGATAAACCTTCACATGAAAATTAAAAAAAAAAAAAAGGAAAAGCACAAATACTTAGCAAATACTAAAACAACAGCAACAAAGGAAATGACAACAGGATTCATAAACATAATGAGCTCAGCACAGAGAACAAGCAAAAATATTCAGCAAATACTAAAACAACA
>NW_006921703.1:1396642-1398130 GCF_000298275.1 Orycteropus afer afer | reverse complement strand
GTTTTTTTGCACTCTTCTTCATCCATCTCTTTGCTATAGTGAATTGTGCTGCAATGAGCATAGGTGTACATATGTCTGTCCATCCAATATCTCTCACCTCTTTAGGATATATTCCTAGTAATGGAATTGCTGGGTCAAATGGTACTTCTATTTTCAGTTTTTTAAGGAAATGCCATACCGTATGCCACAATGGCTGTAGCATTTTACAATCCCACCAACAGTGCACAAGACTTCCAATCTCTCCGCAACCTCGCCAGCATTTGTTATTTTCTGTCCTGTTGAAATTTGCTATTATTACTGGGGTGATATGATATCTCATTGTTATTTTGATTTGCATCTCTCTAATGATTAATGATCATGAGCAATTTCTCATGTGTTTATTGGCTGCCTGTATACTTTCTTTGGAGAAGTGTCTGTTTCAGTATTTTGCCCATTTGTGAACTGGGTTAATTGTCTTTTTGGTGTTGAGGTGTTGAAGTTTTCTATAGATTTGGGAGATAAGTCTTTTATCAGATATATCATAGGCAAATATTTTCTCCCAATCTGTAGGTTTCTTTTTACCCCTTTGACGAAGTCTTTTGATACAGATAATAATTTTTAAAAGGCCCCAGTCATCTAGCTTCTCTTCTACTTCCTGTGCATTCTGGGTTATGCTTGATAGTCTATTTATGCCATAAATTAGGGCCCCCAGATTTTCCCCTATTCTATCTTTGATGAATTTCATAGCTTTGGGTTTCACAAGTAAGTCTTTGATCCAGCTTGAGTTTGTTTTTGTGTATGGGGTGAGGTATGGGTCTTATTTCACTTTTCTGCAGGTGGTTATCCAGTTTTGCCAGCACCTTTGTTAAAGAGGATGTCTCTTCCCCATTTAATGGATTTTGGACCTTTATCAAGGATCAGTTGTCCATAGATGTTGTTGTTATTAGGTGCCGTCGAGTCGTTTCCGACTCATAACAACCCCATGCACAGCAGAACGAAACACTGCCCAATCCCGTGCCAGCTCCACGATCCCTTCTATACTTGAGCCCATCATTGCAGCCACCATGTCAATCCATCTCATTGAAGGCCTCCCTCTCTTTCATCGACCCTCCACCCTACCAAGCATGACATCCTTCTCTAGGGAGTGGTCACCTCTGACAACATGACCAAAGTAGGTGAGACAAAGTCTGGCCATCCTCGCTTCCAAGGAGCATCTAGGCTGCACTTCCTCCAGGACAGATCTGTTAACTCTTTTGGCAGTCCATAGTACCTTCAGCATTCTTTGCCAGCGCCACAACTCAAAAGCATCAACTCTTCTTTGGTCTTCCTTATTCATTGTCCAGCTCTCACATGCATACAAGACTATTGGAAATATCATGGCTTGTGTCAGGTGCACCTTAGTCCTCAAGGAGATATCCTTGCTCCTCAGCACTTGAAACAGTTCCTTTGTGGTTGACCTTCCCAGTGTTACACGTCGTCTAATGTCCTGACTGCTGTTTCCATTGGCAT
>NW_006921703.1:1392028-1394202 GCF_000298275.1 Orycteropus afer afer | reverse complement strand
TCAGCAAATGGAGGTCTCGAAAGCTTTACCTTATCCATAGGAGTAAGGCTGGGTTTACTCAGATGATGCAGCTCTTTCCCAGTCCTATTTTGAGAGCCTTCTAACCTAAACCAACTATTCATAAAGTTGCGTGGTAATGTATTAAATGGTGTTTCTTTGCTATTCATAAGGTTTTCCCTGGCCAATTCTTTAAGAAGTGGATGGCCTCCTCCTTCTTCCTAGTCTGTCTCAGTTTGTAAACTGGGCTGATACCTGTGCACCATGTGCCTCCTTCTGGGTTTGAAACACCAGTGGCTCAGCCTCAAAACTGACTTTACCATGTCACCACGGTAGGACAAACCGACAGACAAGTTTGTCTCCCTGTTAGAAACCTCTCCTATCACCCTTACCTGGGTCCCTGTGGCTGACTCCTCTGTCCAGATTCCAAAGCCTTTTAATCCCCTTTCTCCTGCTCTCCAGCCCTGCTGCTTTGGGCCTGCCTGATTTCTCTCTCCTCACCTGGATCCCTGCAGCTGACTGCTCCTCTGTCCAAATTCCTGGTTTTTAATCCTCTTTCTCCTGCTCTCCTGCCCTGCTGCTTTGGGCGTGCCTGAGTTCCTCTCCTCACCTGGATCCCTGTGGCTGACTGTCCATAGATGGAGGGGTCTATATCTGGACTTTCGATTCTGTTCCATTGGTTTCTCTGTCTATCATTGTACCAATAGCATGCTGTTTTGACTACTGTGGTTGTATAGTCGTTCTTAAAACCGGAGTGTGAGACCTCCCACTTTGTTCTTCTTCTTCAAAAGTGTTCTGCTTATCTGAGGTCTCTTTCCTTTTTATATGAAGTTAGTAATTATTTTTTCCATGTCCTTAAAAAATTTTGTTGGAATCTGGATCAGGATCGCGTTAAATGTGTAGATTGCTTTAGGTAGTATTGACATTTTCACAATATTTAGTCTACCTATCCATAAACAAGATAAGTTCTTCCATTTATGTAATGCCCTTGTTGTCTCTTGTAGCAGTGTCTTATAGTTTTGTTTGTATAGGTCTTTTGTGTCTCTGGTGAGGTTTATTCCTAGATATTTTAACTTTTTAGTAGCTATTGTAAATGGTATTGTTTCCCTTATTTCTTTATCAGAGGACTCTTTGCTGGTGCAGAGGAATCCAACTGATTTTTGTATGTTACCTCATATCCTGCGACTTTGCTGAACCTCTCTATTAGTTCCAACTGTTTGTTTTTGTTTTTGTTTTTGTTTTTTAATTGAGTCTCGTGGGTTTTCTATGTACAGGATCATATCATTCACAAATAGAGATAATTTTTGTTCCTCTTTGCCAATTTGTATGCCTTTTATTTTTCTTTCTTGCCTTATTGCCCTGGCCAGGACTTCCAATACAATGTTAAATAGAAGTAGTGATAGAGGGCATCCTTGTGTGGTTCCCATTCATAAGGAAAATACCTTGAGTCTTTCTCCATTAATAATGATATTGAACATTTTCTTGCATATATACCCTTTGTTATGTTGAGGAATTTCCCTTCTACCCCTATTTTGCTTAAAGTTCTGAACAAGAATGGATGCTGGATTTTATCAAATGCCGTTTCTTCATCAATTGATATAATCATATCGTTCTTTTGTTTTGTTTATGTGGTGGATTACATTGACTGTTTTTCTGATGCTGAACCACCCTTGTAAACCTCATATAAATCCCACTTGGTCCAGGTGTATTAATTTTTTAATAGTTTCTTGGATTCTTTTGGCTAGGATTTTGTTAAAGATTTTTGCATCTATGTTCATGAGGGATATTCATCTGTAGTTTTCCTTTCTAGTGGTGTCTTTCCCTGGTTTTGGTATTAGTGTTACGCTTGCTTCATAAAATGGGTTTGGGAGTATTCCATCTTTTTCTGTGCTCTGGAATAGCTTAAGTAGCATGGGTGTCAACTCTTCTCTGAATACTTGATAAAATGGAAGTACAAAAGAGTAGGTTAGAACTGGCTGAAGAACACATATCTCAACTAAAAGACAAATCCCTGGACACCATCCTGTATGAATAAAAATGAGAACAAAGATTTAAGAGAAATGAAGAGAACCTAAGAATTATATAGTTATTGTAAAAGTTAAGGAAATGTTTATATATTGGAGGACATTTTCTTTGTTGGTTACCAGGGGTGGGAGGGAAGGGGAGGGAATGCTGTT
>NW_006921703.1:1388255-1391403 GCF_000298275.1 Orycteropus afer afer | reverse complement strand
AAATTGTGGAAGACCTGCTAACAGAAAACTACCCCCATAACATGAAAGAAGAAAAGATATTTGTCCAAGAAGCTCATAGAACCCCACACAAGATAGATTACAAGAGAAAAACACCAAGGCAAATTATAATCACTCTCCAAAACCAAAGATGAAGAAAAAATTTGAGAGCTGCCTGGGAAAAAATAAATATTACTTATAATAATCAACAAGTTAGGTTGAGCTCCTTGCAGGCAAGAAGACAATGGGACGGCATATATAAAACACTGAAGGAAAAGAACTTCCAACAAGAATCCAGCCAAATTATCCATAAAATATGAGGGTGAAATCAAAGCTTTCTCAGACAAACAGAATTAAGGGATTTTGTGAAAACCAGACCAACCCTACAAGAAGTGCTTAAGGAAGTTCTTCCAATAGAGAACTGTGGTGTAGTAAATACCTGGTACGGCTTTTCCAGCCATAAGTCTTTGTAAACTCCAAGGTGGAATTTGCTGTGAGAAAATTAGTAGCTCCTGATTGTTAAAGTCATCCACCTGGGGTATTTCTGTTGGGAGCAGCACAAAGTAATTTTCTGGGAAGTTTACTCTCTCTCGAGTGTATAGAATTCTGATATTGGGATTGGTTGGTTCAGCCTCAAAAGGAGCCTTCCTAGAGGCAGTTGGAGTCTCTCTGACTGCTGGCTGAGAAAGACGTGCTGCTGAGAGACATGTGCTCCTGAGAGACATGTGCTGCTGAAAAAGAGACACCAAGAGACATGCACTGCTGGAAGAGAGACTGTTGGCTGAAAGAGACTGAGCATTATTCCTTAACTTGAATTGTAGCCTGGTGCTTCCCTAATAAACCCCATAATCTGTGAGTTCTATATGGTCACTGCGGTGAATTAACAAACCCAGCAGAAAGTTAATGGATGCTGTGGGAGGAACAGTTGATGTCAGGGTTCATGAAAGGGCTAGATGGAGGCAGCATGTCTGGCCTCACAGCAATAGGCCTTCGCCCATTGATGGTGATTCTGTCTTCCTCTTGTGGGGTTAGAGGAGGTCAGAAGATGTGGCCTCCTTGCCCCTTTGGCAAGAACCCACAACATTTATCAACAAAATCTGGATACATAACATCAACACTAAAACCAAATCAGAAATAAAAACTCAAAATAAGACCATAAAACATTGTATACTAAAAACCAAGGAAGTCAATCAGCACACAACAACAGCAACGAACATATCAGAGGGCATAAATCTTCTAGGTACAAACTTCCAAACAGTGAGGAAAACAAGACAATGTCTTCACAATATGCACTGTTCTAAAAATGCAGAGACAAGAATATACTCCAAGGTAACCACAGAGAAAATTAACAATCCCCCTAAGCAAATCCAGAAGGAAGGAAAACATATGTGTTTAATAAGCACAAAACCAACAATAAAGAAGAAAAGGATAAAGCATTAGCCAACAAACCGAACTCAGCACAGAAAAGTATATGGACAAAGGAAACACCACCAACAAAAAAAAAAAAAAAACACAATAGAATGATAGCAATCAATTCATACCTATTACTAATTACACTCAATGTGAATGGCCTAAATGCACCTATCAAGAGAAAGAGAGTGGCAGAATGGATAAGAAAAGAAGACCCATTGATATGCTGCCTACAAGATACCCACCTTAGACACAAAGATAAAAACAAATTAAGAGTTAAGAGATGGAAAAAAATATACCAAGCCAATGGAAACCAAAAAAAGGCAGGAGTGGCCATATTAATTTCTGATAAAATAGACATTAAGGTGAAAAACATCACAAGAGACAAAGAAGGACATTATATGATGCTGAAAGGGTCAATTGACAAAGAGGACGTTACAATAATAAATATTTATGCACCCAATGAAAGTGCTCCAAAATATGTGAAGCAAATGTTAACTGAATTAAAAGGGATAATAGACAACTCTACAATAGTAGCAGGATACTTTAACACACCACTTTCAAAGGGGGGCAGGTCAATTAGAAAAAAATCTCAACAAAGATACAGAAAAGCTCAACAATACAATCAACCAACTCGACCTCATGGACATATACAGAGCATTTCACCCAACAAAAGCACAATTCACATTCTTCTCCAGTACACATGAATCCTTCCCCAGAATAGACCATATGTTAGGACACAAAACAAGCCTCAATAAATTCAAAAGCATTGAAATACTACAAAGCATCTTCTCAGACCACAATGCTACAACATTAGGAATTAATAATAGGAAGAGCAAGGAAAAAACATTAAACATATGAAAGCTGAACAACTCACTGCTCAAAAACTACTGGGTAATAGAAGAGATAAAAATTGAAATAAAAAAATTCCTAGAAACAAATGAGAATGAAGATACATCACACCAAAATCTATGGGACACAGCAAAAACAATACTCAGAGGACAGTTTATAGCAATAAATGCATACATCAAAAAAGAGGAAAGAAACAAAGACATCCAAATTGGCAAAGAAGAAGTAAAACTATTCTTATTTGCAGATGATATAATTCTATCCTGGAAGGAAAATTGGGCAATCTACTTCCATAGAGATACCACCTTGGCAACCCAAGGAGGGCAGCCTTTACATAGAAAAACCTAAAGATTCAGCAAGATGACTACTAGAATTAATTGAAAGATTCAGCAAAGTGGCAGTATACTTTAGCCAAGGATCAACATACAAAAATCAGCTGGATTCCTCTATATCAACAAAGCAATCTCTGAAAAGGAAATAAGGAAAATAATACCATTTACAATAGCTACAGAAAAAGATAAAATACTTAGGATAAAATCTTACCAGGGACACAAAAGACCTATACAAACTAACCTACAAAACACTACAACAAGAAACTATAAAAGACCTACATAAATGGAAGAACATACCATGCTCGTGAAAGGGAAGACTGAATACTGTGTGTTAGGCCGAAGCAAACCCAAGCCACCAACATTTCAGTTAGCAGCTTCCTCCGGGAGTCAAGCCCTGATGAGACAGCCTGATAAGACAACGGAAGTAACAGAACCCGCCCAGACTGGAAAGTCCCATGCAGTGGCAAGCTTCCTCTTGTGAAGCCCCCTCATGCTAATTAAGTGCAGACCCATACTAACAGCTAATTGGACCCCACTATTTCCTTAGTGTCCCCGCTTAG
>NW_006921703.1:1361605-1388062 GCF_000298275.1 Orycteropus afer afer | reverse complement strand
GGGGCCCGTAAACCTCCCCCGGAAACTCAGAATAAAAACTTCTCTTTAACCTCACTGTTGTGCGTCCTTTTCTCCTTACTGTGGCCTTACATTGTGAAAAGTCAATACTACCCAAACCAATCTATACATTCAACATAATACTGATCCAGATTACATCTACATTCTGTAAGAACACTGAAAAACCAGTCACTAATTTTCTATGGAAAGGGAAAAGACCTTGGATAAGCAAAGCACTACTAAAGAAGAACAAAGTAGAAGGTCTCACACTCTTTGATCCCAAAACCTGTGATTCAACCACAGTAGTTAAAATGGCCTGATATTGGTAATGACAGACACATAGAACAGTGCAGCAGAATTGAGAATCCAGAAATAGATCCATCCACCTATGCAAAGCTGATCTTTGGCAAAGGGCAGAAACCCATTAAGTGAGAAAGAGATAGTCTCTTTAACAAATGGTGCTGGCAAAACTGAATATCCAATTGAAGGGGAAAAAAAATGAAACAAGATCCATACCTTGTGCCATATTCAAAAAAACAACTCAGGATGGATCAAAGACCTAAAAATCAAACCTAAAACTATAAAGTTTATCAAAGAAAAAATAGGGGCAAATTTAAGGCCCGAATTTGTGGTACAAATAGACTATCAAACATAATAAAAAAAAAAATGCACAGGCAGAAGAAGAGAAACTAGATGACCGGGACCTTCTAAAAAATAAAATTTTATATACATCAAAAGATTTCTCCAATAGAATAAAAAGATAACCTACAGATTGGGGAAAAAATTGCCAACAACATATCTGACAAGGGATTTATCTCTAAAATTTGGAGAAAATCCAATTAAAATATGGGCAGAGGACATGAACAGACACTTCACCAAAGAAGATGTTCAGATTGCTGACAAACACATGAAGAAATGCTCATGATCATTAGTCTTTAGAGAGATGCAAATCAAAACAACAATGAGAATCCATCTCACCCCAGAAATAATAGCAAAGTTCAACAAGACAGAAAATAGCAAATGCTGGCAAGGGTGTGGAGAGATTGGGACTCTCATATACTGTTTTGGGGACTGTGAAATAGTACAACCACTGTGGAAAATGATATGGCACTTCCTTAAAATTTGGAAATAGAAATAATATTTCACCCAGCAATCCCACTATTAGGTTTACATCCTAAAGAAACGAGAGCCAGAACACAAATAGATATATGCACAAACATGTTCATCGCAGCACTATTCACAATAGCAAAGAAATGGAAACCACCTAAGGGCCTGTAAACAGATGAATGAATACCCAAATTATACTACATACACAGAATGGAATACTATGCAACATTGAAGAAGGAAGAATCCATGAATAATCTCATAACCTGGATGAATTTGGAGGAAATTATGCTGAGTGAAATAAGTCAATCACAGAAGAGGAAATATTGTATGAGTGTACTATTATAAAAAGTCATGTCGTCAGAAGCGACCATTCCCTGGAGGAGAATATCATGCTTGGTAAAGTGCTTTTGCATAGTCAATAAAACACAATTAAACATCTTTCTGATATTCTTTGCTTTCAACCAAGATCCATCTGACATCAGCGATTACATCCCTCATTCCACATCCTCTTCTGAATCCAGCTCATATTTCTGGAAGTCCTCTGCCAATACACTGGTGCAAACTTTTTTGAATTATCTTCAGTGAGATTTTACTTGCATGTGATATTAATGGGAGTTCTGGTGGCATAGTGCCTAAGGCATTTATTTCACTGCTAACCAGAGGCTGGTGGTTCAAACCCACCAGCCACTCCTCGGAAGGAAAGTTGGGCAAGCTACTCTGTAGAGATACTGCCTTGTAAACCCATGGAGGGGTTGCTATGAGTTGGATCTGACTCAACAGCAGTGAGTTTGGTTTGGTTTGGTGAAATTAATGATACTGTTTGATAATTTCCACATTCTGTGGAATCATCTTTCTTTGGAAATGGGTAAAAATATGGATCTCTTCCAGTCAGTTGGCCAGGTAACTGTCTTCCAAATTTCTTGGCATAGACGAATAAGTGCCTCCAGCACGGCATCCGTTTCTTGAAACATCTAAATGAGTATTCCCTCAATTCCTAGAGCCTTCTTCGCCAACTCCTTCAGTGCAGCTTCGACTTCTCCCTTCAATATCATTGGTTCTTGATCATATGCCACCTCCTGAAATGGATGAACATTGACCAATTCTTTTTGGTACAGTGACTCTGTGTATTTCTTTCATCTTCTTTTGATGTTTCCTGCATCATTCAATATTTTGCCTGTAGTATCTTTCAGTATTGCAACTCAAGGCTTGAATTTTTTCCTCAGTTCTTTCAGCTTGAGAAATGCTGAGTGTGTTCTTCCCTTTGGTTTTCTAACTCCAGGTCTTTGCACATTTCATTATAATAATTGACTTTGTCTTCTCAAGCTGCTCTTTAAAATCTTCTGTTCAGCTCTTTTATCTTGTCATTTCTTCTATTTGCTTGAGCTACTATACATTCAAAAGTAAGTTTCAGAGTCTCTTCTGACACCCATTTTGGTCTTTTCTTCCTTTCCTGCCTTTTTAATGACCTTTTGCTTTCTTCATGGATGATGTTCTTGATGTCATCCCTCAATTCATCTGGTTTTCAGTCACTAGTGTTCAATGCATCAAATATATTCTTTAGAGGGTCTCTAAATTCAGGAGAGATCTAATCAAGGTCATATTTGGCTTTTGTGGACTTCTTTTAATTGTCTTCAGCTTCAACTTGAACTTGTGTATGAGCAATTGATGGTCTGTTCCACAGTCAGCTCCTGGTCTTGTTTTAGCTGAAGATAATGAGCTTCTTCATCTCCTCTTTCCACAGATGTAGTCAATCTGATTCCTGTGTACTCCATCTGGTGAAGTTCATGTGTAGAACTGCCATTTATGTTGTTGAGAAAAAGTATTTGCAATGAATAAGTCATTGGTCTTGCAAAATTCTATCATGCAATCTTCAGTGTTATTTCTACCCCCAAGGCCATATTTTCTAACTACCAGTGATTCTTGTTTGTTTCCAACTTTTGCATTCCAATCACCAGTGATAATTAACACATCTTGATTGCATGTTTGGTCAATTTTAGACTGCAGAACTTGGTAAAAATCTTCAATTTCCTCAGCTTTGGCATTGTGGTTGGTGCATAAATTTGAATGATAGTAGTATTAACTGATCTTCCTTGTAGGCGTATGGATATTATCCTATCACTGACAGCATTGTACTTAAGGATAGATCTTGAAACATTCTTGAAACAAATCCTGGTAGGGGATATAGTCTTGGTGCTTTATCCTCATAATCACCAAAAGACTCTTTTGAATAGGGAAGGGTTTCCCAGTGACAGGCAGTGAGCTTCTTGGTTTATTGTTTAGTTTTTAAATCCTTGAAAAACTCCAGTCATGTTTAGTGCACTGACATAGAAAGAAATTTATTGAATGGTATTCTTGTCTTTGAAAGGTTCCAATTTGAATCCTTAAATGTAATCTTTCAACTAGGAGACTCTCAATCCTGAGCTGCTGGCATTTACCAGGCTTCTTTCACCCTAAATCTGGCCACAAGTAAATATTTTCAAACAAGTACAAACCATATATAAAAGATCTTCCTGACTATAAATTTGTCCAGAACTTAAACAGATGCCACCCCCTCCAGTGATGTTGGGTGCCATCAAGTGGATTCCAACTCATAGCGAACCCTTGTGACAGGGTAGAACTGCTGCATAGGGTTTTCTATGCTCTGATCTTTAAGGGAGCAGATCAGGTCTTTCTCCCACGGAGTATCAAACCACCAGCCTTTTGGTTAGCAATCAAGTGCTTAACTACTGCAGTACCAGGGCTCTTCTAGTAACTCTGACATCAAAACACCAGAGGACTCCCAGTGAATTTGCTTCCACTGGGAACATACAATTCTTTCACTGTACTTGTGTACTTGCACAGGATAAAACGACAAAATATTGAGAGCAAATACAGTAAACAACAATACTCAACCTCAGAGAACACTAAAATCACACATCATAGTCTTTCTCCATAGATTTTTTGTTTTGTTTTGTTTTCAGCTCCAAACCAACATTTTTTATAGGCCATTTATTAAAATGTTAACAATACTTTCTGTCCTAGATAGTGGGATTTGGAGAGATATTTGCTTTCTTCTTTCATCTTTCAGAATTTTGAAAATTTTTTCAAATAGCATGTAACGCAATTTTAAATAGAAATTTTTTTAAAAAATATTTCTTTCATGTGAATAGAGTATATGAAAAAGAAGAAAGACTTGTATTCAAAATTAATGAGCATCTAAGTTAGTCTGCTTTTATTTTTTTCTCATCTGACAGGAAAGCATATGTGATAACCTACTAAAACTTATGAAATCTTTTTTTTTATGAAAATTAATGATCCACAAAGAGCTAATTGACTCAAAGCAAAATAATCCTAAACATTTCTAGATCAAGTCACAGGAACAGCTGACAGCAATTTATTTCTCTAGAAGATTTTAGAAAAAATTATATAATAATAATAATTATTATTTATTATTAGTAAGCTATAAAGCATAACAATTTTGTTTTAAAAAAGGAATTTTCAAATCAAAATACAATTATAGTAATCTTACACTCAGTAATTATTTTAATTTGTTTTGTTGTTGTTGTCATTGTTACTGCAAACCACAAAGATAGTAATACATAATGCTAATCCATTGCATAGCTCTTTTTGGGGATAAGGAAGTCACCTTTTTTTTTTTTCTGAGGTGAAATTCACATAACATAAAGTTAATCATTTTAAAATAAACAATTCAGTGGCATTTAGTGCATTCACAGTGTTGTACAACTACCAACTCTTCTGATTCCAAAACATCTTCATCACATCAAAATAAAAACCCTGTTTTATATACAGCATATAGATAAATCATGTTTTGTTCTCCATTCTGCTAGTCTCTGCTTTTTCATTAGTATATTTAATTCATTCACATTTAAGGTTATTATTGATAAAGAAGGACTTAATTCTGTCATTTTGTTATTTATTTTCTATATGTTTTATATTCTTTTTGGTTCCTCATTTCCTCCAACACTGCCTTTTGTTGTTTGTTTGATTGATTTTTTTTCTTTGTTGTATCATTTGATTCCCTCCTTATTCGTTTTTTCTGTATATTCATTGTTATTTTCTCTGTGCTTGGCATGGGAAATGCAATTAACATCCTAAATTTACAACACTCTAGTTTGAATTGATAAGGAGCCCTCCTGGCACAACAGCTAAGCCCTTAGCTGTAGTTTGAACCTACCTAGCAGGAGCTCTGGTAGCATAGTGGCTAAGGCACTTGACTGCTAACCAGAAGGCTGGCGATTCAAACCCACCAGCCACTCCTTGGAAGGAAGATAGGGCAATCTACTTTCGTAGTGATACTGCCTTGGAAACCCAAGGAGGGGTCACTATGAGTCGGGTCCGACTCGATGGCACATAACATAAGCAGCTCTACAGGAGAAAGACCTGGCAATCTGCCCCTGTAAAGATTATCGCCAAGATAACTCTATAGGGTAGTTCTCCTGTGTTGCATGGGGTCACTATGAGTCAGAAATAACTTGAAGGCACCTTAACAACAACAGGTTGGCATTGATACCAATCAATTTTACCCCTGCTTGTTGTAAGTTTTTTATTAGATCTCAGAGTTCTGAAAAAGTTGATTCTATTTTAGTTAGCTTAATCATTGCTTCAGTGGAAAGACTGGTTCTTTGAGCATCCTACCCTACCATTTTCTATGACATCACTCTCACAGCATTGCTCTTTGACCTCATGGAATTGCCACTAATTTTCACACAAAAAGCCTAAAGAAGAAAGTGAAATCCATTTGGATGTTCACTCTCAGCCCCTCCCCACCACTCTATGCTGTTGTGTCTTCATTAACACAGCTTCTTGTTTGTTTTTTTCTCATTTTTATTGTGATTTGGGTGAAAGTTCACAAAGTAATTTCACCTTCCATACAGCAGTTCATACACATCCTGTCTCATGACATTGACTGCAATTTCCCACAATGCAAGAGCTTTCCTCTCACTCCCTCCCCATAGTTGCCCCACACACACATCCCTCCCCCACCACGCGTCCCTATACCCCAGCAGTCCTCCTGTGCATACACTGCCGCTCTGCTCTCCCATGATTGATCCCTTCAAGGAGTGCATCCACCTGATGCAAACGTTTAGCCCATATGCCGCTCCCTTATTCAGCTGCAAGTCAGAAGAATGAGCCCCACTCCAGACCTGAAGGTCAGCCAGGGGCCATAATCTCAGGAGTTTCACCAGGCTCCACCAAACCAGCAAACCCAGTCCTCTCTCTCATAATTTCCAAGCCCTGTTCCACATTGCTCTCCCACTCCACCCAGGATCTCCTACACAGACCCTGCTCCATGGGGTTGACAGTTGTAGCCAAGCACCATCTAGTTCTTCTGGTCTCTTGGTCACATAGGCTGAGGATCGCATGGTTTACCAGTCCCTTGGACTAATTATTTCCATGTGTCTTTGTTAACTCAGCTTCTTACCATAACCCTCAGAGCCCTTGTCATGGGACTATGACTGTCCTTCATCCTCAACCTCCTGAATGGCCCCCCAACCTCCTTGCCTTAAGAGAAATCTTAAGGATATGATTTGAGGATGTGATTCCTTTGCCTCCTTCTTGCAAGTGGAAGCTGCACATTATTCCATGGGCCTCCAGGTTGGGAGATGAGATGGCTTATAGTTCTTATTCCCTGATACTCCTTTCAGATCATCACTCCTCCAATATTCTGTGAAGATACCACTCCTCTTGATTATTGTCATTTTTATCTGCCATATTCCCCAGTCACTCTCTCCATTCATTTAACACTTCAGCATCTGCTCACATTCTTCATTCCAACCTACAAATACTCCTGTGTTGTGGAAGTCTCATATATCCATCCTAGACTCTCAGTTCCTTGACCTGCTTAACTCTTTGGGGGTTAACAGGTAAATGAGAGATTTTACTGGACAGATTATCACATCTGTTCATCTTGAGTAGGTAGTCATACCAATGTACAGTAAATATATTTGTAATCACTCCATCTCTGAAATATTTAATTCAAATTTCTCTCTTGCCACAATATTCCACCTATTTCTCTCACTGAGTTACTCCACACACACCTATCAGCTTCACCTATTCCACTTTATACACACAGCTTGGATTCTACAATATGATCATTCTTCTGCCAATATCATTATCATTTGCCCTATTGGACTTTCATCACATCTCCCATGAAAAGTGCAGCTGTGTGTACATACAATTTCACACCTTTCTCATGACACATCTATGCTGCCAAGAACTGCTGAGGACTAAACTGATAAATTAGTATTGTAATACTTTTAAATAATAATAAAAAAATACTCACCAAGTACTGGTACTGTGCTGCGTGTTTTCACTCAATCCTCAGAACAATCCTTTGAGACATAATTAGTATTAGCTACATTTCATGAAGAAACTAAAAGTTTTCATACTTGCCCAAAGTCATATACATACTAAATGTCAGTTAGAGACTCATATGGTCTTGAATCCAGGTGTGCCTTAATTCAGAGCCTGCACTCCTCACCACCAGTGTTCACTGTTTTTGCCTCAATTGGGCAGTAACACTGTCCTTCAGTACAGCTTCTCTCATAAGAATAGCAGTTATTTCAAATCTTCATCCTCTTGAGACCCCTATTTCTAATCCCTCTACTTGAAATTGAGGCCCTTAATTTACACTACACAAAAAGAAAAAGAAATAAAAAAGGAGCCACCAAGGAGAGCAAGTGCATTCACTTCTTATCATCAACCCTAGAAACTGGCATCCTATCCATTGCTTTTTCTTTCCAAGAATAATTTCTCCTGAATCCTATCTTTTACTGAATCCCATCCCATCATACTCCTTCTCGAGAACTATCATCTCTTCTCTGTATCTTTAATGCTATCTTTAACTTCTTGCTCCTATTAGCAGGTAAATGGGCTCTTTTTCATCTCTAATTCAATTGCCTCCACAAGAAACAATATTATTCTTCTCTGTCATTGACCAAGGTGCACATTCTGCCACTTCCTCCAAGAAGTTTTTCGTCAGCTCCTAATGAGAGTGGGTACCTGTCCTCTACAGTCCCTCCCCTAGTACTTTAGGCATCTCTCTATTTTTTTTTTTTTTTTTTTTTGGTTTATATTGTAGCATATGCTCCATGGCTTACTTGTTCTGGTTTTCCACTAGACTGCAAGCTCCATGAGGGCAGTGATCTGATTCACTTGTAATATACCCAGCTTGGGACACATTAGCCACCTAAAAACATATATTAATGAATAAATTAATGGAGGCAACATATAAGATAACTTTTAACATGGAAGAGTATTTAGATTTTATGATATAAGAAAAGGGTATCATTGAAGGTTTTGAACAAAAAAGATGAAATTATTAAAGTGGAAGGTTTTATTGCTTCATTTTATTTTATAAGATTAGTTTTGTCAGAGTCTTTGTAATAAATGAAGTGCTGAGACAAGAATTCTGGAGTCCAAGCAAAGCATTAATATAGCATGAAGTAAAAAATACCTTGTCAATGAAATCATACCGTGAAAAAAAAATCAACAAGATTTCCTGATTTACTCATTATGTGGGCTAACTGTGACTGGATAAGTCAAAATGACTCCAGCTACTTCAGGAGTCCAGAGTCCACAGATTGTAGTTATTGTTGTTGTTGTTGTTGGCTGTCATCAAGTAGGGCTCCTGACTCACAACAATTCTACTCACAGTGGAATCAAAGAAAGCATAAGGTGACAGGTATGACAAGGTATTCCTGGCTACTTGCCTAAAAGTTAATTTCAACTTGTCTTGTGTGTTTAAAGGAGATCTGGTGGTGCAGTGGCTAAAGCATTCTTCTGCTAACCAAAAGGCTGGCAGTTCAAACCCACCAGCTGCTCCACAAGAGAAAGATGAGGCAGTTTACTTCCACAAAGAGTTGCAGCCTTAGAAACTCTATGGAGCAATTCTACTCTGTCATATAAGTTCAGAATCAACTCAGTGACAATGGGTTTAGGTTTTTATGTATTTAATATGTCCTATGAACTAAATATGGTATCTTGGATATAGCAGGTGCCAACTGAAAGGGGTATTTACTGCTTTTCAGAAAATAAATAAGGAAAGTGTGATGGTACTAATCAAGGGAAATTTGAAGAAAAGAATATTTCTATTTTTGACTCTACATAGAATAAATCTTTGTGTTAAAATTTGGATTAAATGGTAATATTTTTGTGTATTATTTTCTTGAATTTGGGTTTGCCTCTTCTGATCAAAGGGAAGTGAGAATATCAAGAACAAGAAAAATGTGCAATGTCTAATTTTTAAAATTCTTAATTAAAATTTGTAATTGTGTTGTTGTCGTTGTTATGTGCTATCAAGTTGGCCCCGACTAATAGCGACCCCTCCTTGGGTTTCCGAGGTGGTATCACTACGGAATTAGATTGCTCAACCTACCTTCTGAGGAGTGGCTGGTGGGTTTGAACCACCAGCCTTCTGGTTAGCAGTCAAGTGCCTTACATACTATGCTACCAGAGCTCCTTCATTAACTGAAAAATATGGAGACAAAGGTTCTTTCATTGGGAGGGAACTTAAACTAGAAGATACCTCAAATTCATCCATTTCTGAGATCCCATCCAAATTCTGTTTTCTCATTTGTGAAATGTGGAGGAAGGTATTTAACTAGACACCACTAAGGTTTCTTTCAATTCCAAAATTCTATGATTATAGCACAGAATTAAACCATGAAATATGTATAAGAATTGTCAAACTTATCTGCATTAAAGAACAAACTTATATGTTTCCCAGTGACCACATGGAAACTACACCTAGTTTAATAGTTGGAAGACCTTCTATAAAAGCTTCCCCTCTGCATTGACTCTTTTATTGGAAATATGTAGGATGAGAAAAAATCTATTCAGCACAATTTATATCCTACTTCTTGTAATACCAACTAATAACTAGGGTATGTAGTTAAACTTAATTTTTTTGTCATTATGTGAACAGAAACAATCACAAAAATTTTCTCTCTGAAATCATCTAGTATATTCAGGTCTAGAAATTGAGATTGGCCAACTTCTCCCAAATATTACTAATTTTTAGTGAAAGTAGGAACCCAGCAAGGATTTTTTTCAGGCCAAAGGATACATTCCTCCTCTCCCTTGATACTTTTAGACAAGTAAGGGAATTCTAAATAGGAGAAGAACTTTGGGAGAAAGATGGAATGCAAATTGGCTTTTTACCTCTGGAACTGGGGGGGAAATTCTACACAGTGGAATCAAAGAAAGCAAAGATGTGATAGTCCACTGGGGAAACATAGCTCTGTAATGGAGGAATCTAGAAAAGAAACAATAATAAAAACCTAATGAGTTAGCCAGGAATTGGAAATACGGAGTAGTGAATAGAAATTCAGAGAATTAAAATTGAGGTGGACAGAAAATTTTTTTCTTCTCTTTTTTTAAAAAATTGTTAAAGACTGAGATAATCTGGACAAGATACTAACAAGTGCTAATACAATTATAGCCTAATATAAAGTGGTCACTCTTCCTAGTCTTAATTCTCCATAAGCTACTTTCTACCTTCATCCATAACTGATGAATGAAATTTGTCTTAGGAGTCCTGGTAGCATAATATTTAAGTGCTCAGCTGCTAACTGAAAGGTTGGTGGTTCGAACCAACCCAATGGTTCTAAGGGGGAAGACATGGTGATCTGCTTCCAAAAGATTAGACCTTAGAAAACGCTATAGGGCAGTTCTACTCTATCTCATCAGGTCACTATGATTCAAAAGCAAGTCAACAGCATCCAACAACAACAAACCAGTCTTGGAAAATGAAATGGATTGGACCCACTCAAGCTGGCTCAGATAACTTTCCTTCTTCCTAGACATGAGTTGGCTTTTAGAAAGTAGACACATAAAAATTGGGCTTTTCTCTCCAATCCACAAATTTGACATCAACTTTACATGCACTTTAGCTCTATTCCAGCTGGAGCTATAAAGTCTTTCTGTGTGAGGCAGCAAAGTGCCCAGTTTCATGCTTAAAAATCAATTCAGTATGCATAGGGAAGTATACATATATAAGAAAAAAAACAAGGAAGACTAAATACAGCACTATATGATTGGTACGGTTTATGGAGACGGAAGGGAAACAGGAGGGGATGAATAGCAGAAATCTATTTGCCAGCTGTTTTCACAAAATGTGACACTTTTTCAAGATTTCTAAAATGGTCTTTGATAAGATTTTGCTCATTGTGTAGGACTTGTAACCAAAGTGAGGATATACTCTTGCTTGTGATTTATAAGAGACTACTGTGACTAGTTCAAACAATCTAGGTACAAGGCAATAAGTTAAATAGAAGCCCACCAAAGACTTGTTTCTTTCAAAAGGTATGCAGACTCTTAAATTTGAGTTTCCAGAAAGTTTTGCAAATGGCAATCAGTTTAGAATTCTTTTTCACATGGCACTGTAAAGTCTTTGGAAGTAAAGTTAGTATACTATACACTTTATGTATAAGATTATTGTTGTGTGCCATCAAGTTAATTCAGACTCAGAAGACCCTATAGGACAGAGTATAGGGTTTACTAGGCTGAAATCTTTATGGAAGCATATTGCCAGATCTTTTCTACCACAGAGACACTGGTGAGTTCAAACCACAGACCTTTCAGTTAACAGCCAAGCTCTTATTGCATCACCAGAACTACTTTATATGACAGTAACTATGTTATATTATTATCATTTCTGTTGAAATTATATGTAGTGAGTAAACTTACAGCAAAGGCATTGCAAAGCAATTCAATATTCAATGAATTTGTAGAAGAAAGAAAATCATTCTATGCTTCAGAATAGAATGAAAAGTTCTCAGATCCAAAATGCAGCTGCATATTTTTGTATACAAACCTACCAATAAAATTCATTCCCTAAAAAACGCTAAGATGAATTCTACAAAGGTTTTGGAAAAAACATAAATTTCCATGATATTTCAAGGAAAAATGAACTTTTGTTAGCTCCTGCTAAGTATTGGCCATCTTACACATACAAATAATAATAATAATAAATAAATAAATAAATAAAGCACCAAACCCACTGCCATCGACTTGCTTTCAACTCATAGCAGCCCCTATTGGATTCCCCAAGTGGTAAATCCATGAAGTGGCTGATGACATTAAACTACCAACCTTCTGGTTAGTAGTCAAATGACTTAGGCACTGTACCACCAGAGCTCCTTACTGTATTGGCCATATTACAGATAGTATATGGCTTAATCCTCCCTACAAAATTGAGAGGCACGTGTTATTCCCTGTTTCACTTCTGAAGACATCGAAGCTCAGAATAGGCAAACGTTTCATCCAAGGTCAGCCTAGCCAGTAGACAGGGACAGATTTAACACAAATCTGTCTGGCTCCAAAGACCAGTTCATTAAATTACCATGTTCTATGATTCATTTTGTGCTTGTATAAATTCAAAAAGAGAATTTGCTCTGCAGTCTCCCATCTTTGCTTCTTATTTTTCCTGTCGGAGACCCTATCACCCTGAGTATCACAATAATATATGAGGTACAAATATATCTAAATTCAATCCCATACCCACAGATGTAAAAAAAAAAAAAAAAGTCTACAGCATCAAAAAATTATTAACAGAAATACAGTATATGGAGAAGCAGATATGCCCAAGATAATGATAGTTTTCCACATGACTTAATATATTCAGTGATTGTCATGAAAAAGAGAATGCATGAAAATATGAACCCCTTACACTTTATTTCTCTCCAAAAATACAGCTTTGTTAAAAATAATATTTTAACTATGCTTTTAAAGCCTATTTCATTTAATCCTGATAATAACCCATTAAGTAGAACAGGTACTCTTCAAAGGTACTTAAAGTATATATAACATTATATTAGTTACTAATAAAATATGGGCAAAGTATGGTCTTGTCAGACAAATGTTAATAAATAATTGGCATTTTAACTGCTTGGATATAAATGGGTTATACCAAATATTTGAAAAACATTATTTTATACACAAGAAACTCTTAACTTCATCATTTCCAATGTGGAATAGCCACTGAGCCAATTTGCATTCCTTCTCCCCACCAAAAAAAAGAAAAAAAAAATTACACTTTTTATTTGTTTTTTCATTCTTAAAATCATTTAAAACTTTTTATTGCGAAGTCCACTGAGTATAAGAAATAGTGCTAAACATCATGGGGGCTACAAAAACAAATAATCCCTCAAGGACCAACTGTTTAATGAAGAAAAAAATGCTGTACCATTAAAATAATTTATAAAAAGTCACATATTAGGAGAAATAAATCCTTGGCTGCACATTGGAATCAATTGAATATCTTTTAAAAATAACTGGGTCACATCCCCAGAGATTTTGATTTAATTGGTCTGGGATGCAGCCTGGGTGTTGGAATTTTTTAAAAGCTCCCCAGGTGATTCTAATGTGCAGCCAGGTTTGGGAAGCACTGCTCTAGGAGCACAGTAAAGGGAACTGGCAGGTACATGGTGATTTTATGTGTCAATCCAATGGCTGTTGGTTCATTGTAGGGATTCCCTTCCTTTCTTCCCTCTTTTAAGCTGAATTGACCCCTTGAAGTAGAGGTAGCATATTTCATGACCCAACATGAAGAATGAGGAGCTTTAAAATATTGAAGATAGAGGGTAGAAGGAGGGTGTCAGAGGAAGAGGAAATGCCATAAACCAAGACACAGACATAAAAAAGAACAAGATTCTTTTCAGGGATTTTAAGTCTGAGTTCGGAGGACAGTCTTGTGGGAAACTAGCGGAAGAACAGGCTGGAAATGTGGGGTAGAGGTTCTGAATGCAGTTAGGTAGCATGGAGCTAATTTCAGAAGCAATAAGAAGGCACTGATAATTTCTGAACAAGGAAATAATGTGATTAAAATACAATTGCAACTGGAAATTTAGGGAAATTAATTTAGAGAAAGTGCTGGAAGAGACTGGAGAGAGGGAGGCCAGTTAGAATGTGATAGAGATAAGCGAGGCAAAGGTCAGGGGCACTGAGCCAGGGCAATGGCAGTGGGAGGGCAAAGGACAGGGCAGATCCAAGGCACACCCATAGAGTGTGACAGGACTTAATTGGATGGTAAGAGACAAGAAGAAAAACAGGTCAGAGATGGCCCTAAGATTTAGTGCTTGGTGATATAATTAACAGAAATGGGAAGTCAACAAGAAGACTGGGTTTTAGAAGGCTGATGATGAATTCCATTTTACACATGCTTTGCTTCAGCTGCCTTCATGACATCAATTTGGAAACATCTACTGACAAGTCTGAAATTAGGATTTGGAGCACAGCAGACAATTTCAAGATAGAAGTAGAGATTTGGTTGTCATATGTCACAATTGTGGGTCTTTAGTGAAGGATCTTTTATCTCTGAGTGAGATAAAAAGGTTAAGAGCTCATCTTTGGGTTTGCTTGAGGAAGTTTATAAAAGTGACAGGGAGCAGCTGAACACAGAAAGAAGAACACTACAGGCTACATCATGGAACTCAATGAGGAAAAAAAAGGCTCTAAGGATATGGGATAGTGTATAATGGAAAATGCTGCAGAAAAAAATAAATGAGGGCATAAAAAACCCTTTGTGTGGTCAATGAGAGGTCATTAAAACCAAACTAAACCCATGGCCATTGAGTCAATTTTGACTCATAGCAACCCCTCTGTCTTATAGGACAAAGTAGAGCTGACTCGTAGGGTTTCCAAGACTGTAAATGCTTTATGGAAGCAGATTGCCTAATCTTTCTCCCACAAAGTAGCTGATAGATTTGAACAGCTGACCTTTTGGTTAGCAGCCAAATGCTTTAACCAGTACACCACCAGAGCTCCTTTAGAGGTCATTGGTGACTAAAAAATAAGAGAGTGTAGCATTCATAGCATGTGGCATAAGAGCAAGGCTTCAAGGAGCTGAAGGTGGTGGTGGTAAGAAAGTAGAGGCACTAAGTATAATCCATTGATTCAAAAAGTTTGCAAGTAAATGAATTAGGGAAATACTCAAATAGTGGAAAAGAGCACTAGGGTTAACTGAAGGCAAAATAAAGGAGCACTGTGAATTGCACATAAGTAAGGGTAAGAATCACTGAGAGAGACATTGAATTTCAGAGAGAAAGGGGATAATAAGGTGGGTCATTAAGAACACACAAACAGCAGAAGACAAACTAGATGGCAGGGACCTCCTAAAAACTAAACATTTATGTACATCAAAAGATTTTGCCAAAAGAGTAAAAAGAGAATCTACAGACTGAGAAAATAAAATTGGCAAGGACATATCAGAAATACAAAAAGCATCTCTAAAATTTATAGAAAACTTGAACACCTCAACAACACAAAGACAAAAATCTAATTGAAAAATAGGCAGAGGACATGAACAGACACTTCACTGATGGAGACATTCAGGTGGCTAACAAATATATGAAGAAATGCTCGTGATCATTAGCCATTTAAGAGATGCAAATCAAAACAAAAATGAGATATCATCTCATGCCAAAACAATAGCATATTTCAAAAAACAGAACACAACAAATGTTGGTCATGGTTGGAGAGACTGGAACCCTCATCTACTGCTGGTGGGACTATAAAATGGTACAATCACTGTAGAAAGAAGTATGGAGCTTCCTTAAGAAGTTGGAAATAGAAATACCACATGATCCACTGCTAGGTATATATCCTAGAGAAATAAAAGCCAGGACACAAACAGATATATGCACATCCATGTTCATGGCAGCATTATTCACAGTAGCAAAATTATGGAACAATCTAAATGCCTATCAACCGATGAATGCATAAACAAACTATGGGCCATACACACAATTGAATACTATACAATGTTAAAGAATAACAATGAATCTGCAAAACACCTCATAACATGAATGAACCTAGAGGACATTATGCTGAGTGAAATTAGTCAATCACAAAAGGAAAAATACTGTGAGAGACCACTACTGTGAAAAATTAAGAAAAGGTTTACACACATAAAGAATCATTCTTTGAAGGTTACTGGGAGTGAGAGAGTAAGGGAAGGCAAATAAGTAACTAGAGGACAGAAATGTATTAACTTGGGTGAAGAAAAAGACAGTACAAAATAAAGGGAAGGTCAGCAGTGATCTGATCAAGGCAGTGGAAGAAACAGGGAGGAGCACAAGACTTAAAGGGAAAAAAGGGTGAATACTATTACATACAAAATCCTGCAATAACAGTAATAACAATAATCTACAAGTGGATACATAGATAGACACTCAAGCTCAACAGGGGTGGGAAGGCAAATGGGGTTACATTCATGACTATATAAAGGTTTGACATAGGATGTCTCTACCTAGGTATTCATGTATGCTGCAAATATATCCACAAATGAAGTAGAGCATAAAAGTGGCAAAAGTTATGAAAACTTCTTAGCCATAACCAAACACCTTGAGGGAAGAGTCACTGAGTACATGGGCTCAGGACTATAATCTTGGGGAACACTAAGGTCAATTGGCATAACATAGTCCACAAAGAAAATGTTCTGCATCCTACCTTGGTGAGTAGCAACTGGGGTCTTGAAAACTCGTGAATGACCATTTAAAGTGCAACTATTGATCTCTCTCCATCTGCAGCAAAGAAGAGTGAAGAAAATGAAAAACACAAGGAAACAATTAATCACAAGGACTAAAGGACCATGTGAATCCCAGGCTCCATAACCCCGAAACCAGAAGACCTGGATGGTGCCCAGCTACCACTGCTAACCGCTCTGAAAAGGATCACAATAGAAGGTCCTGGATAGAATGAGGAGAAAAAAATGTAGAACAAAACTTAAAATTATTTAAAAAAAAAAATGATCAGGCACACTGGTCTGATGAAGACTGGTGCCAATGGGAGGGCAAATTCAAGGCATTCGAGATTATGGCTCTTAGACACCCTTCAAGCCAGGAATGTAACTCAACACCTTGGCTCAACTTTCAACCAAATAATAGACAGGCCTATAACATGAACAGTGATAACAGGAGCATATACACTCATTAGAACAACCAACCATATGAGATCAAGAGGACAGCATTTGCCCAGGGATACAGCTGATACCTTTTTTCAACAGCACAAATAGCAGCTATACACGAGGACTTCTCCAGATGGAATACACAGGAATCAGACTGACTACATCTGTGGCAAGAGGTGATGGAAAATTTCAGTATCTTCAGCCAAAACCAGGCCAGGAGCTAATTGTGGAACAGACTATCAACTGCTCATATGCAAGTTCAACTTGAAGTTGAAGACAATTAAAACAAATCCATGAGAGCCAATGTATGATCTTTAATATATCCCTCCTGAATTCAGAGACCATCTAAAGAATAGATTTGATGCATTGAACACCAATGACTGAAAACCAGAAGAATTGTGGAACAACATCAAGAACATCATCCATGAAGAAAGCAAGAGGTCACTAAAAGATGAGAAAAGAATAAAAGATCAAAATAGATGTCAGAAGAGACTCTGAAACTTGCCCTGGAGTGAAGAGTAGCTAAAGCAAATGGAAGAAATGACAAGATAAAAGAGCTGAACAGAAGATTTCAAAGAGCAGCTCGAGCAGACAAAGCCAATTGCTATAATGAAAAGTGCAAAGACTTGGAGATAGAAAACCAAAAGGAAAGAATACATTCAGCATTTCTCAAGCTGAAAGAACTGATGGAAAAATTCAAGCCTCAAGTTACAATATTGAAAGATGCTATGGACAAAATATTGAATGATGCAGGAGGCATCAAAAGAAGATGGAAGGAATGCACAGTCACTGTACCAAAAAGAACTGGTTGATCTTCATCCATTTCAGGAAGTGGCATATGATCAAGAATCAATGATACTGAAGGAAGAATTCAAAGCTGCACTGAAGGAATTGGTGAAGAACAAGCCTCCAGGAATTGACAGAATACCTATTGAGGTGTTTCAACAAATGGATGCCCCACTAGAGGCACTCACTCAGTTATGCCAAGAGATCTGGAAGACGGCTACCTGGCCAACTGACTGGAAGAGATCCACATTTGTACCCATTCCAAAGAAAGGTGATCCCACAGAATGTGGAGATTATAGAACAATATCATTAATATCACATGCAAGTAAGATCTTACTGAAGATAATTCAAAAATGGTTGCAGCAGTATACTGAAAAAGAGCTTCCAAAAATGCAAGATGGATTCAGAAAAGGATGTGGAATGAGGGATATCATAGCTGTTGTCAGATGGATCTTGGCTCAAGGCAAAGAATACTTGTGTTTTATTGACTATGCAAAAGCATTTGATTGTGTGGATTATAACAAATTATGGATAACATTGAGAAGAATGGGAATTCCCGAGCACTTGATTGCACTCATGAGGAACCTGTACATAGACCAGGAGGCCGTCATTCGAACAGAAAAAGGGGGCACTGTATGGTTTAAAATCAAGAAGAGAGTGCATCAAGCTTGTACCCTTTCCCCATGCTTATTCAATCTATATGCTGAGTAAATAATCTGAGAAGCTGGACTATATGAAGAACAAGGCATCAGGATTAAAAGAATCATTAACAACCTGTGATATGCTGACAACACAACTCTGCTTGATGAAATTGAGGATGACTTAAAGCATTTACTGATGAAGATTGAACACTACAGTTTGCAGTATAGATTACATCTCAATATAAAGAAAACAAAAATCTTCACAAATGGACCTATAAGCAGTGTCATGATAAATGGAGAGAAGATGGAAGTTGTCAAAGACTTCACATTACTTGATTCTACAATTGACACCAATGGAAACAGCAGTCAGGACATCAGACGATGTACAGCACTGGAGAAATCAGCTGCAAAGGACCTCTTTCAAGCGCTGAAGAGCAAAGATGTCTCCTTGAGGACTAAGGTGCACTTGACACAAGCCATGATATTTTCAATAGCTTCATATGCATGTGAGAGCTGGGTGATGAATAAGGAAGACTGAAGAAGAATTGATGCTTTTGAGATGTGGTACTGGCAAAGAATGCTGAAAGTGCCATGGACTGTTAAAAAAATCTAACAAATCTGTCTTAGAAGAGGTGCAGCTGGAGTACTCCTTGGAAATGAGAATGGTCAGACTTCATCTCACCTACTTTGGTCATGTTGTCAGAGGGGACCATTGCCTGGAGAAGGATGTCATGGTTGGTAAGGTGGGGGGTCGATGAAAGAAGGGAAGGCCCTCAATGAGATGAATTGACACAATGGCTGCAATGATGGGCTCAAGTATAGCAAGGATCACGGAGCTGGCACAGGACTGGGGCGGTGTTTCATTCTGTTGTGCATAGGGTCGCTATGAGTTGGACACAACTCAATGGCACCTAACAACAACAACAACAGCAGAGCTAAGAAAGAGGAAGAGATAATGGGAAGGAAGGGTGAAGGGAAGTGGTGGACACAGGGAGAAAATGGGAAGAATGCTGTTGCATTGTGGGGATTGCAGTGAATGTTACAAAATGGAATGTGTGTAGATTGCTGAATGGAAAACAATTGCTCTGTAAATGTTCACCCAAATCACAATAAAAATTAAAAAAAAAACAAGAAGGTCAGTCAAAATATAGTCAAAAGGGAGAATGGTGAGACTGCCTTCAAAATGAAGGACAGGTCATCTTATTCTTGGAAACAGAGGAAAGTAACAAGGGATTAATAAAAAAAAATCTTGGCAGGGATGGAAAGGAGGAAAATAAGGGAGCCTAAAAGCCTGATGATGACTAAGTTTTCTTAATGAAGTAGAAAACAAGGGCACTTTCAGAAAGTGGGAGAAAGTACGTGGCAAAGAGAATACTCAGATACATTAGCAATAGGTAAGGGCTGGATTGCTGGAGTTTAAGCTATGTATTACTAAAAGATGACTTTTATTGATTCATTCTTGACTAGTTTAGTACAGGAGATAAACCACTTGAAGTACACAAGAAACCCAGAAGGTACCAGGCTCAAAATGATCTCCCTATATGTGCCACCACTCAGAAATAATCTGAATTCATAAGCTCCTCTTGTGGCATGATTCCTTCCTAGAGTTCTTAAACCAATAAGTCTTGCACATCTTTAACTGAGAGTCTCCAGATTTCTTCCAAAGGTCACAAATCTCAGGCTACCCGGTTTAACCCAATATTCCCACTTCAGCCTCACTGATGTTATCTCCATTTGCAAGTCTCCCATTGGCCAAGCAGACTAAACCTGTGTCCTTGAACAAGTCACATATCGTCCACTTTCTCAGCTGTAAAATGAAGGCCAATGATAACTAGCCATGCTGCCTCCAGCACAAAAGGCTTCTGAGGATTAAATGACACATGGCTGAGCAATTTGCAGTTATGAAGCTACAGAAAAGCTTAGTGATCATCTCTGCCTGGCTGGGCACAGCACAGTTCAGCAGACACAAAGGCTACAATTCAAACCTTCCCAGCTGCCAAAGACCAGCAGAGAGCTGGCTAAATGAAGCAGAATCAGTAGACAAAAGAAAATCCCTCAACAAAATGAGGCAAGAGGGAAGAGGGTTCATAAGGAAAGGGATTGGGAGGTTAGAGGGTCATGGAGTATTCTGCCACTGGAATCCTCCTAGACAAAGAAATCATTTCATGTTTCTCTTTGGGTTCAATATGTGAGGGCATATTCCAAAGAAGCCATATAGGAAATCTAACTGATGGAAAGGGAGAAGTCTCTGCTATACACTGGTGACACCACTTTCCAACAAAACCAACAGTTGAACCATTTTGAGGTTTTTAAAATGGAATTTCACTTGTGCAATGTTTTCCTCCATAAGAGGAACAGATGAAACGTGTCAAAGCATCAGCAAAGACTTCCTTTCCTTTTTCCTTTTTCTACTCAACCACATACCTGCTGCTTCATATTAACTTCTGATGATTTCTTCATGAATTTAGTCTTGTCTTAGATAATAATTTGGCCAAAACTTTTTAAAAGGCTACTAAGTGCTGAAAGTTGCCAACTTGTCCACCTTTATCAATATTCTAAAGTAAGATATCTAATGAATATCACAGTGAATTTCTAAAGAAATTTCTCCTTGAGGGTGGGTCACAGTTACATTTGTAATTGTTGGGAGGGTGCTCTGCTGCAGTCCCTGCTTCTGTCACCTGGGTGACCTAATTAGAAGTCTTGTGTCCAAAGCAGAGCTGTTATCTCTAATAACAGCAGCTGGGAATTGAATCTGTCTGTCTCAGTTTCTCCTCCTTATTGGGGAACCTCCCTGCAGTTCTAGGTACACAGTAAACTTTCTCTCTGCTTTACTATGTCTGTGTCATGTAGCACCTGGCCAACATCATTACTATATCTGTTTCTGGTGGGTAAGGAATAGGGTCCTTCAACTGTAATGTGAGAAGGGTGTATGCAGACCACCAGCCCTATATCAACTGCAAGGAATCACCCACTAGCCATGGGGGACAAGTGCTCACTATTGAAGCTGACCTTGCTCTATCTCTTCTCTATGTACATAAAGTATTGTTCCATCCAATGCTTGTGTGTGCATTGTTTATAGCTCCCCTTCTTTGGCGTATGGCAGGTACTCTTTTGCTTTGTTCTCAGCTTTGAGGCATTAGTTGAAATGAAAACAATAGAGTATTATCATTTTACATGTGCATTTAAGTTATGAACACAAATTATTGATATACATGTTTTATTTGTTGTTAGCTGCTATCGAATTGGTCTCTGACTCATGGCAATCCCACAGACAATGGAAAGAAATGCGGCCTGGTTCTCTCACTATTCCTATGATGGGATGTAGATCAGACCACTGATCTCCTTAAGGTTTTCATTGGCTGATTTTTGGAAAGACATCATTAGGCTTTTCTTCCTGGTATAAATTTAAGTTGTTTGGAAGCAATGAGTTGTTTTTTTCCGAGACTTGGGTGAAAATTAACAGAGCAAATTTCATTTTCCATACATCAGTTCATAAACATTTTGTTTCATAGCATTATTTGTAATCCCCACAATGCAACAGCTCTTTTCCCACTTCCTCCCTGTGGTTACCTTTTCCCTGTGTCCTTTCCTATGCATTCCTCCCCTCTGAACTATCTCCTTGTGCAAATAGTGTCTTTCTGATCTCCCATACTTAGTCATTCTAATGAGTGCATCTGCCTGATGTAAATGCTCACTTTAGACCCCTGTTTATTGTTTGGCTGGAAACCATAGGAGTGAGTTCAATTCCAGGCCCAAAGGGCAACTAGAGGCCGTAGTCTTGGAACTTTTACCATTTTCCATCAGGCCAGAAAGCCTGGTCTTTTTATTATTTTGTGTTTTGTTCCACATTTTTCTCCCACTCTATCAAAGATCTCATATTTTTATCCCTTTCCAAGTGGTTGACAGTGGTAGTGGGGCACCATCTAGTTCTTCTGGTCTCAGGGTCACGTAGGCTGAGGCTTGCATAGTCCACTAGTCCCTTGGACTAAGTATTTCCATGTGCCTTTGGTTTTCTTCATTATTCTTTGCTCCAGGAGAGACCAATTGTTGCAACTTAGACGGCCACTTACAAGCTTTTAAAAGCCCAGTTCCTACGCCCCAAAGTAGGATGTAGAACAATGTTTTTTGTGTAGTATGTTATGCCAGTTGAGTTTGATGTCCCCCATGACCATAGTCCCAAGCCTGTGGACCCAGTGACTCATTCCCTCAGGGTGTTTGGCTTTGGCTAAGAAGGATTTCTAACAAATGTTAATACAATTAGCCCGTATTCTGTCTGCTTCATGAAGAGATCCATTCCAAAGATACCCACAATTTGGTGCATAAGAAATAAATTATAAAGATTTATCAAAGTTTCAGATGAATAAGGAAGAAATCTGATGTAGCAATATTTAATATTGATCATTTCCCTTATATGAATTCCAGTGAAATGTTTTTGTTTACTAAGCTTATTCTAGGCAGTAATAGCTCTGATTATTCTAATAAATCTCCAGAAATTGGAAATATGTCAGAAAAAAAATTTCTCTTTGCTTTCTTACATTAAAGTTAAAAGAAGAAGAAAAAGTCTAGTTATTGGATTGAATTATCAATTTTTCATGGCATCCTCAACACAAGAGTTTAACACCCCAAGTGAGAAATTCCAAATAAATTAAAATGCTTCCAAACCAAAGATAGTGTGCTATTTTGCATCACCCAGAAATGGTCACCCAAGATACATCTGGTTGGGCATTTAATCTCTGCTGTCATATTTTTGGCTATCTCTGCATCATTGACCAATATGTTATGTAAATGTTTACTCTGAACTTAGACACAGTAAATCAACTGTATCTTTTGTTTGGGATCCTTTTGCAGAGTTCACAAGTTTTGACACACAAAGAATTAGGAGAAGAGTAGTCCTCAACAATCATGCTATAAATATATTCCTAAAGCTTTCACTTTTAAAATGAAGGCCATCCACACTTGTTGCTGAAATACTACTGTTCAAAGAAACAACTCAGGCAGTCTGTTCCACTTGCCATGACTTTTATATACAAACCTGCATCCCAGCTTCCCCAGAAACTACTAGTTCTCTCAGAGCTGCCTCTGGTAATAGCCCCCACATGTCACCTGTCCTTCATAGTTCTCCTTTCCTGGTGGTACCCAATCCATTGTCCTGAACTCATCACACCTCCAACCAAACAGGTAAAATGTGTCTTTGCATCCTCCACCTCTCCCTTTCTCTACCTTTTTCTTCTCAGTGTTAGATCCTAGTTGCCAGACTACAAGGGCTGTAACTTTGCTCCCCTCTGCTTATCAAAGTACATTCTCAAGAAAAAAATTAGATTATCAAAGTGCATTCTCAGGAAAGAATTAGAACAAGTCATCAGCATATTGAGACTAAAATATTAAAGACTGACAATATTTCCCTTTCCCTGAAAGCCTACTGCATTTAACAACCATTAAGTCCCTCATTTGACTTAACCTAAAAGAACAACGCTTTAATTGTGGCAGACATTGGTCAGCCTTTCTGTCATTCTTTTCACCATCTTCCCAATCTCAAGATCTAGCCTTACTACACATCCTAGCCAAACATCTAACAAGATTCACCTTTTATTCTCTGCCAACTCCTCACTTTGTACCTATCAACCCTAAGATACTGCTCACCTTCTCCCAAAAACTATACAGGCATACAACGGAGCTATTGCGTTAGGTTCCAGACCAGTGCATTAAAGTGAATATCACAATAAAATAAATCACACAAATTTATTTGTTTCCCAGGGTGTATAAAAGTTATATTTACATTATACTATTGTCTATTAAGTGTGCAGTAGCATTATGAAAATATTTGAAATATTGTGAGAATTACCAAAATGTGACAGAGAATAGAAAAGAAGTAGGAATGGAAACTGGAAACACAAGGATAAGTGATGTTACATTGTGGTGATTTCAATCAATAGCATGAAATAAAATGTGTGTGAATTATTGAATGAAAAACTGATTTTCCCTCTAAACCTTCACCCAAATGATCATAAAAAGTTTTAAAAAAACATGTGTCAGAGAGACATGAAGTGAGCACATGTTTCCGAAAAAACAGGCCAATAGAATTGCTCCCTGCAGGGTTGACACAAGCATTCGATATATAAACAATGTAATACCTGTGAAATGCAATAAAGCAAAGTACAATACAATGAGATATGACTGTACTCTCCACTCACTCCTCTGACTTCAAGCAAAATAGTTAGACAAACTTTCTAGAAAATCTCTTACTTATAACCTGTTGAAAGAGAAAAGAGAAACTGTATCTTCCATTCCACCATTTGTCTGTCAGTTTGTCCTACTGTGGTGGCTTGCATGTTGCTGTGAGGTTGGAGTCTATGCCACCGCTATTACAAATACCAGAAGAGCCACCCATGGTGGACAGGTTTCAGTGGAACTTCCAGACTAAGACAGACTCAGAAGGAAGGGGCCTTCCACTCCTAAAGAATTGGCCATGGGCAACTTTATGAATAGCAGTGATATGCTGTCTGATACATAACTGGGAAACTTTATGAATAGCCCCAAAACATTGTCTAACATAGTGCCAGAAGATGAACCCCTCAGGTTGGAAGGCACTCAAAACATGACTGGGAAGAGCTGCCTCCTCAAAGTAGAATCGACCTTAATGACATGGATGGAGTAAAACTCTGGGACCTCCATTTGCTAATGTGGCATGACTCAAAGTGGGAAGAAACAGCTTCAAACATCCATTAATAATTGGAATATGGAATTATGAAATATGAATCTAGGAAAGCTAGAAGTTGTCAAAAATGAAATGGAACACATAAAGATCAATATCCTAGGCATTAGTGAGCTGAAATGGACTAATTTTGTCCTTTTTGAATCAGATAACCACATGATCTACTATGCTAGGAATAACAAATTGAAGAGGAATGGTATAGCATTCATTGTCAGAAAGAATGTTTCAAGATCTTTGAAAGTACAATGATGTCAGTGATAGGATTATATCCATATGTCTATGAAGAAGACCAGCTAATAGTATTATTATTCAAATTTACACAACAACCACCAAAGCCAAAGACAAGGAAATTAAAGACTTTTACCAAGTTCTGCAGTTTGAAATTGACCAAACACGCATCAAGATATTTGACTATTACTGGTGTTTAGAAGGCAAAAGTTGGAAACAAAGAAGTGTCACCAGTAGCTGGAAAATATGGCCTTGGTGATTGAAATGATGCTGGAGATCGCATGATAGAATTTTGCAAGACCAATGACTTATTCATTGCAAATACTTTTTTTCAACAACATAAATGGTGGCTTTACACATGGACTTCACCAGATGGAATACACAGGAATCAGATCAACTACATCTGTAGAAAGAAGCAATGGAGAAGCTCAATATCTTCAGCCAAAATAAGGTCAGGAGCTGCCTGGGGAACAAACCATCAACTGCTCATAAGCAAGTTCAAGTTGAAGCTGAAGACAATTAAAAACAAGTTCATGAGAGCCAGAATACAACCTTCATTATATTCCACCTGGATTTAGAGATCATCTGAAGAACATATTTGAGGCACTGGACACCAATGACTGAAAACCAGATGAATTGAGGAATGACATCAAGAACATCATATATGAATAAAGCAAAAGGTCATTAAAAACACAAGAAAGGAAGAAAAGACCAAAATGGATGTCGGAAGACACTCCGAAACTTGCTCTTGAACAGAGAGTAGCTAAAGCAAATGGAAGAAATGACAAGATAAAAGAGCTGAACTGAAGATTTCAGAGAGCAGCTTGACAAGACAAAGTCAATTATTATAATGAAATGTGCAAAGACCTGGAGGTGGAAAAGCAAAATAGAAGAACACATTCAGCATTTCTCAAGCTGAAAGAACTGAAGAAAAATCAAAGCCTTGAGTTACAATATTGAAAGATTCCATGGGCAAAATAATGAATGATGCAGGAACCATCAAAAGAAGATGGAAGGGAGGTTCCGGCAAGATGGCGGACTACGCAGAAGGATTGCACAGACCCTCTTCAACAAAGAAA
>NW_006921703.1:1343725-1357890 GCF_000298275.1 Orycteropus afer afer | reverse complement strand
AAAAAAAAAAAGAAGAAGAAGAAGATGGAAGGAATACACAGAGTCATTGTACCAAAAAGAATTAGTCCATGTTCATCCATTTCAGGAGGTGGCATATGATCAAGAACCAATGCTACTGAAGGAAGAAGCTGAAGCTGCACTGCAGGAGTTGGTGAAAAACAAAGCTCCAGAAATTGACCAAGTACCCATTGAGATGTTTCAGCAAACGGATGCCACGCTGGAGGCACTCACTCGTCTATGCCAAGAAATTTGGATGGTAGCTACCTGGCCATCTGACTGGAAGAGATTCATATTTGTATCCATTCCAAAGAAATGTGATCCCACAGAATGTGGAAATTATTGAACAATATCATTAATATTGCATACAAGTAAAATCTTGCTGAAGATAATTCAAAAATAGTTTCAGCAGGACTTTGATAGGGAACTTCCAGAAATGCAAGCTGGATTCAGAAGACGACATGGAATGAGGGATATGATTGCTGATGTCAGATGGATCTTGGCTGAAAGCAAAGAATATCAGAAAGATGTTTACTTGTGTTTTACTGACTATGCAAAAGTATTAGACTGTCCTTGGAAGGAAGATTGGGCAACCTACTTGCATAAAGATACTGCCTCAGAAACCCAAGAAGGGGTCGCTATGAGTCAAGATCAACTCAACAGCAGTGAGTTTGGTTGTTTTTTGTTTGTTTGTTTGTTTTTGTTTTTTGAGATCTTAACAAACTTTGTACAACATTGAGAAGAGTGGGAATTCCAGAACACTTAATTGTGCTCATGAGGAACCTGTACGTAGACCAGGAGGTTGTCATTTGAACAGAACAAGGGGATACTGCAGGTTGAAAATCAGGGAGTGCATCAGGCTTGTATCCTTTTGCCATACTTATTCAATCTGTATGCTGAGCAAATAATCTGAGAAGCTGGACTATATGAAAAAGAGTGCAGAATCAGGATTGGAGAAAGACTTGTTAACAACCTGCAATATGCAGACAACACAACTTCACTTGTTGAAAGTCAGGATGACTTGAAGCACTTTATGATGAAGAGTAAAGACTATAGTCTGCAGTACGGACTATAGTCCATACTGAGGCTATAGTCCTTGATCTTCTTCTCAACACAAAGAAAACAAAAATCCTCACAACTGGACAAATAAGCAGCATCACAATAAATGGAGAAGATTGAAGTTGTCGAAGATTTCAAATTACTTGGTTCCAGAATCAACACTAAAGGAAGGTAGCAGGCAAGAAATCAGACAACATATTGCACTGGGCAAATCTGCTACAAAAGACTGCTTTAAAGTGCTGAAGAGCAAAGATGTCTCCTTGAAGACTAGGGTGGGCCTAACCCAAGTCAGTGTGCTTTCAATTGCCTCATATGTATATGAAAGCTGGACACTGAATAAGGAAGACTGGGCAAGAATTGATGCTTTTGAGTTGTGGTGTTGGTGAAGAATACTGAAAGTACCATGGTCTGCCAGAAGAATGAACAAATTTGTCCTGGAAGCAGTGCAGCCATAATGCTCCTTTGAAGTGAGAATGGTCAGACTTCATCTCACCTTCTTTGGTCATGTTGTCAGAAGGGACGATTCCCTGGAGAAGGATATCATGCTTGGTAAAGTAGCAGATCAGTGAAAAAGGAGAAGGTCCTCAAGAAGAATGATTGACACAGTGGCTGCAACAATGGGTTCAGGTATTGCAAGGATCCTGAGGCTGGCGCAGGACTGGGCAGTGTTTTGTTCTGTCGTACGTAGGGTACTATGAGTCAAAGTCAATGGCACCTAACAACAACAACATATGTTCCATTAAAAATTGGTAATTCAGTATAATAATTAGGCCTTAGTTTTTTCTTTAATATAAGAAAGCAAAACTATAGCTCAAAGTGTATCCTTCTATAACTAAAGATAAGCAAAGGGAAGAAGATAACTAACACTAAACCAAACTCACTGCCATCAAGTTGATTCTGACTCATAGTGACCCCCACTGGGTTTCCAAGACTGTAAATCTTACAGAAGTAGATTGCCTCATCTTCCTCCTGTGGAGCAGCTGGTGGGTTTGGGCTTGAATCATTGACTTTCTGGTTCACAGCCAAATGTCTTACCCCCTATGCCACCAGAGCTCCTTAAAGAACATAAATACCCATCAATTCTTGGTGAATTGAAACCAAGGTTGTGTGTTTTATATAAATCTCTAGCATATGACAATATAATTGGTAAAACAAAGGGTTAGTAGGTTCAGTGTATGAAGAGTTCAGTAAAAGCTTGATAATTGTCAATACAAAACTGTAAAAGCTACATAAGCAATATATTAAAAGGAAATGCAATTAATTACAAAAAAGGGGAAATCTCCCTCACTCATAATTAAACTTTCCATGAAATTAACATTTTCCGTGTACAAAATTAGAAGAAAAAAAGAATACTGATACTACCAAATGTTATGAGATGGTAAATCGAAAGATTCTTTTGCAAAGCAATTTTGTAAAACATATCTAGTAGCTTTAAAGGATTTATAATCTTTCATTCGGTGATTTTATTTCTAGGAGAAAATTCTAAGTGCAAAAAAAATAAAATTTTTAAAGTTTACAGCAGCAATATTTATAAGAGCAAAACATGGAAATGTTCAATAACAAATGAATGCTTAAGTAAAATATAGGAATAGAATATTATTATTTATTTATTTAATAGAATGTTCTTGTTGTTAGGTGCTTTCAAGTTGCTTCTGATGCCTAACGACCTTATGTACAACACAACGAAATACTGCCAGTCCTGCACCATCCTCATAACAATTGCTATACTTGCGCCCGTTGTTGTAACCACTGTGTCAATCCATCTCATTGAGGATCTTCTTCCTTTTCAATGACCTCTACTTTTACCAAGCATGATATCCTTCGCCAGGGACTGATCCCTTCTGACAACATGACCAAACTAGTAGAGACGAAATCTGGCTGTTCTTGCTTCTAAGAACATTCTGGCTATACTTTATTCAAAACAGATTTGTTTGTTCTTCTGGCAGTCCATGGTATGTACAATATTCTTCTCCAACACCACAATTCAAACGTGTCAATTCTTCTTCCATATTCCCTATTTATTGTCCAGCTTTTGTGTATATGTGAGGCAATTGAAAATACCATGTTTTGGGTCAGGAGCACCCTAGTCTTCAAAGAGACATCTTTGCTCTTTAACCCTTTAAAGAAGTCTTTTGCAGCAGATTTGCCTAATGCAATACATTGTTTGATTTCTTGACTGCTGCTTCCCTGGATGTTGATTGTGGATGAAAGTAAATGCAATCCTTGACAACTTCAGTATTTTCTCTATTTATCATGATGTTGCTCCTTGGTCCAGTTGTGAGGATTTTTGTTTTCTTTGTGTTGAGGAACATACTGAGGCTATAGTCCTTGATCTTCTTCAGTAAGTGGTCCAAATTCTCTTCACTTTCAGCAAGCAAGGTTGTATCATCTGCAGGTTGCAGGTTGTTAATGAGTCTCCCTTTAACCCTGATGCTGTGTTTCTCTTCATATACTCCAGCTTCTTGGATTATTTGTTCAGCATACAGATTGAGTAAGTATGGTGAAAGGATACAAGCCTGGTGCATACCTTTCCTGGTTTTAAATCATTCAGTATCCTCTTGTTCTGTTCAAATGACTGCCTCTTGGTCTAAGTAAAGGTTCCTCATGAGCACAATTAATCTGTCAGCAAAAACCATGCAGGTAAGAAGGAATGGGATGACATATAAAAAAACTTTGAAGAAAAAAATTGTCAACAAAGAATTATATATGCAGAAAAACTGTCCCTCAAATATGATGGTGAAATTAGAACATTTCCAGATAAACAGAAATTAAGGGAATTTTTAAAACCAGACCAACCTTACGAGAAAAGCTAAAGGGAGTCCTTCAGACAGAAAATCAACAACGGATAATTACGACCTAAGATTAAGACACATGACAACATTACCCAGAAATCAACACACAAAATAGAATTCTCAAAATTCAAATTAGCTCACAAAACTGAAAATAGAGAACTAGAAGTATCAGTCTTTAAGTTCTGGTGCTATAGTCCTAAGGTATTTGACTGCTTACCAGAAGGTTGGCAGTTCAAACCCACCAGTCACTCCATGGAAGGAAGACTGGGCAATCTACTTCCATAAATATTTAGCACTTCAGAAACCCAAAGGGGGCCACTATGAGTCAGCATTACTCAATTGCAGTGAGTTTGGTTTGGTTTACAAAGCAAATACAAGGAATAAATTGTAAAATTGCAGAACTTTCCAATGGAGAGGCAGTCAGGATGATATGAATATAAAGCAGACTGTTTCAAACTTAGGAAGATAAAAACTAATTACATGGTAACCACCAAGATATTAATAAGCCTTCTAATCAAAATTAAAAAAAAGAAGAAAATCATAAGGACTTAGTAAACATAAAATCAACAACAATGAAGAAAAGAAAATGTGATAAAAAAGTGAACTCTGCACAGAATAGTATTTGGAACAAAGAAACCATCAACATCACAAGAAAAAAACGCAAAAGAATGACAGCAGTAAATTCATACCTATAATTAATTACACTGAATGCGAATGGATTAAATGCACCATTCAAGGGAAAGAGAGTGGCATAATGGATAAGACAACACAACTCATCAATATGCTGCCTACAAGAGACTCACCTTAGAAACAATGATAAAAATAAATTAAAAATCAGGGGTTAGGGAAAATATATACATCAAGCTAATAGCTACCAAAAGAGAGCAGAAGTGGCAATATAAATTTCTGATAAAAAAAATACTTCTAGGTGAAAACCAGAAAAAGCGACAAGGAAAGGCATAGAATGACAAAGGAATCAATCCACCAAGAGGATGTAACTATAATAAATATCTAAGCACCCAATGAAAGAACTCTAAATTACATAAAGCAAATACTAACTAAATTGATAGGAGAAATAGACAATTCCACAAGAGTTGTAGGAGACTTTAACATACAACTTTCAGTGAAGCACAGAACAACTAGAAAGAAACTCAGCAAAGCTATAGAAGGTCTCCACTACAAAATCAACCAAGTTGATCTCATAAGCATATACACAACACTCCACCCAACAAAAACACAATACACATTCTTTTCAATGCACATGCATCACTGTCCAGAGTAGAGCATCTGTTAGGCCACAAAGCAAGCATCAATGAATTTAAAAACATCAAAATAATACAAAGCATCTTCTCAGACCACACACTATAAAATTAGAAATCAATAATAGGAAGATCGGGGGAAAAAAATCAAATGAATGGAAACTACAAGGTAATAAAAAATACATACAAGATTAAAACAAAATCCTAGAAGTAAATGAGAGTGAAAACACAACATACCAAAACCTTTGGGACACAGTGGAAGCAGTACTCAGAGGTTAATTTATAGAAATAAATGCACACATCAAAAAAGAGGAAAGAACCACCACCAATACCTTAGACACACACCTCCAACAATTAGTAAAAGAGCAACAAAAAAAAGCCTACAGACAACAGAAGAAAGAAAATAATAAAGATTAGAGCAGAAATAAATGAAACAGAAAAACAATAGAAAAAATCAACTAGACTAAATTTTGGCTCTTCAAAAAGATTTACAAAATTGACAAACCACTGGCAACTTTAACCCCAGAGACTCAGCAAAAAAAGAAGATGCAAGTAACATGAGTAAGAAATGAAGTAGGCAATGTCACAACAGAACCAACCAAAATAGAAAGGATAGTAAGAGAATAGTATGAAGAACAGTACTCCAACAAATTTGAAAACCTAAAAGAAATAGACAAATTTCTAGAAACACACCACCTACCTAAACTAACACAAACTGAGATAGAAAATTCAAATAGGCTCACACAAAACAAAAAATTGAACATGTCATTTAAAAAAAAAAAAAAAAAAAAAAACTACCAACAATAAAACTCCTGGCCTAGACAGCTTCATTGGCAAATTCTACCAAACTTTCAGAGAAGAGTTGACACCAATCCTACTCAAAGTATTTCAGACCATAGAAAAGGATGGATTCCTCCCAAATTCATTTTATGAAATAAGCATAACCCTGATACCAAAGACAGGTGAAGATATCACTAAAAAGGAAAATTACAGACCAATATCCCTCATGAATATAGAAGGTGCAAAAATCTTCAACAAAATTCTAGTTAATAGAATCCAACACTATATAAAAAATAATAATAATACATCATGACCAACTGGGATTCATACCAGGTATGCAACAATAGTTCAACATTAGAAAAACAATCAGTGTACTCCACTACATAAGTAAAGCAAAGGAAAAGAACTACATGGTCATATCAATCAATGTAGAAAAAAATGTTTGATAAATTCTGACACTGATTCCTGATAAAAATTCTCAGCAAAGTGGGAATAGAAGAAAAATCTCTTAAACATAATTAAGGGTATATAGGCAAAACCAATGGCCAACATTATTTCCAATGGTCAGAGACTGAAAACATTCCTCTTGCAAACAAGAACTAGACAAGGATGCCCTCTGTTACCACCCCTAGTCAATATTGTATCAGAAATCCTAGCCAACATAAGAAGGCAAGAAAGGGAAATAAAAGGCATACACATTAGTAAGGAAGAAGTAAAACTACCCCTGTTTACAGATTATATGATCCTGTACATAGAGAACACCAGAGACTCAGCAAGGAAACTACTGGAACTAATTGAAAGATTTAGCAAAGTGACAGGCTACAAGATCAACATACAAAAATTAGTTGGATTCCTGTACATCAACAAAAATATCTCTGAAAAGGAAATAAGGAAAATAATTCCTTTTAAAGTAGCTACCAAAAAGATAAAATACCAAAGACACAAAAGACCTATACAAAAAGAAAGAAAAACTGCAAAACACTACTACAAGAAACCAAAAGAGACCTACATAAATGGCTGAACATACCATGCTCATGGATAAGAAAACTGAACATTGTGAAAATGTCAACACTACCAAATGCAATCTACAGATACAATGCAATCCCAATTCATAATCCATCAATATTTTCAAAAACATAGAAAAACCAACCACTAATTTTACATGGAAAGGAAAGAGCCCTCAGAGAAGCAAAGCAATACTGAAAAAGAAAAACAACGTAGGAGACTTTATACTCCCTGATCTCAAAACCTACGAGGGTCAGAGTAGTCAAAACAGCCTGGTTATGGTACAATAACAGATACATAAAAAAATGGAACAAAATTGAGAACCCAGAAATAGAGCCATCCACCAATGGACAGCTGACCTTTGACAAAGGGTTGGAATCCTTTAAATGAGGAAAAAATAATCTCTTTACCATATAATGATGGCAAACCTGTATATCCTTTTGAAGAAAATGAAACAAGATCCCTACTTTACACCACGTACAAAAACTAACTCATGATGGATCAAAAACCAAAACAGAAAACCTGAAATTATAAAGATCATCAAAGAAAAAACAGGGGCAAACTTGTTCTTGTTGTTAGCTACCATCGAGTTGGCTCCAACTCATAGCGACCTGGTTCATACAACAGAATGAAACATTGCCCAGTCCTGCAACAACCCCACAAGCCTTGCTGTACCTGAACCCATTGCTGCAGCCACTGTGACAATCCATCTCATTGAGGGCCTTCCCCTTTTTCGCTGACCCTCCACTTCACCAAGCATGATATCTTTCTCCTGGTATTGGTGCCTTCTAACAACATGACCAAAGATGGTGATACAAAGTCTGGCCATTCTCACTTCCAAGGAGCATTCCAGCCGCACTTCCTCCAGGATAGATTTGTAAGTTCTTCTGACAGTCCTTGGTACTTTCCGTATTCTTCACCAAAACCACAACTCAAATGCATCAAGTCTTCTTTAATTTTCCTTATTCTTTGTCCAGCTTTCACATGCATATGAGGCAATTGAAAACACCATGGCTTGGGTTAGGTGCCCCTTAGTCTTCAAGGAGACATCTTTCTCTTCAGCACTTTAAAGAGATCTTTTGCAGCAGATTTGCCCAGTGCAATATTTCATCTGATTTCTTGACTGCTGCTTCCATGGGTGTTCTTTTTGAAACCAAGTAATAGGAAATCTTTGACAGCTTCAATATTTTCTCCATTTATCATAATGCTGCTTCCTGGTCCAGTTGTGGGGATTTTTGTTTTCTTTATGTTGAGGTGTAATCCATACTGCAGATTGTAGTCTTTAATCTTTGTCAGTAAATGCTTCAAGTCATCTTCACTTTCAGCAAGCGAGGTTGTATCATCTGCATGTTGCAGTTTGTTAATGAGCCTTCCTACAATTCTGATGCCATGTTCTTCTTCATATAGTCCAGCTTCTTGGATTATTTGCTTAGGATACAGATTGAATAATATGGTGAAAGGATACAAGTCTGACACACTCCCTTCCTGATTTTCAACTATGTATTATCCCCTTGTTCTATTCAAACGACAGCCTCCTACTCTATGTACAAGTTCCTCATGAGCACAATTAAGTGTTCTGGAATTCCCATTCTTCCCAATATTGTCCAAAATTTAGGTGCCCTTATTTATGGCATAAATAGACTATTAAACATAACCAAAAATTCACAAACAACAGAAGATAAACTAGATGACTGGAACCTTCTAAAAATTAAATTCTTATGTACATCAAAAGACTTCTCCAAAAGAGTAAAAAGAGAATATACAGATTGGAAAAAAAAACATTTGGTAATGACAGACCTGAAAAGAGGCTTATCTTTAAAATGTATAGAAAACTTCAACACCTCAAAATCCAACAGGCAAACAATCCAGTTAAAAAATGGGAACAGGACATGGATAGACACTTCATCAAAGATATTCAGGCATATAGCAAATATATGAAGAAATGCTTTCAATCATTAGCCACTCAGGAGATGCAATTCAAAACAACAAAAAGATATCCTCTGAACAACAATAGCAAAGTTCAACAAGTCAGTAAATAAAAAATGATGTGGAGGATGTGGAGAGATTGGAACTTTCATGCACTGCTGGTGGTAAAATGTGCAACCACTGTGGAAAATGGTATTTTAACTTCCTTAAAAAGCTGGAAATAGAAATACCTTTTCATCCAGCAATCTCATTACTGGATATATATCCTAAAGAATTTAGAGCCAGGACACAAACAGATACATGCACACCCATGTTCATAACAACACTATCCACAATAGTAGAGACATGGAAATAACCTAAGTGTCCATCAACAGATGAATGGATAAGCAAACTATGATTCACACCCTCCATGGAATACTATGCAATATTAAAGAATAATGAATCCACAAAACATCTTATAAAGTGGAGGCCATTATGCTTAGTGAAGTAAGTCAATCAACAAATATTGAATAGGTCCACTGTTATAAAAAGTCAAGGAAAGGTTTATACACAGAAAGAAACATTCTTTGATGGTTACCAGGGATGGAGAGGGGGAAAATTACTTACTAAATAAGTGACATATTAATTTGGGTGAAGGGAAAGGCAATATACAAAAAGTGGGTGACCAGCACAATATCACTAAGGAAAAGAAATTCATGGAGAGGTGCACAAGACACACAGATAACAAAGGTAAACACTAGTACACAATTCTACATCATCAAAAATTGCAAACTTAATCTACGTGTGGATATTTAGGTAGACAGACAAGGTGATCAGGTATAGGTAGGTAAACAGGCCTATACTCATGACCATACATAGGTTTGGTAGACAATAGTTCTACATATGTATTTATACATGCTGAAGTCACCCTTCAGGCCTTGAACTGAAGTCATTCCCTTGGCTCAGCTTTCACCCAAATGGCAGACAGGTCTATGAGATGAACAATGCACCAGAAATGTACGTACTCCTAGAATAACCAAACATAAGAGATCAAAAGGCCAGCATTTGCCAGGGATAAAGCTCAGAAGACAGGTATGGATGGGAAAGGAAGACAAAAGGGAATGAAATGATAACCACAGGGAGGAAGTGGGAAGAGTGGTGTACATTGTAGGATTATAATCAATGTCACAAAACAAAATGTGTATGAACAGTTGACTGGAAAACTGATTTACCCTGTAAACTTTCATCCAAATCACATAAAAAGGTAAAAATAAATAAAGCAAAATGCACCATACATAGTTGAATTAAAAAAAAAAAAAAGATGAAGAAGTAAAAGAAACCCAATATCAAGTTTCCTGGTAGTAAAGGAGTTTAGTAAGTGGCAAAATTCTTATCTCATAGAAGAAAATGGACCAGTGTCTTAGTACAAAGAAAGAACCAACTCTTAATTACCCCCATTGACTATTCTATTTTTTTTATCATCCACACCAACCATGACACACACACATACACACACACTCACAAAGCCCATGCTTTTTATAAATGTCCATCCTATTTATACAAGGTGACTGATTCCCAGACTCATCTGATCCTACAATCAGCTGGTTTACTTGTTAAAAATTCCATTTCCCAGGCACCTTTCCTGGAGACTCTGATTTGGTAAGCCTGTTGGATCTCCATTTTTCACACATTTTGCAGGTGAGTAGACAAGTTTGGGAGATAAGGTGATAGGTGATAGTCTGCAGCTGCAAATGAGCCTGTGTCTCTTGTTGATTATACCCCAGCTGTTTAACCTCCCTCAGCTTGACTCCTCACAGCATTCCAAAGCCTGGACACACTCTGGAGGACAGCCTGCTCTGACATGCATTTACAGGAAAGCATTTGCAAAAGATAAGGAATGTAACATTTGTTACTTGATGGTAATAACTCATAACTCCTCTCTCCCTTCCTCCATAACACTAATTTCATCGGAGTTGCCATGAGAATTCACTAGAGGCTCCACATGAGATATATCATGCACACGATTTGATACAAACACATCTGTGCTGATGTGCACATCTTTTTATCATTAAAACTGATATGTCAGCTGCAGCAGAGCTTTTGTAAAGTCTCAAGATTTTATCTATTATTTCTGAAACAAAGGACAGGGGGGAAAAAACCTCCCTGGGAAAAGGGATACATACAATGGAGCATACATTAGTTTTGCTAACCTCCCATGTTGAATTAATTGCACTTCCAAAACATTTTTGTCTGAACCATGTTTCAAGAAAGTTCTCAGCTGCAGAGAACACAAACTCCCTTTTATTCAGGGTACACTTTGAAATCAGAGGAGGAGACAGATTTTCCCCCTTAGTGTCTTCTTTCTCCCCTGCCACTCATAAGAAACCTGGTCCAAGATGTTGCATTGCAGAGAAATTGAAGATGAGATGGTCACAATGTGGAGAGAGGTTTAGCCTAAGGATAGTTATATGTGTTCCAGAACAAAGAAAAAAAAGGTCAAACCTAAGTCACGGGAATGGCTCAGCTTTCTGTAAAACAGACAGAAGAATTTTCTCAGCTGAAAACATAACAAGAGCCAGAGAGAAAAGAAACCTGAGAAACAGCTTGATAGCATTGTCTTGTCTTGACCAACAGTGCATTTGGATTGTCAAAATTCATAAAGAATCAAACTGCAGGTGAAGCCTAAAGGACTCGACAGCAACTGGTTTAGTTTGAGGTTGGAATAAATACAGGATTCTTAAGCATACCTTAGGAGCAGCAGCCCCAAAAATGCACTGTCCGTGTACCCTGAAGTTTTAGAATGCATTGGAAGTCACAGATCCAAAAAGGCCAACTGGAGAGGTCAGACCTGCTATGTGCATTCCACATCACCCTAACTAGCCAAACCCTGGCCATCTAGAAAGGATTAAGGATTAGTTATCATTTCAATCCAATGAAAGAAGATCTATATTTCTCTTTTAGACACAAAATTCTCCAGAGGATGGTGCTTGCCAACACTCTGAAAAAATAATCTCTCAAAATTCTTGCAACCCACTGTGTTATGATTTCATCTCATGAAATACAACACCTTTACATTAAACCTCATAAAACTAAATCCCACTGGATCTCTTCCAGACTCAGAGAATAAGCAGTCTGTTGGTGATGCTTAGAAAAGTGAAACACAGCCTCTTCTCATCAGGCTGGTTCTCACCACTGGGTTCATTTTGCAGGCAGCAAATTTGCTTTACTTCTACAAAATATTTACATGTGATTAATCTCACACATAATAGATCTTGCAAATGCTCTGTGAATGAAATAATGCCTTCCAACATGGCAGTGTTAATTGCCTTTGAAAGAACTGTTTAAACTGACATGTACAAAAATGAATTCTGGTTTTCCAGTCTATGGAAACTACCTCTGGTTTTCCTAGATTATCAGGTTATTCCTGGGTGGTCAACAGTATGAATATAAGGGTTAGAAAAGACAGAATAAAATTCTTTTTTGACTAAAGAGAAAAGCACTTGAGTTTCCATTATATTCTTGTCCCAAGAACCAATAAACTGTGCCTTGTTAAATATAGTGACAATATTCCCAAGTACATCTTACACATACATTCACACAAAGTAAATCTTTACATGTTCTCATAAGTAGTTATATATTTTCTCAGTACTGTTATTTTTGGCAATAAAATCATCCCTTGATAAAGATCTCACCAAGAATCCAACCAATGATTAGTAATTCAAAAATCAATACCTCATACATTAATAGTATTATTATTAGAATTACTTCCCTTCACTTGCATTTATCTTCAGTCTTTCCACTTACTATTTCTCTGGTGGTACGGCATTTGACTGCTAAACAGAAGGTTGGCAATTCAAACCCACCAGCTGCTTCATGGAAGGAAAACTGGACAATCTACTTCCGTAAAGATTTACCACCTCAGAAACACAAAGGGGGTCGCTATGAGCCAGATTCAACTTAATGACAGTGAGTTTGCAAACTCACTCACTGCCATGAAAGTGGATCTGCCTCATAGTGATCCCTCCTTGGGTTTCCAAGGCAATATCACTACAGAAATAGATTGCCCAATGTTTCTGAGGAGCGGCTGGTGGGTCTGACCACCAACCTTCCGGTTAGCAGTCAAATGCCTTAGGTACTATACCACCAGAGCTCCCAGTGAGTTTGGAGGTTTTTTCATACTATTATCATAGGATAACTTTCCATACACCCCAGCAAATATTAACTAAAATAGAAACTAGTTTCTTGGCATGGTAAGACTTTTCTCTAATTGGCCATTCATATGATAGACTGCAGTTCCCATTTTATTCAACAAATAACTGTTAATGCCATCCCTGAACTGGCATGGTAGTACAAAGACTACTGTTGTTAACTGCCCTTTGACTCCTGGTGACCCCACAATTGAATGAAATGCTGCCCAGCCTGCACCATCTCCATGATTGGTAGGGAATGGTCCACTGTGATCCATAGGGGTTTTGTTGGATAATTTTCAGAAATATATTTTCAGGTCTTTGTGCCTAGTCTGACTTAGTGTAGAAGCTTTGTTGAAACCTGCTCAGCATTATAGCAACATGTATTCCCCACTAACACATGGGTGATAGCTATGCATGAGTTGCAATAGCTAGAAACTCAGGTCTCTTGCACGGAAGGTGAGAATTCTACCACTGAACCACCAATGCTCTCATATGAAGAATATTGTTGTGGTTGTTGTTGTTGTTAGGTGTCACCAAAGCAGTTGTGACTCATAGCAAATCTATGTACAACAAAATGAAACACTACCAGGTTCTGCATCACCCTCACAATCATTGCTATCTCTGAGTTCATTGTTGCAGCCAGTGTGTCCATCTATCTCATTGAGGGTCTTCCTCTTTTTAACTGACCCTCTACTTTACAAAGCATGATGTCCTTCTCCAGGGATGGGTCCTTCCTGATAGCAAGTCCAAAGCACATGAGATGAAGTATGGCCATCATCGCTTCTAAGGAGTATGATGGGTACACTTCTTCTGAGACACATTTGTTCATTCTTCTGGAAGTCTATGGTATTTTCGGTATTGTTCACCAACACCACAATTCAAATGCATCAATTTTTATTCCTTCTTTCTTATTCATTGTCCAGCTTTCATATGCATATGTGTGGGGTGTGGTCTCTGATCTTCATCAATAAGTGCTTCAAGTCTATTAGTAGATAGTAATAATCACTCATCCGGGAGTTCCGGCAAGATGGCGGACTAGGCAGAAGGATTGCACAGACCATCTTCAACAAAGAAAAGGGAAACCAATTAACACAGACACAGAAGATAATCGTGGACCCCTGAGCCTTGAAGGGAAGGATACAGAATTGGACTAAACCCCAATTAGCAGAAGAATTTGC
>NW_006921703.1:1333104-1339502 GCF_000298275.1 Orycteropus afer afer | reverse complement strand
ACATGAGACAAAGTATATGTGAACTGCTGTATGAAAAGTGAATTTACTCTGTAAATCTTCACCCAAATCAAAATAAAATTTTAAAAAAAATGAAAAAAAAAATTAATCACTCATCCTATGAAGAACTGATTCTCATTCTAATGCAGCTTCTGAGTGGAATTAGTATAGACATGGCATCCCGTCTTACCTTTTCTATGAAATATGTTTTCAGGGTTTAACTCATCATCATCCCTAAGTAAAACGTTTAGGGTGAATACAACCCAGAAATTCCATTCTTAGTTACATATAACCAAGAGATTTGAAAGCAGTGATGCAAACAGACAAATGTACAGCAATGTTCATTGCAGCACTACTATTCACAATTACCAAAAGATGGAAACAACCTAAACATCTATCAACAGATGGGTGGATAAACAGAATGTAGTATGTACCTACAACAGAATAGTACTCTACCATAAAGAGAAATGAAGTCCAAATACATGCCATGATGTGAATGAATATTGAAAACATAATGTTGAGTAAAATTAATCAATCACAAAAGGATGAATATTGTATGATTTCATTAGATGAAGAACCTAGAATAGACAAAGGTAGAGAGATTAGAACTTATTAGTGATTACCTGGGGTGGAAGGGATGGGTAAAGGAAAGTATCAGTGTATAGGTAGCTGTCTTAATTATCTAGTGCTATTATAACAGAAATACCACACGTGAATGGCTTTAACTAACAGAAATTAATTTTCTCACAGTTTAGGAGGCTTGAAGTCCAAATTCAGGGTATTGGCTGTAGGGGAAGACCCTTGTTCCTTTAGCCTGTTTCCTGGTTCTTTGGTGATCTTCATGTGGCATGACATCTATCTTCCTCCATCTCTGCTTCTCTCAATTGCTTATATATAATCTGTTTTATATCTAAAAAGAGATTGACTTAAAACACACCTTACACTAATCCTGTCTCATTAACAGAACAAAGAACTCACTCGCAAATGGGATAATAACCATTGATACAAGGGTTAAGATTTACAACACATTTTGGGGGGACACAATTTAATACATAATGGTAGCATAGATTTTTGTTTATGGGGATGGAAAATTTGGCAACAGAGATTGGTGAGAGTTACACAGCATGCTTGATGTAATTGGTTTCTTTGATTAAAAAACAAAAGTCCTCACTGGTAGACCAGTAAACAACATCATAATAAACAAGAAAATATTGAAGTTGTCAATGCTTTTATTTGGATTTTTTATATGGATCTACAATCAATGCCAAGAAATGAAGGAATCAAACAATCATATTGCATCGGAAAAATCTGCTGAACAAAACCTTTTTTAAAGTGTTCAAAAGCAAAGAACGAAGGTGTGCCAGACCCAAGGCATGGTATTTTTATTTGCCTCACGTGCATGTGAAATCTGGACAATGAATAAGGAAGATAAAAGAAGAATTGATACATTTGAATCAAAATGTTGGAGATGAATAGTTAATATACCATGGACTGACAGAAGAATGAACAAATCTGTTTTTGGAAGAAGTACACCCAGAATGCTCCTTACAAGCAAGGATGGTCAGACTTCATCTCACATACTTTGGACATGTCAGAAGGGACCAGACCCTAGAGAAGGGCATCATATTTGGTAAAGTAGCGCGTCAGTGAAAAAGAAGACCCTCAAGGAGATGGACTGACACAGTGGCTGCAACATTGGGCTCAAGTACAGCAAGGATTGTGAGGATGGTGCAGGACCAGGTAGTGCTTCATTCTGTTGTACACAGCATTGCTGTGGGTCATAACTAACTGAACGGCACTTAACAACAACACACATAAAAGGTCATTTGCTTTGTTGGTTACCAGGGATGGGAGGGGAGGGGAGGGAATACTCTTAGATAGATAGAGATAAGTTTTGATTTGGGTGAAGAAAAGGGCAATGTACCAAATGTGAGTGATCAATATAGTGACATTGAGGAAGAGAAAGACATAGAGAGGTACGTGGGAAGTACAGACAACAAAGATGAATCCATTTGCACATACAGCACAGCGTGTTCAATGAAGGCAAACACGGGTATATGAGTGGATAGATGGGTGGACAGGCTGAAATATTAGATATGTATATGAAGTGGAGAGTGCACCCAAGAACATGTATAGGGTTGGCAGACAGTGGTCCAGTAACCTTATGTGTATGATCTGAATTCCCAGGTGTACAATGGGGCTGACAAGGGACAAGGTTGTAGTCACTGCTTGGCCACAGCCAGCTACCCAGAGGGACCGAGTAGCTGAACCTGTGGGCTCAGGACCATAGTCACAGAGGACATCAAGCTCAATTGGCATAACATACTACACAAAGCATTGTTCCACTTTCTACTGTGGTGAGTAGTGACTGAGATCTTAAAAACCTTACAAGCTGCCATCTAGATGCAGCAATAGGTCTCTCCTCATCCAGAGCCAAGAAGAATGAAGAAAACCAAAATTCATGGAAACAGTTAGTCCTAGCGATGGGTACACCATCTGATCTGCAGCCTATACAACTATGAAACCAGAAGAAATAGATGGTGCTCGGCTACTACTGTCAACCACTTGGAAGAGGATCTTTGTAGGAGATCCTGGATAGACAGGGAACAATGTGGAACAAAACTCAAAATCATTTGGAAAAAAAAGAAAAGAGTGGGGAACAGGTTTGCTGATCTGATCAAGCCTGGTGGAACCACTGAGACTATAGCCCCTAGCTGCCCTTCAGGTCTGGAATTAAATGCATACCTGTGGCTTCCAGCCAAACAACAGACAGGCATTCTAGTTGAGCATTTACCTGAGGTAGATACACTCCTTGGAGAGAACAAGCAAGAGAGAAAGAAGGGCTGCTTATGCATAGGGAAACAGCTCAGGGGGTAGGAGTGCATGGAGGAATGGACACAGGGAAGAGGTAACTATCGGGAGGAAGTGGGAAGGGAGATATTGCACTGTGCCAAATTACGGTCAATGTCATGAGACAAAGTGTATGTGATCTGCTGTATGAAAAGTGTATTTACTCTGTAAATTTTCACCCAAATCACAATTTATATATATATATATAAAATGAATTGGCAAATATTATGTTCTTTACAGTTTTACAACAACAAAAAGTTATGTAAAAGTAAGTTTTAGGTGATCATCAGTGACATTCAGCCGTGGAACAATGTTTTTGCAAAAGACTTTCAACTGGCTCCTATAGAATTCAAGTTCATAATATACTCATTTCTCTACTCAATTCTGAAATGTACTACTAATTTATTCACAATAGTATTTCATACATGTAAATACATTCTTTCCACTACTTCTGGGTTAATGGAAAAGAAGGTTGTCATTGTCATGGTTGTTAGTGGTAAGAAAAATGGGATTAAGAGGTCTATAGTAGTCTTTGTCTAAACAAAGGGCTCCACAGGCCACAAAAAGCTTAAGAATCACTGACTCAAGCTCCCTTTTCTTGCTTAGGTTGTCAATAACCTGTACTTTGTACCAGCTGGACCTATCTATAAAATGTCTTGCATCGCCTCTAGTGGGTTGGTCTGGAGTACAAATTAAAGAGTGTTTGTAAGGGGCCATGAGCACCTGTGGCCCTCTCTCATATAGATATAAAATTCTTATGCTTTGTACCAAAATACAAAAAATAAAAAGTAATCATATAGTCTCTCATTGGCTTGTTGTTGTTGTTGTTGTTGTTGTTAGGTGCCATCGAGTCATTTCCAACTCATAGCGACCCCATGCACAGCAAAACAAAACACCACCCAATCCCATGCCAGCTCCATGATCCTTGCTATACTTGAGGCCATTGTCACAGCCATGGTATCAATCCATCTCGTTGAAGGCCTTCCCCTCTTTTGTCAACCCTTCACCTTACCAAGCATGACATCCTTCTCCAGGGAATTGTCCCCTCTGACATGACCAAAGTAGGTGAGATGAAGTCTGGCCATTCTTGCTTCCAAGGAGTATTTTGGCTGCACTTCCTCCAGGACAGATCTGTTAGTTCTTTTAGCAGTCCATGGTACTTTTAGCATTCTTCGCTAACACCACAACTCAAAAGCATCAACTCTTCTTCGGTCTTCCTTATTCATTGACTTCCTCATTGACTAAATACTACTAAAACATCTAACAATCTCCCTAAATATGGCTCTATGGACAAGAAATAATTCAATGTCTGAATTTTGGAATACAATGATCATGAGATATGAGACTTTAGAATATGTAATCTTTCCTTAGTTTTTTACCTATAAGAGAGGAATGATAATATGTTTTTTAGCAAATTTTTTGTCATTCCTAAATGAGAATAAAAACCAAACCAAAAACCAAACTCACTGCCATGGAGTTGGTTCCGACTCATAGTGACACCTCCACACTATCTCTAAGGAAGTAGATTGCCCCAACCTTCCTTCCAAGTAGTGGCTGGTGGGTTTGACCCACTAGCCTTCTGGTTAGCAGTCAAATGCCTTAGGCACTATGACACCAGAGCTCCCTAAATTAGAATAATGCCTATGAAAACACTTTGTAAACTGCTAAAATTATCTATTACATTATTATTAAGCCCAAATTGAATCTTCCAAAGCTACTCTTTCCCAAGATCATTCATTCATTCTACAACTACATTCTGAGCACCTCTAAGTGCCAGCCACTGTGCGATTCAGTGATGGCCAAAAACAGACATAGCTTCTGCCTTCATGGAGTTTATTATGGTCATTGCAGAAGGAAGGAAAGACAGTAATTTAATCATTGCACTCCAACAAGTGGAAAATTGCAACTGTAATAGTGCTTTGAAGGAACTCTATGTGGTGTTATGAGAATTTATCATAGAGGAATTTCATTAGTTGGGACCATTCTGGTTCCTTTATTAATATTAATGGGGCAGATTAGGTGCCACACACTGTGAGAGTGTAGGGATTCAAACACTAAAGCATGATACCAGCCTTCAATTAGTTCACAATCCAGAGAGGAGAGTCACACTCTGTAAAATGTCATTGTGAAGAAGCAAAACTGAATCTACTCATCTGCACCCTAGTGAAGTGAGTAGGATCTGGGATCTTAAAAGCTTGCAAGCAGCCGTCTAAGACATAACTATGGGTCTCTACTCATCAGGAGGCTAACAGTAAAAAGGTAACCAAAAGCTCAGAGAAGAAACACTGTCTGCACAAAACACAACCTCAGCTACTCTTAAGACCAGAAGACTAGATGGTACCAGACCACCACCAATGAGCTTCTGACTTGATAAAATGGAAGAAAAATATGGAGAACTCAAATCCTTATTGAAAAAAAAAAAAAAAAAAGCCAAGCAGACTATAACAGTAGAGAACAGGGGACTCTCTGAGACCATCACCCTGAGATACTCTTTAAACCAAGCCTATTCCCTGACAGCAAAATAGCAGAGTGACACACAAAATAAAGGATATTACCCATAAGATCAGGACCCTACTTAAAAACCATCAGTGTGAGCCCAAGAGATCAACAATTACTTGACAGCAAAGATGAGAAGGTAAGGGGGCAAGAAAACTAGAGTATGGGAAAGGGAACAAATTCAACAACAATTAAAGATAATATTGACACATTATGATAAATGTAAATAGTGTCACTGAAGAACTTGTGTGGAAACTGTCAACTGGAAACCTAACTTGTTGTGTAAACTTTCACCAAAAACTTGATAAGATATTAGTTTAAAAAAAAAAAAAAAAAAAACCTGAATCTACTCAACTTGGTAATTAGGATATCATGGTGACTTTTATCAGAACCATTAAGTAACATGATCAAGTCAAGAATTGCAGAGGGTTTAAGGTGAATCAATGGTGAGGAAGTGGAGACAATAGATATAAATAATCCTCTCAAGAAGCTAGGCTAAAAAATCAAAAAATTAAAGAATAGAAAAGGATGTAGAATAAAAACTTCTTTGTCTTAATATAGGAAGGACTTGAATATGTTTGTAAACTGCAAGAAATATCTAGCAGGAAAGGAGAGTTTGGAAATACAGGAGAGGAGACTACTAAAGGAACTAGTTTAGTGGAAGAAGCTATGACAGAAAGTGACTCAAGTCATGGGGAGGGGGAGAATTGAAACATTTTTCTTTAACATTTTAATAAAGACATGTTGAAAGGCAAGAGTTAGTGAACAGGCCAGTCCGGAGGGCGCCGGCATTTTGTAGGTTTAAAAAGCGGCTTGGCTATTTGGGATATTTAAAGAGACAGTGCTCTCGCAGATTCCTGTGGTGGTAGGACTTAACAATTAACCTAAAAGTCACCCGGCTAGCCAGGGACTGCATGGACTGTGCACGGAGGCTGGAGAACAAACGGAGAAGGTGAAGAGAAAGGTGGGCTGAGCTGTGGACTTTTGCTGGGCCGCAGGGCGCCGCCATTTTGAAGGTTTAAAAAGCGGCTTGACTATTTTGGATATTTAAAGAG
>NW_006921703.1:1327484-1328258 GCF_000298275.1 Orycteropus afer afer | reverse complement strand
AAGTGAGAGCCATGACAAGAACAGATATATGAACACCCATGTTCATCGCAGCACTATTTACAATAGCCAAAAGATGGAAACAACCTAGGTGTCCATCACCTGAGGAATGGATAGCCAAACTATGGTACATACATATAATGGAATACTATGCAATGCTAAAGAATAAGGTAGAATCTGCTAAACATAGCATAACATGGATGAACATGGAGGACATTATGCTGAGTGAAATAAGTCAATCACAAAAGGGCAAATATTGTATCAGTCCGTTATTGTAAAAGTTAAGGAAAGGTTTATATATAGAAGGAAATTTTCTTTGTTGGTTACCAGTGGTGGGAGGGGAGGGGAGGGAAGGCTGTTAGATAGATAGAGATAAGTACTGATTTGGGTGAAGAGAAGGGCAATGTACCAATATGGCAGCATTGAGGATGAGAAAGACATAGAAAGATACATGGGAGGTACACACAACAAATATGAACCCTTTTGTACACACAGTACTGCGTTGTCAGTGAAGGCAAATGTGGGTACATGGATGGATAGGTGGGTGGACAGGCTAAATGATTAGCTATGTGTATGAAATGGGGACTGTATCCAATAACATATATAGGGTTGGCAGACAATGGTCCTATAAGTTTATGTGAATGATCAGAATTCCCAGGTGTATAGTAGAGTTGACAAGGGGCGAGGTTGTGGTCACTGCTCGGTCACAGCCAGCTACCCAGAGGGACTGAGTAGTTGAACCTGCGGGCTTGGGACCATAGTCACAGAGGACATCAA
>NW_006921703.1:1308494-1327005 GCF_000298275.1 Orycteropus afer afer | reverse complement strand
GCTGTCCTTCAGGTCTGGAATTGAACCCACACCTGTGGTTTCCAGCCAAACAAAAGACAGGCATATGAGTTGAACATTTATCTCAAGTAGATACACTCCTTGGAGAGAACAATCATGGGAGAAAGAAGGGCTGCTTATCCACAGGGAGACAGCTCAGGGGGCAGGAGAGTGTGGAGGGATGGTCACAGGGAAGAGGTAACTATGGGGAGGAAGTGGGAGGGGAGCTGTTGCATTGTGGTAAACTCTGGTCAATGACATGAGACAAAGTATATGTGAAGTGCTATATGGAAAGTGAATTTGCTCTGTAAATCTTCACCCAAATCACAATAATAAAATAAAAATTTAAAAAAATCTGAAAAATAAAACAAAACAAAAAAAAGACTTCAATAGCTTCTCCTGGTTTGAGGAACAAAGCAGTATCTGATACAGGCAGAAACAACACAGAAGCCAAGAATATGTGCCAGAAACCAATGTTCTCTCCATCAAGACTAACATTAAAAAGATAGTCTTTCCAATAAATCTTGAATTCTGCAAATGAATGACCTTATTCCCTATATTTAACAATGTATGGATCTTTGGAAAGGTTTCCATAGCCTTATGAGTTCTTGGGCTTACAGCTGATAAGCAGAATCATAACTGAAATGATTAAATAAAAACAGTGTCACCTTTTGTACAGAAAATGCAAGCTATTCTTTCTCTGCAGTTCACATGGTATTTGGTGGAACCTAGGTGGTGTAGTGCCTAAGGTGTTTGAATGCTAACCAGAAGGCTGGCAGTTCAAACTCACCAGCCACTCCTAAGAAGGAAGACTGGGCAATCTAATTCCACAGAGATACCACCTCAGAAACTCAAGGAGGGATTGCTATGAGTTGAAATCGACGTGAAAAAAGAGCTCTTGTGGCACAGTGGTTAAAGCACTTGGCTACTAACCAAAAGGTCAGTGGTCCAAACCCACCAACCATTCCATGAGAGAAAGATGTGGAATTCTGTTTCCGTGAAGAGCTACAGCCTTGGAAACCAAATGAAGCAGTTCTACTCTCTCCTATAGGGTTGCTATGAGTTGGAATCTACTCGATGACAGTGGGTTTGGTTTTTGTTTTTTTAAGTTTTTCTTTGTTTCTTTGTAGGGTTCCAGAGATACCAAGAATCATTTGGAAATAGTAAAATTTTTGCTCACAGCCTAACAAGTAATGCAGTCTGTCATTCAAATTAGAGATATTCAACCTGAGAAACAAATGTTTTGTATAAAAAAGATCTGTAGCTAAAAGAACAACCATAGAACTTGAATTACCAAGATCATAGCCAGTGACCATCACTGCAATAGTTTCCTCTCCTTCTATTTATGAGTAATTTATCACTCTGTCTGGATTTTGACATATAACATCCCCAATTCCAGATTTTTAAAAAGAACTTTATTCCTGGAGTGCTGAACAGACAGAAACTCTTCCTTTGAGGACAGTCAAGCTCTCAGGGTAGAGCTAGCTACTTATGAGATTTATTCCAGAATACTATTTACTCAAGATTTAACCTGCACTGAACTCAGACAGCAATTATTTTTAGTTAACAATTATCAGTTTTTACATTTGTCACAGAACACAAGACCAACATGAAAACAGACGAATCCATCATATTCCATTATTGATCCTTCATGGAATATACTATACAAAGGTAAAAACATTCAATTGGAAAGCAAAACCAAGCAGAATAATGATGGTAGCATTGCCTGGAAATATTGTGCTTCCCCTGAATATTCTACCAGCTTCAAAACTATATTTTCATAGATGCAAATTTATATATAGTTTTATACTGTCCCATAAAGTGTTCAAGGAACTCTGGTAGCATAGTGCCTAAGGCACTTGACTGCAAACCAGAAGGCTGGTGGTTCAAACCCATCAGCCACTCCTTGGAAGGAAGATGGGGCAATCTACTTCCGTAGTGATACTGCCTCGGAAACCCAAGGAGGGGTCGCTATGGGTCGGGTCCGACTCCACGGCACATAACAACAACAACAACATAGTGTTCAAGGGATGTTTCAGCATGATTTTTGGTGTTGGGTTTGTTTTGTTCGTTTGTTTGTTTTAATTTTTCAGAGTCATGTAAAATAAATTAGACTTTGTACTAAATCTGTAACTATATGAGTGAATACATTTCACAAAGTTTTTAAAAATTTACCTAAACCAGACTTGGGTTTACATTAAAAAGTTCCCTGGAGAAATGGATTTTACATTTCAGACCCTGATTTAGCTAAAAGATTTATAAGGGCACATGTAGAAATACAGGTCCCTGTTGGGTGATGAACCAGAGGCTGAAACATAATTGTGATTCTTTCTGCTCTCCATTTGACTGGAAACTGCTCCCAGGGGCCCCGAGGTGAGCTGGTCATCAAAGAAGAACATAAATGTTCTTCGTAATATGACCACCTTGGTCACCTTCCAAATCTTCAATGACAATCTAAAGAACAATAGGAGATAATGCACAAATTTTTTCAGATGTTAAATCAATGGGAATGCTTGCTCAACTTGGATTCAATGTCACTAATATGTTTTGTAGATCTGGAAGTTAAATTTACCTGGATCTCTTTGTACATTATCATTCCAGGCCACTGCTCAGTTCAGCCTGTCATAATGCAGTGGTGGCACTCATGAGCCTAAATGAGAAATGATGTCGCCAAGTAGCATGTGTAAAAATAGTCTAGTCCTGGGATGGAAAATTGAAATTTTCCCTTTAAAAGAATAAAATTATTTAATAACTTGTTGTAATTTCTCAGGAGTGATATAACACAGTGGGAGGTCTGTTCTTGGTGGTGCTTTGAAAATATCCCCAAATAATCACTTTATGGGGCAGAATAAAACCAAAATCAAGCCCATTGCCATCCAGTGGATTCCAGATCATAGTGACCCTTTAGAACAGAGTAGAACTGTCTGCACAGGGAGTCCAAGGCTGTAAATCTTTACATAAGCTGACTGTGTCATCTTTCTCCTGCAGAGCAGCTAGAGAGTTCCAACCCCCAACTTTTCTGTTAGCAGTCGAGCACTTTAACTGCTGTGCCACCAGGGATAGAATAGGGGAACCTACTCTTTCACAGGAGAGAGCCACAAGTTTTTTATACTGTTGCTGCTATCATTTAACTATCACAACTAATAACTGGGCCCACCACTCAGAAAACTCACCAAAGCAAACCAAACTCACTGCCATCAAGTCAATTCCAACTCGTAGCAACCCCCATTGAGTTTCCAAGGTTAAAATCCTTATGGAAGCAAACTGACTCATCTTTCTTTCATGGAATGGCTAGTGGGTTCGAACCACTGACCTTTTGGTTAGCAGCCAAATGCTTTAACCACTACACTACCAGAACTCCTAGAAAGCTCATAGGAGCCTATTAATTAATAGCCATAATCTTAAGATCTCAAGGGTTAAATGTCAGTCTTCAGTTATATAACAAAAACAAGATTTAACAAGGAGATTATAGAAAAGAAAAGAATCTGTCCTTTCTCTTGATGATATCATTCCCACCCCTTCCAACCATAAACCCTCACCTCTGCTAACAGACATTTGCACAGCTTAATCCAAAAGGGTCCCAATCTAGCAACTCAGCAATAACAGTCCTTCTCATACAAAAACTGTCATGTTATCAGCTCTCACGAGAAGACATAGTCACATATTTTATACACTCAGAGTAGGTAAAGGTATAAAAAGTCAGAAATTTACCAACCTGTACAAGAACATTACCAAGGTACTGCTCAGAGTATTTTCTAGAAGTTTGACAGTCAGGTAAGTTCCATATGGAGAGATCATTTAAATCCTATTTAGTTTTGTTGAATAAAACATTAATCAGTAGCAATTATTAATTCCCTAACATAAGACTGTTTACATACTTTTCTAATATTTCTGTTGAGGCTTTCCTAGTCTCTAGCAAAAGAATTTCACTGTTGTGCTTTTACCAGAATGTCACTATTTTTTATTTTTCATAATTGTTTTACCCAATTTAATCACACCCAATGTGAATTATATTTCATTTAGTGTTTTTGGAAATTAATGCTATTTATCGACACCCTGACAACAGATTTTTCTCTACATTAAAGTAAATTTCATCTGCTAGTTTGCTAATCTGCTCCTCAATAGAGATTCTATTTTCATGTAAGCCTTCGGTTTGGGAACTGGGAAGTAGATTCATGGATCTCCCTTATGTTTCCAGGAATTAGGCAGTATGATCCATGAACCACAAGCCACATGGAATATGATCCTGACACAGTCCTATAACCACTGCATGGATAAAAGGTAAACTTTTCCCTGTGAGTACCAGCCCATCTCTTGATCACCATGGTAATCTCCTATAGCTTAAAACAATAGCACAGTATGTGAATTCATTTGTGCCTTATTCTCAGTCCTGGGAGAATCCTACCTTAACCTTGAGTGTGTTATATATCCAGACCAAACAGAAGTAATCACTATTATGTTTTACCCAATAAGGACAACATTTATTCTCCATTTTAACCTAACTAGGTCCAAATGAAAAATGTACTGAAAGTAAAATATATATATATTCATTGAAACATTTGTTTTATGGAGGTAGAAATATTTTTAATAACTGACCTTTCCAAAGTAATAGGAAAATTAAAAAGTAGGAAGGAACATCAGAACAGATACAAAAGCAAATGAAGGAAATGAAAATGCTCAGCACATGAGGGCATTTGTGACATTAGAAAGATGTGTGTATAACAAGAAGCAGAGAAGCCAGATGTAGTCTCCACTATCTGAGCAGTTAATGATGGGTGAAACTGAGCAATGCGTAGTTAGCCCAAGCAGGGCGACTCTTCAGCTGCTCACTAAGAACCTATTACACCCAGGAGTGTGTAGATATCATTATGTGAGAAGGGCAAAGTAATAATAATCATCTAAAAATATGCCTCATTGAATTTGAGTAATCTGGAATATAATAACCTGCCCATAGGTCATAAATGAGCAATGGTAACATTTGTATATGCACAATAGAAAGAGCACCAAACCACATGAACCTGTTGGCTTTAAGAATATCTGCAACTATCTGCCCCTTGTTGTTGTTGTTATGTGCCGTCGAGTCAAACCCGACTCATAGCGACCCCTCCTTGGGTTTCCGAGGCAGTATCACTATGGAAGTAGGATTGCCCAACCTTCTAGCAGGTTGGAAATGAGAAATCATCACAGTAAGTCAGCACCTATTTTCCCTTCAGTTGCAATGAAAATTAATTGCATTACTTATGAGGATGAAATCCCAAAAGTTAAGACCTACTTGATGGGTTCATGTGCTCAATCATGTGGAAAATCGATGGCTAATCTCAATTTCAAGCAATTTCAAGGCCATTCTCTCGCATCTCTCCAACCTTTTTGAACCATTTCTGCTTCAGTTTCCAATAGAAAATCCCGATGAATAGAGATAGATAGCTATTTCCATTCATTTAATTACAATGAACTCTGGCAGGCCAAGATGAAGAAGTCAGGACTCCTACTCTTTAGCAGCTCCCAGACAAATAGTTTAAAAGCTTTGAGTGATGTTGGTTTTAATCCACCAAAAAATTACTTTAAAAAAAATAGACAAAGGAAAAATAAGTGATCCACTTCATATTAGATCCCTAGGGGTGTAGGTACAGGTCTTTTTTAGAAAGTATACATTACTGAAGGAGATTGGTGGCATAATGCCTAAAGCATTTGACTGTTAACTCCAGCAGGCTGGCAGTTCAAACCCACCAGCCACTCCTTGGAAGGAAGTTTGGGCAATCTACTTCTGTAGTGATAGTGCCTCGAAAACCCAAGGAGGTGTCACTATGAGTCGGATCCAACTTGATGGCAGTGAGAAAAAGAAAATAAATTACTGAGAAGCAAAAGAAGGGATGAAGCTGAGGTATTAGAGAGAAGATTGTGGTTCATCTTTGCTTTTTTTTATTTCCCTGAGGAAAATTGTATCTTCTCTGAGGGGGAAAGTGAAGCTAAAACCATGGACATTTCCTATAACTACAGTTTTCAATCTTTAACATTTTTCATTTTAGATCTCACTCCCCACACCCAGCTTTTGATGAATTTCCCCTTTCTCACTACTATTATGGTAGCCAGAGAGGCTATAACCAAACACTTTATTTTGCACAACTGAAGATAAAGTGGAATTTCGGTAACTATCCAGTCAATCTAACCAATGCAAATGATCAGATCAGACTTTAGCTAGATGACATGAGCCCAACTGGACTAAAACACAGCTCATTGAGGCTATTGTAGATCTTCAGGCATGGACTACTTGCCAGGACTGATGTTCTATCCCCAGTTCTTCCACTAAACCCCTGTGTGACCTTGTTCAAGTCTCTCAGAGCCTCATCTGCTAACGTGTGAGAACAACAGTGGAACTTCTCAGGAGTACAGACAACTATATGACTTAGACTCAAAAAGAGGAAAAGTCACAGAATCATAGGGTTTTAAAAGTAGAAGAGGTTTGTGGTATTATTTATTCCAACCCCTCACTTTACAGGAAACTGAGGTCCTAAAAGATTGAAGGACTTGACTAAGGTCACACAGGGAGTGAGGAGGAGAACTGGGAATAAGATATATGAGTTCTGGAACTTGCACTTCACAGATATTGCTCTCTTTTTTTTTCACAAACTGAAGGTTTGTGGAAACCCTGCATGAGCAAGTCTATCAACGCCATTTTTCCAACCACCTGTGCTCATTTCACGTCTCTGTGTCACATTTTGGTAACTCCCACAATATTTCAAACTTTTTCATAATGATATTACACACTTAATAGACTACACTATAGTGTAAACATAACTTTCATATGACCGAGAAACCAAAAATTTCATATGACTCGCTTTATTGCAATATTCGCTTTAATGCAGTGGTATGGAATAAAATCCGCAATACACGCAATGTATGCCTATACTGCTTTCATCAATAATCCTGCCAAATGGGAGTAAAAAGACTGGAGGTTACCCTTCTAGGTGGGGGGAGGAAGGGTGATGTCCCCTTGTCTCCACTATCAGGGTCACAGAGAGATAAGATAGTCTTTGAACAGCTACAGCTACCATAAGGAAACAATATTCCAGAGTCTTCTGCTAGGCTCAAGAGTCAGCAGATCCACATCTACTCTTGCTGGTTGTAAAGTCAATTAGCTTGGGAAGCTGTGATCTGTATTAGGTTATTAGCAAGTTTACCTAATTCTGTTGAGAGTAAAGAATAGCAAGAGTAATGACTATATGTATTCCAACATTTTCATTTTGGTCAGTAAATTCTACTTTCTATTCTACCAAACCATTTTACAGAAGCTGCTGCTGAGAAAATCCATTAAATGATAAATGTGTCCCTGCTTTTCTGCCCCAGGTCACCCTTTAGTAAAAGTGTTAATGAGTAGTTATTGTTATTTAATGTCAAGTTGGCTCCAACTCATGGCGTCTCACATACAGCAAAACAAAATGTTGCCTAGTCCCGTGCCATCTTCATGATGGTATGTTTGAGTCCACTGTTGCAGCCATTGTGTTAATTAATTTCATTGAGGGTTTCCCAGCCCTTCGTTGGCTTCCATGTTACCAAACATGATGTCCTTTTCCTCCAATCAGTCCCTCCTGATAATGATTCCAAAGTAAGCAAACCAGAATCTCGAACAATATTCTGTGACCTATAGCTTTTTCACTGGCTGATTTTCAGAAGTAGCTCACCAGGCCTTTTTTCCTAGATTGTCTTAGTCTGGACGCTCCACTGAAACCTATCCACCATGGGTCACCTTGCTGGGATTTGAAATACCAGCGGCATAGCTCCCAGTATCATTACAACACACAGGCCACCACAGTATGACAAACACAGAGACAGGCAGCGGTAATGAGCAGCACGCTCACAAAAATGTGAATAGCGCTTCAATATAAAAAACAATTATTCAAAGTTTTAATTGCATAATAAAATAACACTTCCAATCATGTTAGCCTTCCAAGAGAGTTAGGAGTTCTGGTGGCGTAGAGCCTTTGGCATCTGATTCCTAACCAGAAGTTTGGCAGTTCAAACCCATGAGCCACTCCATGGAAGGAAGATGGGACAATCTACTTCTGCAAAGATTTACCACCTCAGAAACCCAATAAGGGTCTCTGTGAGTCAGACTCAATGGCAATGAGTTTGAGATTTTTGGTCCAAGATAGGGAATCAATGGGTGGTCATGATTGCAGGGGCTTGTGTACAGCTTTGGGTAGGGGTGAGGATTATATTACTTCTACCAAAGAGATTTAAACAGCTTTATGCTGAAAACAAAACACAGTATAAATGTATCTTCAAATCACTAGTCACGTTACCGTGGTGGATTTTGCAGGGTTTCTCCCTTTCGTTGTTTGAATCACTTTTCTCTGAGCACTATTTGTCTACTTTTTCTGAAAGAGAAGGTCAAGGCCTGGGGTGGAGGGCCAGACTCCAGATGTTGTGGCTCTCTGTAAGAATCAATTTCACTCTTTCCACTTGGATTATGGCTCATACAGCAGCATGTGATTAGAAAGAGAATGGCATCATTCCAAGAGAGGTCTCTGTTCTGCGTTTTCCTTAAGTATATTTTATGTTCAGCCTTCATTAGAGTAGTAACGAATTGCATTGATTATACACTTGCTGTATGCAAAGTGCATCACTCAGTCTTGGGGTTATGTAGACACTAATATATATACATAGTCTTGCCATCACTAGACTTAGAATCTGGATGGGCTGACAAAGCATGTTTCTAATTAGTGATGGTTACCCTGAGGAGATTACCAGAGAAGATTAATTACAAGGGTTTTCCTCTGAGTGCCAAAACTGTTTCCCTCAGTTAATATTTCAACTACTTGTCATCTATTTGTAATACAATTTTTACTTAAAATTCAAGTACCAACAAAGGAATAACATTTTTTAAAGAACTGGGTCTATTTCTAATTTAGTGAATCTGATTATCTGTTGAATTTGCGGCAACATAGAAGTCAGGTTTTTTTCTCTTTCCAGGGTGATGGTGTGGCCATTCCTGGTCCAGTTCTTACTAGGGCTGAGTGTCACTGCACTTCTGCTAGTGGTTTGGAGCTTATTTGTGACCTAAACAAATCCCCTAATACCTCATTAGAGGAACCCTCTGTGGGTGGAGTGGGCTGACATGATCTTCTATTGACTAGCAAAACCCACTGACATCAAGTCCATTCTGAGTCATGGTGATCCACATGGGTTTTCAAAGGTGGTAAATCTTTATGGAATAGATCGCCCCATCTTCCTTCCACGGAGTGGTTGGTGGGTTTGATCTGCCAACCTTCTGGTTAGCAGGCAAATGCCTTCGGCACAGTGCACCAGAGCTCCTTATTGACTATCTAGTAGACTAAAAATAATAAACAGCATGTACACAAAGTACTTACCCTGTCCTTCTTCCAAGTGCTTTACTCATTTGACCCTCACTACATGCAATTATTGGGAGCTCTGGTAGCATAGTGGCTAAAAGCACTTGACTGCTCACCAGAAGGCTGGTGGTTCAAACCCACCAGCCACTCCTCGGAAGGAAGGTTGGGCAATCCTACTTCCGTAGTGATACTGCCTCGGAAACCCAAGGAGGGGTCGCTATGAGTCGGGGCTGACTCGATGGCAAAACAACAACAACAACATGCAATTATTATCCCTTTGTACTTATGTAAAAACTGAGGCACAGAGAGTTTAGGTAAGTTGCACAGGCTCTCACAGCTAGAACATAGCAAAGCCAGATTTGAACTCAGTCTGAGTTCTTATCAGGCTGTTTCAGACACTGGTATCTCCCAGTACCAAATATATATCTCAAAATAAACCACAAGATTTTCTTTTTTTGGTTACAACCCTGCTAAAGAAAAGAATCTAAGAAAACATCTGCAATCCTCATTTCCCCATTTCTGACAAATAAACTCCCTGGGGAGTCCTGAAACATGTTCTTCCTCTCTTTGGCATTTCATGTCTCATGGAAAATAAGAGCATCAAAATAGCTTGAAGGGCTCCTTTATCTTCCTTCTCTCAATCTACCTTCTTTATCTAATTTCCCGGCAATTTACATTTCATTGAACATATTTTCATAGCTGGATCACCTCAAAATGTAAAAAAAAAAGCTAATCCATGAAGACCAGTAATGCATGTTATACAAAATACATCATAAATATGTATTTCTGGCTATATCCCCACACATTTTCTCAAAGATTGAATTTTATGAAAAAAGATTAATTCAGAAAATAATAATAATTTTCTTTCTTAAAAAATGTTTTATACTCTCCCAGGTTACATTTCTGTACTCTTTTTTAGATACATAATGGAAACAGATTTTTAAACCATATTTTCTCTGCTGTGTCCTCTCAGGAATGTTCTCATTTCCTATAGGAGTTAATTGAAATTGCCAATTATAAACATAAAGGAACTTATGTAGAATGCAACAGCCTATGCCTCTCAGTTCTGCAAAGCAACTTTAATTCCATTTCTCTAGCTAACAGTAGCCTCTTCTTCGTTTTTCAAGTTAATTGACATTGTCAGTTATAAATACAGTGGAATGGGATCATAACCTAGCTTTCTGTCATACAAATTCCACTCTGATACAAATCAAAGCATAACCACAGAAAAGGTTCATGTAATATTTTACAGTTGTCAGTTTGCTCACTAACCAAACTTTCTGGCATATTGATTTATATGCCTTATCAACATTTACTCATTACTTGATGGTTATTGATCAGCAGTGTTCTATGAGCCTCAATTGACTTGACAGTACCTAACAACAATTATCTTAAGCTTTATTCAAAGCATAGAACTAGATATGAAATGTGTAGATAAATGGAGTAGGTGTACTATTCACTGATATCTAGTTCTTCTCTACTTCTATTCACAGGATAGAACTGCATACTTTCTTCTTTCTAAAGTTAGGCATGACCTTCTTACTAATTTTGGTCAATGGAATGTAAGTGAAAGTGACATATAGCACTTCCAAAGGGACATACATCACTTCCAAAGTGGCATACGTTTAACTTCCAGTGTGGGATTCACCAGCCCTGTCTTTGCCTGTTCAGTGATTATGAGAGCACACCCCAATATGAGAGTGCCATAAATTAAAACATTGGAATGCTGAGTCAATGCATGAAGCAGCTGCCCTGGAAAGCCACCCTGACCCACAGTAAACTTTGCATTAGTGAGAGATAAACTTCTATTGTTTAAGCCACTGAGATTTGGTGGTGGTTGTTATAGCAGTGTCACTTAGCTTATCCTTACTAATACAGAATTATATGTGATCCATAATTTGCATAATACTGAAACCAGAACCATATATGTAATTTGCAAATAAACTAGTCAACCTGGTCTATCAATGGCCAAATGTCATTTTAACCCTAGCAACTTGAAATTGAGTACTAATGTGTGGTAACAAGGAGAATTTTCCTTAAAGAATTTGCATAAATCAATGTATACTATCTATAAAAGCAGATGATGTGCACATCTTAATGATCAGTGTTCAACTAGGTTTTTCCTTCCAAATAAAGGGCAATTGTTGTATCTTATAAATCACAGACTTGAAAAGTCATGTGGAAATATATATGTCAAATCCAGCATATAAAACATTTTCCAGATACTTCATGCCAGCATGAAGATTCTTATTAGAAGACCTGTGGGCACACATCATGTGAACAGGAGAACCACGTATATGAGTGCATCAGACCTATTCTGACACTGCCCCCTTCCAAAACTGCTCCCACTTGAGAATGGACACATTCTTTCCCAGACAACATGAACTCTTAGGGGGATAACTCTCTACCATGGCATAACCTCACCCCATCTTCCGTATCGATTGCTTTCACACTAATCAGGAAGGGATTTCAAATATGTTCTCCAGGGACCAGAAAGTTCTGGTTCCCAAAGTACGTTCTTCTCTGCACAAAGGGATAACAAAAAGATATGAAGGGGAAAATGGCTCAGAAAAAATAAGAGGAACTTTTCTCAAATTCTAACCACGTCATTTTTGAGGTTAAGAGAAAAGCTTGATTGGATTTTTTCTCACTGAAAATGTAAAATTCATCTTTTCAACTTAGTTGACACAGGAAATATTATACTGAGAAATACAAGAACAACAGCTTCTAAGTTATGGCCAAGTTGCCCAAATGCCAGAAAATATTATGATCAAACTATATTGGGAGAAATGTGGACCATGAGGTGCTTACCCAGACCCATTTTAACATGATACACATAATTCAGCCAGTACAATAGGAGTAGCACTTGAAAACTGTAAGAACCTGGAGAGGAATCCAGTCCTGCAATTGAATATGGTTTGAATCCTATATTCAAGTATCTAGATCTCTACTTACTGGCATACAGAAAGGTGTTACAAATAGTATGTATGGTTTCCTTACATTTTTATAAAACTTTTTGTGTTCATTTTGTTAAGTTAGAAAAATATAACTATATTTCATGTCTTTTGTAGACCTAAGCAGTGGAATTATAATTTATAATTCTCTGTGCTGTCTAAATTTTTTTACATGGAGCACGTATTACTTTTATATACAAAAAGGAAACATTTGAAGAGAAAAAAAATTATGAGTGAAAATGAAAGTTTCACATTAATAACTTGATTAAATTTTCTATTCATTCCCTTCAGTTTTCTGCCTGGTTGCCTGCTGATATTTTGGGAAATGCAGCTGTTCAGGATAAATTACCTGGTGGTTCATGAGAATTTAACAAAGTATCTATTACAGACTGGGGTTTTAAAGACATATTCTTAAGACATATTTTTAAGAAATATTCTTCTCTGAAAGTGAGTTTATAAACTAACTCTCTCTGTTGGTTTGAGCTGATCTTATGTTAGGGCAAAGAATAGATATGGCACAATCTTTCTCAAAAGGTTTCTCTGATTGTCTACTTCCTAATAACACTTTTGAATATAAATGACTGTATTCTATCACAATTCAAAAAGCATCTGTGGTTCTCAGACATGACCAGCAAATGGATTGTTAGCCTTCGCTTTGTTATTCCTTTACCCAATAACACATACTTTGCTCCATGAGGTTCTTCAAAGCCTTCACTTTTTTTCCAAGTGTAGGCAGAAAAATTGTTAATCCTCAGAAATAGGTGCTTTCTAAATATATAGGATGAATGCACAGAATGCACAGTGAGCAAAGTGGAAAATATAGTTTTACCTGCAGAAACTAAGCTATAAATTCCTTAAAAGCACAAATTATTTTTATTACACCTACCCAAACCCAGGGAGCTCTGGTAGCATAGTGGCTAAGGCACTTGCCTGCTAACCAGACGGCTGGCGGTTCAAACCCACCAGCCACTCCTTGGAAGGAAGGTTGGGCAATCCTACTTCCATAGTGATACTGCCTCGGAAACCCAAGGAGGGGTCGCTAGGAGTCGGGGCCGACTCGAAGGCACATAACAACAACAACAACAACCCAAACCCACTGCCATTGAGTCAATTGTGACTCATAGGGACCCTATAGGACAGAGTAGAACTGCCCCATAGGGTTTTGAAGGCTGTAAATCTTAATGGAATCAGCCCTCATTGTTCTCTCATGGAGCAGCTGATGGATTTGAATCACCGACCTTTTGATTAGCAGCTTTAACCACTATGCTACCAGAGATCCTTATTACACCTACAGTACATGGTACACCAAAAACAAACAAACAAATCTGTTACCATTGAGTAGATTCTGACTCATGGCTACCCCATGTGTTATAGAGATGAACTGCCCCATGGGGTTTTCTTGTTTGTGATCTTTACACAAGCAGATCACCAGGCCTTTCTTCCACAGTGCCACTGGGTAGGTTTCAATCACCAACCTTTAGGTTAGTAAATGGGCAGAAACAACTTGTGTCACTCAGGGGCCTGTTCCAGAAGATCACAGCCATGGAAAACCCTGTGGAGTGCAGTCTTACCTTGAAATATATGGTGTTGCCTCAAGTCAGAATCAACCCCATGGCAGCTGGTATAGTTAAATAAAAGAAGACAACAGATTATGTATCCTGTCTGTAGAGACATGGTGACATTCCATGAAATCTTTCCAGTAACTACGTAGTCAAGTCTCCCAAATACCATGGGAATATCTTAGGGAATAATACATCCTTTCACACACACACACACACACACACAAAAAAAAAAAAAAAACCTCAAAGTGAAAGAAATCTGGTTTTGAAACTGGGTGTAAGTAAGATTAACCCCTCTACCTTCTCCCTTCACCTACACAACTTCCCTGTATAAATAATAACTAGCATAGCATTTTTATAGATATACAAACTACACATCTTCTAAAGGGTTTTCACTTTTTCTAACTTGGACATTTACTGTGGGGAATAACTTGACTGGATAGACAAGAGGCTGGATCATTTAGGAAACCCATCTGCCATTTCTCTGGTTGTTCTGTGTTTGCTGGAAACATGGCCTGAAGATGAGAAAGCTGAGGAGGAGCTAGAAATATCCCCTCCACAAAGCTCCTGCAGAGGAATTCTTAAAAACTTTTGAAATTGTATAAGGAGGCAACCATTCTTCTCCTTGTTTCCACACAAATCAAAAGCATTTGCAGACTCCTGAAAAAGCATCCATCTCTGTAATAGACATAAGAGACTCTACTGTGTATATGCCAAAAACAATAACCAGAAATCCAGAAAGAACAGGTACTGTCACCTCAATTTTACAGATGTACACCTTGTTGTTGTTATTGTTGTTGTTGTTGTTAGCTGACATTGAGTCATCTTCCAACACATGGCAACCACATGCACAATGGAACTCCACGCAAAACAGAACGAAAAGCTGCTCAATTCTGTGTCATCCCCTGATTGGTTGTAGACCAGACTGCTGTGTTCTATAGGGTTTTCGTTAGCTTATCTGCTCAGTACCTTAACAACATACAGTCCTCCACTGATAGATGAATAGTGACTGCACATGAGGTGCATCAGCCAGGACTTGAACCTGGGTCTACAGCATGTTGTTGTTGTTGTTATGTGCTGTCGAGTCAGACCCGACTCATAGTGACCCCTCTTTGGGTTTCCGAGGCATTATCACTACAGAAGTAGATTGTTCAACCTTCCTTCCGAAGAGTGGCTAGTGGGTTTGAACCTCCAGCCTTCTAGTTAGCAGTCAAGTGCCTTAGGCACTATGCCACCAGAGCTCCCAGTCTACAGCATAGAAGACAAAAATTCTACCACTGAACCACCACTGCTCCCTTATGAACACCCTGTTGTTGTTGTGATGTGCCCTCGAGTCGGACCCGACCCATAGTGACCCCTCCTTGGGTTTACGAGGCAGTATCACTACGGAAGTAGATTGCCCCATCTTCCTTCTGAGGAGTGGCTGGTAGGTTTGAACCGCCAGCCTTCTGGTTAGCACTCAAGTGCCTTGGGCACTATGCTACCAGAGCTCCCTAGGCAACTTAATAAACACAGATTCCCTTCTAGCCAAACCGAGTTGCCATCTCTCTCAATGATTACTGTTTGGTCCAGTGTAAAGAAAAGACGCTACTACCCAATTGCATTGAAGGCAATTTGGGTCTTAATGCAATATTGTACAGCTACCAAGCTAGGAAACTACGGGCTTGGCCTACTGGAAATTGAGATCCAATGAAAGAGAGAAACTGTCCAAGACAAGAAAAGTCAGTGTACACAGTTGACCTGTGAAAAATAATAAATCTGAGAAATATGGAATTGTGGAATGGCAACTCCACCAGACTTCTCTTGGAAATCATTGCCATCTAGTGAAACATTAGGAACTTCTTCCCTATATGTTACTATGGTAGTTTGGTTTGTGTGTCAACTTGGCTGGGCCTGGTTGAGTGGCTGGGCAGTTGGTGGTAGTTAATCCCCATGAGGAGACTGGCAATCAACCCCATGGTGGGATCTACCACAAGCAGCTGGGTAGCTGCCTTTGGGTATGTGGTCTTCTCCCTGTATATAAGGAGAAGCCTTTGGGAATGGTCTCTAGTTTATGGCACGCTTAGACCCTGCATGTAGCCATGTCATTGCTCAGCAGCCTGCTATACATGCTCTGCTGACCTCAGCACTTACAATGGACTTAAGCTAATGCCCTGCCATCTGGTTTGGTAGTATCGAGACTGTGTCTTTTCCTTGTCAACCTTAGGGCTTCTCAGCCTCAGCAGCCAGCGGCTGCCTGAATGAAGAAATGCCTCTAGCTCCAGTGGGCCAGGAGCAGGAGGCAGAGCTGGACCCCAAGATTGGAACTTTGAACATGGACTTAAAGCCTCCAAATTGTGAGAATAAACTCCTCTTTGTTAAGGCCATCCCATATTTGTGGTATATTTCTGTCAGAGTGGCACTAGGTAACCAGAGCAGTTACCTTTTTCTTCATCATCAATTTTCCAAACCATTAGTAGCACTATGTATAAAACAAGTGCTAAGTGGTAGTGTATAGGTTGTAATGGATAGGACATAAAATGTTTCAAGTTAATTATATCAAAAAGCAAGGAACTAAAGAATTTTTTTTCCAGTTTCTATTCCAGGGCAAAAATGATAATAGGAACTCTCAGATAATCTTGCTTATCCTGGAACCCTAATCAGGACAAACTTGGACATGGAGAAGGGTTTCTGAACTACTACAAATAAAAATACATTAACTGTACTCATAAAAGGACTCTCTTTTTATTTTCTTCCAGGAAGAACTTCCTATGAATTTCTTTAATTACAATTTCAAAAGAACTAAGGGAAACTCACTCATCTGTCAGTTTGTCATTTGTTGGAGAAAGATATCATGCTTGGTAAAGTGGAGGGTCAACGAAAAAGGGGAAGGCCCTCAATGAGATGGACTGACACAGTGGCTGCCACAATGGGCTCAGGTATCACAAGGATTGTGAGGTTGGCACAGGACTAGGGAGTATTTCATTCTGTTGTACACAGGGTCACTATGAGTCAGACCCAACTCCATGGCACCTAACAACAAGGGGAAACTCTCTGCTGAAGATAATTCTAAACCAGTTGCAGCGGTACCTACACAAGGAACTGCCAGAAATTCAAGCTGAATTCAGAAGAGGACATAGAATGAAGGACATCTGCCTGATGTCAGAAGGAGCTTGGCTGACAGCAGAGACTACCAGAAAGATATTTACCTGTGTTTCATTGACCATACACAGGCATTTGATTGTGTGGATCATGACAAATTATGGATAACATTTTGAAGAATGAGAATTCCAGAACACTTCATTGTGCTCATGCAGAACTCATACATACACCCAAAGACAGTCATTCGAACTTTGACTGTAAAATTCACGTACTTTGAACATGTTATCTGAAGCGACCAGTCCTTGAAGAAAGACATCATGGTTGGTAAAGTAGGTCAGCAAAAAAAGAATAAGACATTCAATGAGATGGATTGACTCAGCAGCTGCAACAATGGACTCAAACATAGCAACAAATGTGAAGATGGTGCAGGACCAAACAGTGTTGTGTCCTGTTGTAAACAGGGTTGCTATGAGTCAGATCAGACTTGATGGCACCTCTCTCTGGTAGTTAAGGTTGTTGTCACTTGGCTAGGCCTGGTTGAGTGGCTGAGCAGCTGTTGTTGTTGTTGTTGTTATGTGCCGTCGAGTCGGCCCCTACTCATGGCGACCCCTCTTCGGGTTTCCGAGGCAGTATCACTACGGAAGTAGGATTGCCCAACCTTTCTTCCGAGGAGTGGCTGGTGGGTTTGAACCACCAGCCTTCTGGTTAGCAGTCAAGTGCTTTAGCCACTATGCTACAAGAGCTCCTAGGCTGAGCAGCTAGATGTAGTTATTCCCCATGCTGAGACTGGTGATTAACTCCACAGTAGAATCTACTGGAGCAGCTGAGTACCTGCTTCAGGGATGTGTATTTAAGAAGCAACTTTGAGGAAGGTCTCCTGGGTATGGCATGCTTGAACCTTGCATATGGCCGAGTCGTTGTTCAGCAACCTGACATATTGCCCTGCCAGTCTTGGGACGTTTTCAGGACTTGAATCACTGGCCTGTCATGTGGTTTGGTGCTATCAGGACTGTGCCAGTTTATTTGTTGATGTTGGGCTTGTCAGCCTCAGCAGCCAGCAGCTGCCTGAGTGAAGAAAAGCCTCCAGCTTTAGTGAGCCAGGAGCAGGAGGTAGAGCTGACACCAAGGTTGAGGGGCTTTTTTCCAGCCTCTAGAGCCTGGCACTTTGAAGTTCGATTCCTGGCCTCCAAAACTTAAGAGAATAAACTCCTGTTTGCTAAAGCCATCCCATTTGTGTTCTCTTCTGTTAGGGTGGCACTAGGTAACCGAAACAGCACCTAACAACAGCAAAGCTCTGGAAAATATGGACAAGACGATCACTGACACTTCACAGACTGGCCAACAAACAAGAAAACCAAGTTAACATTTAGAAAAGTTATCTCTGTGTAGTATTTCACTTCCTTAACTCTGGAAAAGTACAAACTATTAAGAAATATTAGGCTTAGAGAGGTCCGGCAAGATGGCGGACTAGGCAGAAGGACTGCACAGAACATCTTCAACAAAGAAAAGGGAAACCAATTAACACAGACACAGAAGATAATCTTGGACCCCTGAGCCTTGAAGGGAAGGA
>NW_006921703.1:1263347-1304489 GCF_000298275.1 Orycteropus afer afer | reverse complement strand
ATGGGGAGGAAGTGGGAGGGGAGCTGTTGCATTGTAAACTGTGGTCAATGACATGAGACAAAGTATATGTGAACTGCTGTATGGAAAGTGAATTTGCTATGTAAATCTTCACCCAAATCACAATAAATAAATAAAATAAGAAAGAAATATTAGGCTTAAAAAAATGAAACTTGGTTAACAGTTGCCACCTGTGAATTCAATCAGAATGCTCCATCTGCATATGCTGGATATTATATTTTGAAATGGTAAATTACACTATTAGCCCAAAATCAATCAGAAACATTTTTTTCTCATTTATTGATTTAAATGTTGTTGTGAATACCTGTGACCTACTGAAACTGAGTATGTCATAACACTTTAATGAATCTAACAAATATCTTAGTATGGACAACATTTAAAAAAAAAATCTATCTGGTTTGTCATCATCGAAAAAAGATCTAGAAAGGCAGACACAGTATGGAAAGATGTCCCTAAAAGGCATTTCAGTGAGAATGACAAGAGGCTTTTTATTCTGGGGTTTGTCTCTGGAAAGATCATACATGTGTGCAGGAACTCAGATTCCATCTGTTGCTTTAGAGCCAACAGACTTTATTGTATTGACTTTGTGCTCTTATCTGATGGCAATAAATTTCCACCAGAGTGAAACACCAGCTTAGCCAGTGACCCCTGCTGTTCAAATCAGACAATGGAGCAGGTCTTTCTTCTCTGAGACACTCTCTGTGGCTTTCATGACCTCCCTCCATGAATGCCCTTCGGTTTTTGCTGTTTCCATTCAGGATTTCCTAATGTGAGCAATTAGGAGATGCTTCATTTCAAAAGTCTCATCAGCAGTTGCAACACATCAGTGAGCAAAAAACTGCTGGGCCCCCAGAAACAGGGAAAGCTTGGAAGGAAGGGGCAGAAAAGAGAAACAAGGAGTGAAGCAGAGTCCCCTAAAAGTAACAGGTGCTTAATAAATATTTAATTAAGAGTACAGAACGGACTAGGTGGACACAGAGGACATGGATTTCAAAATTTTGAAACCAAAGAGTACGGAATTATTAAATCCAACAAATTTGAGACCTTATGCTGCAAATAGAAGGCTCCTGGTTCTTGTGGCTCAGTGGTTAAAGCATCTGGTTGCAAACCAGAAGGTGGGTGGTTCAAACCCACCAGCTGCTCCGTGGGAGAAAGATGGGGCAATCTACTTCCAAAAAGATTTACAGCCTCAGGAACCCTGTGAGTCCTTATGAGTTGGAATCCACTCGAAGGCAGTGGATTTGGTTTTGTTTGGGGAAGGATATGTGTGCATTAAATAAAAATGGAATTTCCTTCCTGGAGGTCCGTGTCCTTGAAATGCCCCCAGGTTTTTTCTAAACAGAAGCAGCCTGGGGATGTTAAGTAAGACATTCCCCAGTCCCACTATTCCCAAAATCTCTAGAGCCATTTTCTCATGAAAGAACAATTAAAAAAAGAAAAAGAATTGGTCTCTCCCACAGCCCCTGCCACACAGATAGCCTCTATGATGTGACTCTATTTGTCGCTGGGAGACGGACCTATAAAGCAGCTTTTCCCTGCCTATCCTAACTCAGGTGTCAACTAAAACATTCATAGGGCTGGTGAAGAGCAAAAAATATATATATATATATATATATTCAATTGCAGTAGTTGATTAACATTGTAGGTGTAACTGTTTTACCATTTTGGAGCAACTGTTTTTCAGTCATTCTCTACTGTGCTCCAAAGGTATCCACCATTGCCTTCAGGCCTTTTTCAGTAAGTACTAGGACAAGGAGGCCTCAGGACCCTGGCAGGTTCATGCGCCCAGGTTCTTGGCAGTGTTACCACAGACACACACCCAGCAGTAACAGCCCTTCCGCGGCTGGGTGCCTGCCCTGTGGGTAGGTCCCCGGGATGGCTCCTGTTTCGTTCTCAGGGAACCATCGCCCCGCGCCCTGCTCCAAGTCTCCCACCAGGCGCCGAAAACAGTCATCACCTCCGTCCGCCCAGGGATGCGGATTCCTGAGGTCAGTCTCTCGCCCAGCCTCCACCAGCTCGCCCCTCCGCAAGACAAGAGGGCGCTAAGGCACTTGTGCACATCTGCAGGGCGGGGAGAGGCGGGCAGGGCCTTGTCTCTTTCGCGGCCGCTTTCCCAACCGAGTCAGACCTTACTTTTGCATTTCCACTTCCGACCTGGGGCCCCCTGACCTTTAAATCTCAAAACAAAAGGAGATACTAAGCGCAAGAGTTCGGGGTAGGAATTGGCGAACAGTTCGTCTTCAGACTTGACTCTTCGTAAAATGAGAAGAAAAGGATCTCCGGTAGCAGGCTGGGGTCTCGTTATCTAGTTGGCGAAATCCGTGTCTGAACTCTTGGGGCTCCCAGGGTCACCTCGAGAATGCGCAGCCAGGGAGAGGCTGCAGCCGGGCCTTCCAGCGCTGCCACTGCGGGGCTGCGATCCGGCGGTAGCCGGCGTCTTCGCTGTGAGTCAGAGGTGCAAAGAGGACCAAAGGTAGACCAATGAAGCAACCTACCCCAAAAAGAAAGTCATTCATTCTTACCCCCAACCTCTAAAACTGTGAAGGATCTCAGAGCCCTAACAGCGAAAAGGAAACCGACTTGCAACCCTAGAATGACAATCTCTGTTTTGGGAAATGGCGCCCCCAGATGGCTGCAGCGAATTCATGGGGCGATGACCTGGAGCCTGGAGCCTGGAGCCTAAAGCCGGAAACGCTCCTGTCCATAGTCCCACGACGTGACGTAGCCCGTATTCTGGTAGAACAGTCTAGGCTATGCGTGAGTGAAAGTCAAGCGACAACATTGTTGGAGACACTCAACAGATCAGGACGGGCCCGCAGATCTAGTCCGGGGCCGTAACCTCTCTGACCACGTTTAACACGAGCAGTTGTGTCACTTACTGTGAAACCTTGTCGACCTTGTTCAAGTTACTTACTCACCTCTGCCTCAATTTCCTTGTAATTAATTATTTGAAAAATAATAATAGCCGCCATCTGCAGTGAAGATTTTCATGAGGCAGCAGGTCCAAGGGGTGGAGGGCGGAGGGTTCAGTCTGTCTGTACAGCCTTTCAGCGTTGGCGCACCCTTACCGGTGTTTCTCCACGCAGCTCCTGGCTGCTCTCCTTAAATGCATTAATCCTGGCCCTGGAACTGCTATAAAGACTTAAAGCCTCCCAGGACGCCATGCATTTAATAGGGAGCATTGAAACCCCAAGCTTTCCAATCTAAAATCGCTCTCCCCCGTATCGCTTTCACTCCCTCTTAAAATAGGGCCCAGATACCGTGTGTTTTGTTCTTTGCGGATGGAGGTGAGAGGCTTGTCTGCGCACTGACAACCCCCACCTCAACTCCCACCCCGGACTCCCTGAAGCAGTGAAGACGCAGGGGTCGGGTGATTTCCGAGCAGCCCTGGCCCTGCTTCTCAATTGAGACAGCCCCTACGACAGAACAAAATATCTAAGTATGAGATTTGAGGATCCTACCTGCCCAGAAACCTTTGTAGCTAATAAACAGGTTTAACAAAGCAATCCAATTGTTCTGAAGACATGGGTAGGACCTTTCTTTGTCCCTCAAGAGTCTTCTTTGCCCCGACTGCAGCGAAGACAAGTGCAGAGAAACGGAGTCAAATCCAGAGCACGGTTTATCAAGGCTGCTCTTTAGGCCTGCAGCATTTTGGATGATATGTTGTTCACTGGGGCAGGGGTCTCACCCGAGGCCCAGAGGCAACTCCTTTTAAGCAGTTTGCCCAGCTTGGCACCCACCACACTTGCCCTGGTTTGAATGAAGAGTTTCGGTCCTAAAACTGTCACGTACTAAGTAGGCGGGGGAAGGAGGAGGGCAGCACTGCTTATTTCCAAAAACAAAAAGGCTTTGGCGGCTTTTGATAAATTGCAAGGATCAGAAAAGACAGTGGGTCAACTGAAAACCGTGGAAGGTACGGTCCTTATTAAGAAAGGTGCCGCCGCTGGCCGCACTACGTGTGCACGTCTCTCTCTGGGGGTTTCGCGCCAGATGACTGGATTCGGTTGCATACCCAGAGATCCGAGCTGGGCGGGGGCTAGGGGGGCGGGGGGGGGTGTCCCTGGACAGTTGCGGAGTATCCTGGTCTGTGCTCTTTTCAGACAAGCTGCCAGAGCTTGTGTTCTGCCATGTGAGCGAGGTAATTTTCCTGTTCCCTTGCAATGAGCTCGTCCCGCTGGCGCGCTTTGTGGGTGGACTGTGAGAGATGGAAGGCAAAGGGAGGGGAATGAGGCAAGACACAGGCTGGGAATGGAGAATGCAGCCGGTCCCGGTAGGGCGGGGGTTCGAGGCGGAACCTGGGTGGCCGCAGTGGGCGCCCCGGGGCGGGAACCTAGGCAGGCCAGAGCTGCACAGTACATGAGGCAGGAATGGAAACTGCGAGACTCCTAGCGCCCCCTGGAGGCGGGCGAGGCCGCGCGGGCTTCTGAAACAATGTCTCCAGCAAGGAGGGCACATGGGACATCTCGGATTCAAGCCGCTTCTGGATATGCGGTCACATTCGGCTTGGAACCAGCTCGACTAGCTTTGGGCTCCCAAGCAAGGGAACCAGAGAGGCAGAGGTGACTCCAAGGGAGTGCACTGAAGGCAGGAGGACAGACCTCCCACTCCCAGACTTAAAACCAAACTCACTGCCATTTGAGTCAGATCAGACTCATAGTGACCCCCCTTCGGTATCTCTACCGAAGTAGATTGCCCAACCTTCCTTCCGAAGAGTGGCTGGGGGGTTTGAACTACCAGCCTTCTGAGTAGCAGTCAAATGCCTTAGGCACTACACCACCAGAGCCCCTACAACCAGACCTAGGTCCCAGCATCTCTTCAGAGCTTAGACTCTGCTCAGCTGTTTGGTTTGATGTTCTTCGGTTTTATTTGGGTTTATTTTCCAAGTAATTTGTGTGGGGGAGTGTGGGGGCTTTTAGGCCTTCTTTATATTTTATTTAGAAAATAAAAGTCCCTGGACCAATTCCGGGGAACAATGGCCTTTAGAAGCGCCTGGGCCTTCCAGGACAGTGCAGCCCCACCTAGGAAGGAAAGATAGAAACTGGCCTTTAGAGGCCCAGATTCTTGTCATTCAGAAGGTGTACTCCCTCCTGAGGTGATTTTCAGGGACTGTTTAGGGCCAGGAAGGAATAGGAGACAACTCTGAGTAGGCTTTCACTACCCACACATTAACCCTCTCTTCTCAAAGTGTAGTAGTATAGACAGATTCGAATTTCTGGAAGATGGATATGTGTTCTAACTTCATAACCTAACGCTCCATATTAGTCTTGTTCAGTTTAAACAGTGCCTTATTCTACTATCTGTAGCCATAATCACATAAGAATCCTGCCCTTGCAACCACATTCCTAAGATCACAAAACCAAGACAGGAACAGCTCACAGAACAGGGCAACACTGAAAGAGAAATAACACAAATGTAAATTTACTACTTAGATGGCACTTCCTCATAACAAGCCATTTTTGAGATGTCTTCTGGCCCACTACTCACACTCAGTGTTAACCAGTTTCGGAGCCCACACACCCTTTGCCCTCCTTTACAGTCTGATGAACTAAGACAACCAATCTATGATGAAATGAAGATTTGAACCAAGAGTGAACAACAGGATACACCTGCACAGAAGCAGCCATGGCATCCATGTTGAAACACACAGATTCCATCTTAGAAAGAGATTGCGCATGCATCTAGTCTGAAGGAAGTAGAGGTTTATCGTGAGGAATTTATCACAGCCTTGTTCTGCTTCCTGAATTTCACAAAAGGGTCAGGATTTGATGAGTAACCTACCTGCATAAGGTCTTTTAAAATCAAGTATCCCATAGCCTTAAAACTATTATAAAACCCCCTAGCATATAAGGCCTGGGGAGACACACAAGGCATTGCCTCCAGCCCTGCATGTCTCTGCCTGGCAAGGTTGTTGTTGTTCATCAAGGTTACTATCTTCTTATTAAATTTCTCTCTGAGCTACAGCTGACTTTCTAGTCATTATTTCAGAACTCAACCTACAACAAATGTTCTAGTGACTCTGGCAGGACCTGACCTGAAGTGGAGCTTTGTTGTTGCTGTTGTTATGTGCTGTCATGTCACCCCGACTCATAACGACCCCTCCTTGAGTTTCTGAGGCAGTATCACTATGGAAGTAGATTGCCCAACCTTCCTTCCGAGGAGTGGCTGGTGGGTTTGAACCCCCAGCCTTCTGATTAGCAATCAAGTGCCTTAGGCACTACACTGCCAGAAATAGATTGCCCATCCTTCCTTCCAAGGAGTGGCTGGTAGGTTTGAACCCCCAGCCTTCTGATTAGCAATCAAGTGCCTTAGGCACTGTCCCCTGATAGAGGATCATTGACCACTGAAATAAAGTTTGTCCAGATTCTCTGTGGACGCCCTAAACAGGTACAATCTGCAGCTGTGGCTCAGACCTTTCCTTTCACTTTCTCTTTTCTAAATCCCAAGTGGCAGGAACTTGTACCTGGAGTACCTGGGTACCTGGGGAACAGCAAACACCAGCAGAATGTGCTCAGTGAGTGTCTCACAGCCTGGGGCATTGGAAATCCTTCTCTTCTCGTCTCTCAAGCAGAACTCTCTTTCCTTTCTTTCTTTTCTGTCTTTTGGGCCTATTCAAAACTGGTGATGGCATTCCTGCCACCACCTCCTTTGCCGGCTCTCTCAGGATCTTCTTACCAGTGGGATTTACAAAATTTTTGTGTGCACATTTTTGGAAACTGTTTCTCTAGTTATTTAAACCAAGTTTTTCTTGCATCTTCCCAGCAGCGCCCCTTGTGTTCCTTCAGAAGAAGTAAGAAACCATTCCCTTCCACAACCCCTTTGTTTTCTCTTTCGGCTCTTGCCCATCAGCTTTTAACCTGTGCTTTCTCCATTGCTATTATAGACTCTTACCCTGAATGACTTTTACTTTTCAAGTTGCATTAAGATCAGGGGAATCATTATCTCTCTGTGATCCAAGCAGCCTCATTCTCCTTAGATATCTCCTCCTCCCTATCAGAGAGCTTGTTATATGATTAGACAGGTTTCTAGATGCTTACTGTCGAGGAATCTACTCTTCCACCACCTGCTTCCAAATTATCAGTCACAGGTGGTGGAGAAAGAGAATGATGGGGAATGGGCAGAGCATTCCCAAGGATTCTCCCTTAGGTTGCCTTCCTGCTCATTGGGAGGACTTGCTAACTAATGAGATAAGAAAGAAAAATTTCCATTTGTAATACTCCTTGGCCCCAGTACCAGCCTGGAAACCAAGAACAATGGCCCATAAATGGTTTTCTCTTCTTTAACACTATTTTATAGTTGGATTTATTTTGTAAGAGGGGATGGAAATAGGAAAAATATATTCTGTAATTTACAGTTTCATACCAAAAGCCAGACTGGAGAAAGAATTATCGGTGTAAAATCACAACTGAAGTTTCTCGTAAGGTATGTGTTTTAAAATCAGCCAAAGAAGAACAGAAAGATATGTTGGATGATCCAGCTTACAATGTGGGAGGAATGCATGGGGTAAGTGGACACCCACAACCAGAAAGCAGCAGCAGTCCCTCTTGAGATCAATCATCACCATCTCTCTACCCAGAAAGCCCACCAGATGGAGTACCTAGGCCTAGTCTACCCTTTCCCTGCCTATGGCCCTCTCAGAACCTAGGGCACTCTTCCCCTCCTCAGTGGGATTGCAATCTGGAACCAAGAGAGGGCCCCAGAGAGCCATTACTACGCCCAGGCACCAGGGACAGTACTATATCCAATGAAAGAAGTGCCCGGTAGAAATGGCAATCTGGTAAGAGTTCATATTTCCTTTACACTATCAAACTTGAATAAGTGTAAGGAAATGTTAGGAAATGTGTCAGAAGTTCAGTCTCAATTTCATTCTCACATTGGATGACATGGAAAGCATACTCACTCAGTGCTGCACCCCAGATGAGAAGGGAAGAATTAAAACTAGAAAGCATGCTAATGAGGTAAGAAGGACTGATGCTGATTCAGAGATAAAAAGACCAGGAACCAGAGCAATCCCAGAAGAGGACTTCAATTGGGATTTAAATGATCCTATAGAATATGAGTTTTGTTGGTTTATAGAATATGAGAAGGCGCTCTGGTGGCATAGTGGATAAAGCATCTGGCTGCAAAGCAGAAGGTCCACAGTTCAAACCCACCAGCCGCTTTGTGGAAGGCTTTCCTTCTGTAAAGATTTACAGTCTCAGAAACCCAATGGGAGTCACTGTGAGTTGTAATCAACTCAATGGCAATTAGTTTGGTGTGGTTTTGTTTATTTGTTTGTTTTTAATAGAATCTGAAAGGAGAAAGTGTTTGGTGAGGTGCATTCCTAAAGGGGCATGCTGATGTATATCCAAACCCATAAATCATGATAAAGTAAAAAAAAAAACAGGGAAAGGATGAAAACTCAGCAGCCTTCCTTAGCAGGTTAAATGAAACTTTAAGAAAATATACCAATATAGACCCAGAATCAGTAGCAGGGAAAAACTTACTTGCCATGTACTTTGTGACACAGTCTAGTTATGATATTACAGAAATCTAAGAAAGGGAGAACTGGGCCCTAATTTGAGAAAGCTAACAAAGTTTTTGCTAATAGAGAACAGGTAGAGGAGGAAAAGGAGAACAGGAAGATGGAGAACCAAGCCTAATTAACTGCTGAGAAGCAGACCCAGTCATTGGCTGCCACTTTTGATTGGCCAGTTGAAGGTCCACCTCAAGGTAACCCTTTTGGAACAGGACAAAGAAGAGAAAACTTACATCACCAATGACTGGCAGCCAGACTTCAGCCTGATCAACGCAGCATATGCAAGAAAAGAAGTCACTGGCACAGTGAGTGTCCAGAGTGTCCTACAACAGGGCGCAACATTGACCCCTGACTGCCTACTCGACCACTACTGGCCACTGCAAGGGATCTAACAGAGCCCCCTCTGTACTGAGGACGCCCAGAGGCTTGCCCCGCCCCAGCTAAACACTGAAGGATTGTCATCACCATGGCTGAGCCTCAGGTTGCCATCAATATGGGAGATAAGACTATCCTATTTATGTTGGACACTGGGGTGGCTTTCTCTGTCTTGCCTGAACTCCCTGGAGCACTCTTAAAATGGGAATGGCAGATTATGGGAGTTGATGGAAACCCCCAAACTAAATTTTTGACTCATCCTTTGCTTTGCAGAATTCAAAATAGAGTAATATATCATTCTTTTGTCTATATGGCTAAATGCCCAACCCCTTTGTTGGGCCGAGACTTCCTGTGTAAGTTGGGAACTGAAATCGTTTTAGGAGAATCTGTGCAAGAGGAAATAGGCCATATACCAGATCACTTGCTTTGCTTGCTAACAGAAATCAAGGAAACAGAGCAACAAATTACAGAACTTCCTAGAGTGCTAGCTGAGGTTTGGGATGTTTCAAAACCAGGTAGGGCAATGATAGAAAATCTGAAGAACTTGATTTGTACCCTGGAGCATCTTATCCACATAAGAGCAATACCCCTAGTAACCAGAAGCCCTTCAAGGATAAAATCCCTAATTACTAAAGCACAGCCTTATTAAACATTGCCAGTACCAATGTAACACCCCAGTCCTCCTTATACTAAAATATGATGGCTCTTATCAATTTTTACAGGATTTAAGAGCAGTAATGAGGTAACTGTCCTGTATATCCTGTAGTTCCTAACCCTTATACATTATTGATGCAAATTCCAGTGAATACCACTTGCACCACTGTTTTGGATGTAAAAAGAAATCCTGACTTCTACTTTTGCTCACAACTATTGTTATAAAATGGGAGCTCTGGTAGCATAGTGCCTAAGGCACTTGACTTCTAACCAGAAGGCTGGTGGTTCAAACCCACCAGCCACTCCTCAGAAGGAAGATGGGGCAATCTACTTCCGTAGTGATACTCTTGGAAACCCAAGGAGGGGTCACTATGATTTGGGTCCGACTCGACGGCACATAACAACAACATTGTTATAATATTGGATTTGCATTTTTCTACCCTGCCTTATCAAGTTTTTTAACATCGTGTGTGGGGTCACATGAAGCCTTCACTCTATAGGAATATACATTGTTATGCCTTTAACTACTCCCCTTACTTTGATGCAGGCCAAAAAGGCATTTTATTCTCACCTTTAAATTGTTCCTCATTCACATATCTCCCAGATATTTAGAATAGAGGGGTTCTGGGCTAATACAGTATAAGTAGGCCTTCATCCCAATTCAGCAGGAAGTAGTTACAGAAGACCTGAGATCTTCAGCCCTGTTTCCAAAAAAGAATTTTGGCCTAAAGTCCCCTTGATGGGGAAGTGTAACAGTATAGGTGGCATAATGCCTAAGGCATTTGACTGCTAACCAAAAGATTGGCAGTTCAAACCCTCCAGGCACTCCATGGAAGGAAGACTGGGCAATCTACTTCTGTAAAGATTTACCACCTTGGAAACCCAGTGGGGGTTGCTAAGAGTTGGAATTGACCCATGGCAATGAGTTTATTTGTTTATTTTTCAGACAGACAAGAATTTCTGGGAGATGAATATGTGTTCTAACTTCATAACCTAAAGCTCCATATTAATCTTGTTCAGTTTAAACAGTGCCTTATTCTACCCGTAGCCATAATCACATAAGAATTCTGCCCCTGCAACCACATTCTTAAGATCATAAAACCAAGACAGGAACAGCTCACAAGTCAGGGCAACCACATTCCTCAGATCCTGAGGCCAAAGAAGAGACACTGAAAGAGAAATAACACAAATGTAAATTTACTACTTAGATGGCACTTCCTCATAACAAGCCATTTTTGAGATGTCTTCTGGCCCACTACTCACTCGGTGTTAACCAGTTTTGGAGCCCGCACACCCTTTGCCCCCCTTTACAGTCTGATGAACTAAGACAGCCAATCTATGATGAAATGAAGATTTGAACCAAGAATGAACAGCAGGATACACCTGCACAGAAGCAGCCGTGGTGTCCATGTTGAAACACACAGATTCCATCTTAGAAAGAGATTGCGCATGCATCTAGTCTGAAGGAAGTAGAGGTTTATCGCGAGGAATTTATCACAGCCTTGTTCTGCTTCCTGAATTTCACAAAAGGGTCAGGATTTGATGAGTAACCTACCTGCACAAGGTCTTTTAAAATCACATACCCCACTAAAACTATCATAAAAACCCCTAGCGTGGGAGCTCTGGTGGCATAGTGCCTGAGGCATCTGACTGCTAACCAGAAGGCTAGAGGTTCAAACCCACTAGCCACTGCTTGAAAGGAAGACTGGGCAATCTACTTCCATAGAGATACGACCTCAGAAACCCAAGGAGGGGAAACTATGAGTCAGGATTGACTCAATGGCAGTGAGTTTGTTTTTTTTTTTAAGCCCATAGGGCTTGGGAAAACACACGTGGCATTGCCTCTGGCCCTGTGTGTCTCCACCTTGCAAGGTTACTATCTTCTTATTAAATTTCTCTTAGCTACAGGTGACTTGGGAGCTCTGGTAGCATAGTGGCTAAGACCCTTACCTTCTAACCAGACGGCTGGCGGTTCAAACCCACCAGCCACTCCTCGCAAGGAAGGTTGGGCAATCCTACTTCCGTAGTGATACTGCCTCGGAAACCCAAGGAGGGGTCGCTATGAGTCGGGTTTGACTCGACGGCACATAACAACAACAACAACAACAGGTGACTTACTAGTCATTATTTCAGAACTCGACCTACAGCAAAAACAGCAGGCTTACAAACTGAGCAGGGTGATCTGATACTAGGCCAAGGCCCTTGCATCTTCCAGAAGGAGAAAAAAAAACAGGAAACTGGTGGACTGAGCCAGTAGATGCCTCAAGTGGCAGGGAAGGAGTAACAAGGCACCCACCTTACATACCATAGACTCTTGTCACTGGGATTATCTCTTTGGATCTGCACCACTACTCCTGTGTGAGTGGCTAAAGGGGACAGAAAACGCCTGAATAAAGGAGAGACTTGGAAGCAATTAAGGATAAGGAGCACCCCACCCGCACACACCCCTTCTCTGTCTTGGCACCCTAGTCCCAGTGAGCCTGTGAGCTTACTGTTTGCAGTAGTCAAAGGGACCAGATCCTTAACTCCACGAAAGTAGAGCCCGAGCCTGTTCTTTACGCATACCTGGTTCCCCACACGGTGCCTGTTGATACTTACAGGATGATGAACCAATTCTGCCAGGACCAGGACTAGCCCAGTGGATTTCTAGGCAGTGATCCTTCCTCTGCCCCACAAGAGGGACCCCTGCCCTTTCCCAGCCTGCCCACCTGCCGCATTTTCTGCCAGTCCTTTCGTCAGAGCACCAGCCTTCCAGGCCACATCTCCTCTGGGGCCCACACTTGGGTTCTCCTGAGCGCCCTGCCGCAAGAACCAGTGTGTGTTAGGGTCCGTGATTCCCTCGTATGGATTCCATCTGTTTGAGGAAAAGTCTGTTCTCCAAAACAGGGGGATGGTGGGCAGCCGTATGTGATTCTGATGAGACCTTGTTAAAGGCGTTTCCACAAGTGCAAAATCTGTATCCTCTTCCCAACAAAATAACAACTCAAACGTTGTATTGTTATTTCATTTGCTGTGTAACAGATTTGCGCGTGCGACTCTTTATAATTCTGAGTTTAAAAAGGGCAGGAGCGAGCACACCGCCTAGGCCAGGGAACCTGGATGTTGAACTGTAGCTAGAGATTCAGGGTAAAAGGAGGCTCGAAGGAGCAGAGAGTTCAAAGAGCCCAGAGTCGCTGCCTCCCGGGACAGAGTTCCGTCCTGCAGCCCCAGGACAAGAGCTCAAACTTCCACTTTGGGCCAAACAAACCTCAGCCCGGGCCCCATTGGGGGCGGGGTAGATTGCCACGGGGACTGGCATTTTTTAGGCAGCTCGCAGCAAAACCCGCAGCCTGCGTCCCGCACACTCTGTGGGAGCGCGATGGCCGGGCTTGTTTGTTGTTTAAAGCAATCTGAAAAAGCACGCGGCGGCATCTGCGGTGGGGGCGCGGCCAGAATTTCCTTCCATGGAGCGCTTGAGGAGTATTTTCAACGGAAAACCAGACCAAAAAAGTAGTGACCAAGCCTCCTCGGATTACTCTCCACTGGCTCCTCCCTTCCATCCCCCACCTCTAGATTTGCATAAAAAAAGGCCAAGAAAACTCTGGCTGTGCCCCAACCAAGGCTCACTCTAGTCCCCCGGGTCGGAGCCCCCAAGAGCTGCGTGCCGAGTTGCAGCGCAAAGCCAAGCGGAGAGCGCTTCGCTTGCGCCGTGCTCCTCGCGCTCGGCTCCCTCGCGCTCCTGTTACTGCCTTCCAGATCTTCTAGCCGCTCCGAGCGGAGCGAGCGGGCCCGGGACGAGCTCGAGCTCCAGCCGCCTCGCGTTTCCCCGCTCCGGCCCGCCGCCCCCCGGGGGTCGCGCGCCCACAATGCCGCAGGGCCCCGGGTCGCTGCTGCTGCTGGTCCTCGCCTCGCATTGCTGCCTGGGCTCGGCGAGGGGGCTCTTCCTCTTTGGCCAGCCTGATTTCTCCTACAAACGCAGCAACTGCAAGCCCATCCCGGCCAACCTGCAGCTGTGCCACGGCATCGAATACCAGAACATGCGGCTGCCCAATCTGCTGGGCCACGAGACCATGAAGGAGGTGCTGGAGCAGGCGGGCGCCTGGATCCCTCTGGTTATGAAGCAGTGCCACCCAGACACCAAGAAGTTCCTTTGCTCGCTTTTCGCGCCCGTCTGTCTCGACGACTTGGACGAGACCATCCAGCCGTGCCACTCGCTCTGTGTGCAGGTGAAGGACCGCTGCGCCCCAGTCATGTCCGCCTTCGGCTTCCCTTGGCCTGACATGCTAGAGTGCGACCGCTTCCCCCAGGACAACGACCTCTGCATCCCCCTCGCCAGCAGCGATCACCTCCTGCCGGCCACCGAGGAAGGTAAGCTTCCCCTTTTAAGCTCTCACCCCTCCCTAGCACCGCCGAGGAGCTCCTGGGGGATTCCCACCTCCCCAGCGTTTCCCTCCACCCCCATTGCGGGGCATCCCTTCCGAGGGTGCCAGTCTAGGGCGGATCAGACCGTTCCCTTGCCCTGGTCTGTCATCGCTACAAGCTTCTACCAAATCTGAGACCCCTTACCCCAAACCTCTCATTCCCTTTCCAAGTTACACCAGTTGCTCTTTGTTAAGTATAGTTAAAACACAAAAAACTGAAATGCGTCTCGTCTTTATAGATGCACATTAAAAAAAAAAAAAAAAAAAAGATGTTAGCGCCGGAGCCACTCTTCTTAGTGTTGGAAGCGATCATGCATGGAGGAGTTGGTGAGTACCCTGGCCAGAGGCTCCTCGTTCAGCCTGTTTTCGGCATATCCTTACCAGCGGATTCTAGTCACAGGAACATTTCTGTACAGGCAGGATAACCAAGGTGCACAAGCAGATGATCTTTTAAGATACTTTCTGTCCTTTGCCAGTTTAGGTTGTAGAATTAAAACGAGGACTGACTAGAGGAGAAATCTAGAAGGGGGTGTGTTGAGTAACAGTTTAGGTGTTTGAGGAAGAAATATGTCAACAGGGCCCACAGGAATCTCCAGGAATCATCTTTCTATTGCTGCCAGCTTTTATTTTAGGAGGGGTTTTACTTAACTGGAGAAAATCATGCAAAAGAGAATTTCCCTAGTTTTTAGAAAACAGAGAGTTCCTGTGCAAAAAACCATCAAAGCAATGAAAACCTCATGGGCTCTTGATATTCTTCCTGAAAGGAAACCGTATACAATACATCTGAGCTGATTTAGGTCCCCCTGGGATGGAAAGGGGGCTTCCTAATCCCTTTCAAGGCGTTCAACAGCATCTTCCTTTCAATCTCTAATTGTTTTCCTACAGCCATCATTAGTAAAAGAAAATGCAAAGTTGCTTAGCAATCTTTCCTGGCAAGCACTGTGCCTTTACAAACATCTTATTGGTTAGATTTCTAATTTATTGCAAATGTTTGGCATTTTTCAAACATTTGTCCAACATATACCAACCACCAAGCATTGCAGGTTAGTAACATTTTATATACATTCCTAGCTCCTAATGGAAATGCTATTTCTAAAGGCAACTCTGCCTGTGTGTTGCTTTTGTTTTTGTTTCTTTCCACTATGCATTGCTTTTTCCTTTTCACTATAGGCAATAACATACACTGTACATTTCTCTCAAAATACTTCTCCCACTTCAAAATAAGAGTTTGTGTTCTTCAGAATTTGCTCTTTGTGATTTGTCTAACTTGATAAATAACTTCTATTAGTCACAGAATTTTCTGTGAAAATTTAATTTCATATCAATGAAAATCTAATTTCACCTACATTTAAAAGACAGTATTAACACATATATAAATGGGAGAAGGTGGAGATGTTTTCTTCTTCCCTAACTCTCCCCAAGAAATCAGCCTTTTTAAGAAGCCTTTTCTGATAACTGTGTTAGTAGTGCACAATTCCTGTTTTGGGTCAGATCCCACAGACAGTTTTGCTTCTTTTTTGCTTAGCTTCAGGAAGAGTTTTAGTGTTTTGTTTTTTAAGAGTTTGAAACAGGCAAAGAAGGGCAAGAAGAACCTGTAACAGGGAGCTCTAGATCCCAATGAAACCAACGCAGCTTGACCCAAGCACAAACTTGGCAGAGAGTACAAGGTGATAGAGACCCTTCAGAACAGAGTTGTAATTAGTGCAGTGTGTTTCCAAGATAGAAAAAGCCCACATGTGATCCTTAACAATACTACATACCCCTCCCAGTCCAGGCTTGACAATATCTTGAAATGACTCCCCAGAGACACAACTCTTCAGCAGAGGCTGAACTTCACTGGTGTCTTGTAGATGAGAGGGAGACAATCTTTCAGCCATATTGTATGGTTACCAGTTTTCTGAAATTCCTCAAGGCTCTTTTTGTGGTTTCTCCTTGGAGAAGCCATAGAAATAACTTCTTCAGAGACTCCACTTGTCCCATGGATTGGGAGGAAGACATGAAGTGCTGCAACCTGTCCCAATCACCTATAGCTACACACGTAGTGCCTAAGGCATTTGACTGCTAACCAGAAGGCTGGCAGTTCAAACCCACTAGCTATTCCTCAGAAGGAGGGTTGGGCAATCTACTTCTGTAGTGATACTGCCTCGGAAACCCAAGGAGGGGTCGCTATGGGTCGGATCCAGCTCGATGGCAGTGGGTACACACACCCGGATACTCCATCCACAACTCCCTTTTTATTTGGAATGCACTGTTTATTAAACACAACACAACTGAAAATGAAAGGCATGGGAGACTTTCTGAGGAATGAGTGATCTTACTTGTGTAGATGAGGCAGAAGCTACAGTCAAATAGGACAGTTGCTACTCTTGCCTGGATAAGGTCCTTGGATTGTTTACAAACACCACCTGCTGTTTCCTTTCATGCAAACTTAACTAAAGTCTGTTTTTCACATTTCCAGCTCCTAAGGTGTGTGAAGCCTGCAAAAATAAAAATGATGATGACAACGACATAATGGAAACTCTTTGTAAAAATGATTTTGGTAAGTAATACAGCACCACCACCTAAAGATTTCATATTCAAAAGTTATGTCAGTAAAACTACAAATCATTAAAATATTAGTAGAGGTTAGGTGAAATACAATCACTGCTTATTTTCCTAAAGCCATCTAATCTGCTCTTAGTTTCTTCCCTATTGTGTTTTCAGTTGTACCTTTAGGTGAGATTCCTTGTTCTGTTAACTCATCAAATAATGAGAATCATTCAAATTAAGAATTTTCAGTGGCACATTTTGAATCTCAAAATCTTGGGCTGTATTCTCCTTAGTCACTTGGCATGTGCATCAGGGATGAGAACACATAAAATATTAGCCCCAGTTGACCACAAATAAAAATTTACTCTGGAAATAATAGAAATATTTTAAAATTATTTATAACCCATAATTATCTGCATCTCTATGTTCCATCTTTAGTGAATATATCCAAGATGCCAGCTAATAGTTTGGACATGTTTTCTTAAATTTATTTAAAAAAAAAAAATTGGTTTATTGAGAAGATACTTACCATCAGCTTGAAACACCATCATATAATCATTTTTAAAAGAAATTTTTCATAAAGTTTTTTTATGAATAAACCCATAAATACTAGCTATACTTTTATAAATAGTTAAAAAAACAAAAGAAAGAAAGAATTTACTTTAACAAGATACATGGAAGATGCTGTGATGGTGTGGCACCTGGGGACAATAAATAATGTGTGTGATACGTTACTTAAGCTCCATAAAGTGTATATCACTACACTTGAAAGCATATTAGTAAAAAGGATAATTGGAGCTTTTGTCTCCACAGCACTCCACCAGCGCCTTATCTGCTAAATACAGAATTTTGGAGTGGCCAAGAACTTTACCCAGACTCCTATGAGTCATGCTTTTTGCTTTAATTCCATTCCAAGGACAGGTACTTTGTGGTACATCTTTAAAAGGCAAAAGGTTGAACTTATTAGTAAACAGATATGGTCCATGCTCTGTCAAATGATAATGGATTCTAAGAGGCTCATGTTGTATTTCTATATACTAAAGTCCTTGAGACTGAGGGAAATCCCTCCAGCCTCCACTGTTGAGGAATGTCCACCTATTTTCTCCTTACTTTCCCACTGCTACTGATGCCTTATGGCCTTGGTATCTTCCAGGAAATGTTCCGAATTCAACCTTGTTGACTGGTCCAGAACAGCCATAGTCACAGATTTAGGAAACAGCTTCACACTGCTGAGGAAAGGGGAAAGAAAGAGGAGGCAGCTCTAAGTCATCACTACATTTCCCTCAGGAAGAGCCACCAATGAGGATAACAGGGTTTCTCACGTCTCTGTTCAAACATGAACAACTCTCAAATTAGTTGAGGGTGAAGCGTGTCATCAGGAGGTGCTCCCAAATCACCAGAGCCTTACCAAAACATCAGTCTCAGCTTCCATGCTACAAGACTTGCTTAAGGATGAGATAGAAAGATACGATTTTAATAAAATTTATATAAAATTTCGTATCAACTATCATTTTTTGCTGGCAGCTTATGGTCTTCGTGCTAGTTTTAATACAAATATCTCTCCTGACTTCCATGGAAAAGTTAGTTATATTGTAGGGCTCTGAAGCAATAGTATTTAGAGGACACACACACATTCTTTGCTTTACAGAAGACCTCCTTTCTAAGGATGCCCCATCAGGACCTGGGCCAAAAACTGGTTATGTATGTGAGTGTCCCCTCATGTTCTATCTCCTTAGAGACAGAAAGTCTTTCACAAAAACATAGAGGTCATTACATTGCAGATACCTCACAAGTTTTGTTTTCTATTTCCCCATACTCATGAAATGCGTCATTTACTCCCGTTTTATATATTACCTGTATTCTTAGTAATGGAAGGGCAGAAGGGACAAATGTAGAAATCTAACTTATTTCATTTGAATTATCCATGAAAACATCACACCCTGCCCCACTCCTGAAGTACAGGGAAAATGAAGAATGACTCCTCTTTTCAATGGTGAAAGTATGGCAGTGTATCAGAACTGACTTCTAGTGTATATACCCCCTTATGTGACCAGACAGTATCATCACCTCTGTCTCCTACATCCTGCATCCCCATTTCAGGGCAGGAGAAGATTTGGATTTTGATTCCCTATAGGTAGGTCCAGCTGAAAATCCAGGGAAGAAATCCTTGGTGTTTTCCTATGGTAAACTTTTGCAAAGGTGGTTAGTTTAGAATTAGAGAATAATGAGGAATAAATCTTCCTTTGGGTTAAAAGTGATGGTTCTTCTGATATTGAGAGGTCAAGAATGTTTCATTTGAACAGGTGAAATTTCGCACATGTTCAATCTGTGCTAGAAACAAGACACAGAGGTAATGGATAATAAGTTTGCTTCTCCTGTCATATGTCTTCTAGCTCCTACATCCTACATAGAGACCACAGGAACATGTGACATTTCCACACTGTTTTTCCATGGCTTAAGTTTCATAAGCCCTGAGAACTCAGTGGGAGCTCTGGTGGCATAGTGCCTAAGGCATTTGACTGCTAACCAGAAGGCTGGCGGTTCAAACCCCCCAGCCACTCCTCGGAAGGAAGGTTGGGCAATCTACTTCTGTAGTGAGAACTCAGTACTACAGTTCAAATGCCTATCAGGCAAAACCATGCTTGGCCAACTCACAGCATCTCTGACATACCTGGTTGAGCTTATCTCATTTCCTGGCTGACTGGAAGAGATATGTGCAGTGACATTCCCTTGTTTAACCAACTTGAAATCCACTTGACAGCAAGTAATGTGTTGTTTACATTAGTAGAGTTTTGGGTGTTTGTATATAACTCCTTTCAGATTTTCTTTATCTCCTGTTGCCATCTAGTCAATTCCAACTCACAGTGACCACATAAGACAGCGAAGAACTGCCCCATAGGGTTTCCAAGGCTATAATCTTTACAGAAGCAGACTGCCACATCTTTCTTCCATGGAGTGGCTGTGGGATTCGAACTGCTGACCTTTCAGTTAGCAGGCAAGCACTCAACCACTGCTCCACCAAGCCTCCTTGTAAATCACTAAACATCTTTGTATTTAAGATTCTTCATGTATTAATAAGAGATTGCAACTGGATGATCCTTTCCAACCTTAAAATTTGATCCTTTCCCTGCCTTTGTGGAGTCTTGAAATTTAATTCCACCATCCATGTTTGTAGGGTTTTCTTTCTCAAAGAATACTGTTTATGACTATAAAATGTGTCTTTTATATTAAACCACTTACTTTTGGTCGTAGCATTCTAATGAGTTTACATATACATTTTGGAAATAGTACATATATATCTGTAAACGCTTTGGCTTTGGACAGGCACATGATAACACACGAGGATGAAGTATTCAGAAAAACACTTTTACAGCTAAACAAGTCATGCTCTTAAAAAAAAAAAAAGTCTTGCATATTTTTTTTTTTTCTTCTAGTTACTTTACCAAATCAAATGCAGCTGTAAGATCAATTCTCCTTCCCTGTAATCTGTTCTTTAGAAAACAATGATTGTGTAATACAATTTCCTTACAGGTTTGTCCAAAAACCTCTCCTACGTAATAAATTGAGTTTAAAGTTTACGGCCACAGAAGGATCACGTTTCACCTAAGAGTCAGGCATTTCTTTTCATGCTGAAGTTTCCAATAGGGGAAGTCATTTGTTGGGGAGAGCAGGAACCACATGCAAGCTATGTAAAAACACAAGGGCAAGGAAACAAGAAGAAAAGTTAATTGAGTCCTGCAAAGAGAAAGCGTTTTTAAAGGATGGCTGATTGGAAACAAAGTGCCTGACAAACTCTTTGAGGCTTTAGAAATGGAGCCACCTGCTCTCCCCAACCCCCAACCCCCTACCTGCAGCCTCTGACAGTTTCATAGCTTGTCTTCCATCCCCCAGACCAAGTCCCACAAATACGGAGTAGAGTGGGGTGAGGAAAGCTCCCAATTTATTGTTGTTAGGTGTTTGGAGTCCATTTCAACTCATAGTGACCCTAGGTGACAGAGTAAAACTGCCCCATAGGGTTTTCTCTATTGTAATCTTTACAGGTGTTGATTGCCAGGTCTTCCTCCCACCGCTGGGTGGGTTCAAACCGCCCACTTTTCGGTTAGTAGCCCAGCGCTTATCCGTTGCACCACCATGGCGCCTATTTAAAGCGTACTCCCCTATTATAAGGAGCTCTGGTAGTGTAGTGCCTAAGGCACTTGACTGCTAACCAGAAGGCTGGTGGTTCAAACCCACCAGCCAGTCCTCGGAAGGAAGGTTGGGTAATCTACTTCTGTAGTGATACCGCCTCGGAAATCCAAGCGGGGGTCGCTATGAGTTGGGTCTGACTCAGCGGCACATAACAACCCCTGTTATAACTGGTGTGATTCCTTCTGCCCTCTCTTATCTTTATAGCCCTCAAAATAAAAGTGAAGGAGATAACTTACATCAATCGAGATACCAAAATCATCCTGGAGACCAAGAGCAAGACCATTTACAAGCTGAACGGTGTATCCGAAAGGGACCTGAAGAAATCGGTGCTGTGGCTCAAAGACAGCTTGCAGTGCACCTGCGAGGAGATGAACGACATCAACGCACCCTATCTGGTCATGGGACAGAAGCAGGGCGGCGAGCTGGTGATAACCTCAGTGAAGCGGTGGCAGAAGGGGCAGAGAGAGTTTAAGCGCATCTCCCGCAGCATCCGCAAGCTGCAGTGCTAGTTCCGGCGCCCAGGTTCTTCCTGGCAGGCCGGCTTCAGAGCTCGGCTGACCATTTTCGCTCCGGGACTCAGCTCTTATTCCCAAGCACAGTCCCTGGGCTCCAGCCCCAGCCTGGAGTTTCTCCCCTGCCTTTTGCACGTTTGCACCCCCAGCATCTCCTGAGTTATAAGACCCCAGGAATGGATAGCTGTTTTCACCTAAAGGAAAAACTCACCCAAATCTTGTAGACATATTCAAACTAATAAAACCATGAATATTTTTATGAAGTATTAAAATAGCTCACTTTAAAGCTAGTATTGAATAGATGCAACTGTGACTTGGGTCTGATTTTTTTTTCTTTCCTGTTTGGATCAGCTGGTTTTCACTTTCATTGAGGTTGCCATAACATGCAAACCATGTCATGTGTCAATGTGGCCTAAATAGTTGTGGGTCATAAACACTGTTGAGATAAAGCTGGCTGTTATCTCAACATCTCTCTCAGCTCCAGTGTGTAAGTCTTGTAACAATTCATTTGTCATGTTACATCCTAGTTGGAAACTGTTGGTATGTATTACATTTCCAGCTACAATACTTCCACTGATTTTAAAAAACACATTAACTATTAATCATAGCATGGTTTCTTTGAATTAAAGGACAGAACAGATAAATTTTATAATTGACCTGAGTACTTTAAGCATTTTAAAAAAACATTTTTTACTTAATTTTGCAAATTAAACCATTGTAGCTTTCCTGTAATATACATAGTAGTTTACCTTCAAAAGTTGTAAAAATATTGCTTTAACCAACCCTGTAAATATTTCAGATAAACATTATATTCTTGTATATAAACTTTACGTCCTGTTTTAACTATTCCTTGTCTTCTGTTTTGTCTTAGAAGGAATTTGGGGAGGAGCTATATATGACTGGTTGGTGACTTCCCTTCTGAGGCCCAGCCCATCCACAGATCTCATATAGATCTTACCTGTGTTGGCTGCCGCCCCCTCCCCCCTACACACACTCGCACGTGGGCAGATATTGGCAGTGCTCTAGAAAGAGCTTTTGTTCTTTTGTCCTTTCTCAGCAGTTCAGCTACAGCAGCTATGTGACAACACTACTGTCAGATTCATGAGTTTTATCATTGTGCTTTTATAATGAAAAAGAATTGTTGTTGTTGTTGTTATGTGCCGTCAAGTCAAACCGGACTCATAGCGACCCCTCCTTGGGTTTCCGAGGCAGTATCACTACGGAAGTAGGATTGCCCAAAAAAGAATAGTAATTGCAAAAAATGTTAATTCCTTCCACACTTTGACTCACACACACAAACACACACACACAAAAGAATCATGATTAGGAAAGTAGTGACTGGAAGGCAGAAGGTAGGAGATGATTAAGAAAAACAAAGCAACAACAACAACAACAAAAAAAAAAACAGCATTAGGATGAGAAGAGGACAGATGGACATCCATCCATTAAATGTCCATCCAAACAGTTTACTGTTCCACCTCCACAAAAATTCTATTAGACATGAAAAATCAGGCTCAGAGAGGTTAAGCAACATGGCTCATAAGAGGCAGAACCAAGACTGAATATCCTCTCAGACAAATGCTGTCTTCTAGTCAAACTGTGAGTAAATTACAGAAACATGGTGCCATTCACTTATTCAACAAATATTTTTGAGCATCTGCTATGTGCCAGACCTTGCTCTAAATGCTGGGGATACACATGCTGGGCTATGCTTATGTATTTCTAATCGTGACAAGTTTATGAAGTAAAAGTACAGTGTCTCCCATCAATGTGAAATTTTTAGAGATAATTCTTGTGAAGTCTTTATCTGATGGCATTTTATCAATTAAGCTTAAAAATATTCTAAACATATGTACATGATCATCTCTACAGACCTCAAGTTCCTCTGACACCAAAACTCAATATAATAAAAATAAGTAAGTCAATATAGTCTACAGCCTGGTTGCATGATTCCAGCGATAACTTTCATTTTCCTTTGGGATGCCAACTTGACACTGCTTCTAATTTAATTTTACAAACTCAAGACATGACCATGCTTCCACAAGGGGCCTAGGCACTTGATTAGAAAAAGGGTGCTGATGGATCAAGAGCAACACTCATTTAAACAGGAGACTAAGGACCCTAAAAAAGGCAGAGAAAGAGTAAGAAGATGAAAGGCAATAGAAAGTAAACAGTAAATCAAGAATTTAAGAATTAGAGGGGGAAATAGGTACAGTGTGTCAAAAACTAATGGAGACAAGTAATTTAGAAGAAACTAACTGAATATTCCTTTGGAATCAAGCCAAAAGCCACTTGCCTGTATATTTTTGTTGTTAGGTGCCTTGAGTCAGTTCCAGAATAACCTCCTGTATAACAGAAGGAAATGTTGCTCATTGTTGCTCATGTCACTTATTGTTGCACCCACTAAGAGGGTCTTCCTCTTTTTCATTGACTCTCTACTTGCTTATTTGGTGGGATGAAAAATGTCCGCTCTAGAGGGCCATTAATGCCAGATAAACTTCCTTCAGTCATGTTTTGGAGAGTTAGCAGCTCCAACGTCACTCCAATGTCTGCCTCTTACCATATACCCCTCTCTGTGGACTTCCCAACATCCACATGTATCTAGTTCCATCTTTGACCAGGGTGTGATCCAATGAGACATGTTTCAGGTAGAACAGATATGTTTTCGTTTGATTGTTCATTTTGTTTTATTGTTTTCTTTCCATGATGGTTCACTATACATGGCTCATTTATTCTTGGAATAATCATGATTGTATTCTTAATTACTTTATCAATTATCAGGTTTGTAGACAGATAAAAACCTGACTGTTCATCCATTATTGGAATAAGAAAACAAGTAATCAGAGGACATTGGATTTCTGAGCTTCCTAAGATGATTTGTGGCCTGTTAATAAACTGCTTGTTGTTGTTGTTGTTGTTGTTAGCTACCATTGAATTGGCTCCTGACTCATGCACAACAAAACAAAATGCTGCCTGATCCTATGCCATCCCCATGATTAGCTGTGGATCAAACTGTTGTGATCCATAGGGTTTTCATTGGCTGATTTTCAGAAGTAAATCACCAGGCCTTTCTTCTAGTCTTTCTTAGTCTGGAACCTTTACAGCATCATAGCAACATACAAGCCTCCTCTGAAAGACAGCAGCTGCACATGAGGTGCACTGACTGGAAATCAAACCTGGACCTCCTACTTAGAAGGCAAGAATTCTACCACTGCCCCATAGCAAACTACTATTAGACCCAAAATTGGACATCACCCTAAATGGAAAAGTTGAAAGATATGAAAACTACATATCTACTACGTATTTAATTCTTCTTCACTTTGTAACTTGAGAAATCAGTGTTTCTATAAGAATTTATGAATTATTTTAGCCACATTTCCCACATGCACAAGGAAAAATATTCTGTCTACAGGCACAAATCAGTATACTGAAATTACTTAGAAAGAATCAGTTTTATCTAATAGCCCCTCCACTACTCATTATTTATTATCAAATGATAATTTGATTGGATTTTTTACCTTTATTTTTTTTGATGTGAGAAGCATCCTAGAAAACCAATCCAGGCACATGTGCCCCTCATGCAGTCACTGAATCTGGATTGTAAAACAATGAGATTGTTGCCTGAGAAACCCATTGCACAAACACAAATTAAGGAATTAACTCAGCAAAGATTTGTTGAGAACCTTTCACCATATATTCATCCAATAAGTATATATTGAGTGCTTATCCACATGCCAGCCACTACTCTAGGAGTGAAGCAACCAAAAAACTGGTGTTAGTCAATTCAAGTCTGACTCATGGCAACTTCACATGTGTCAGAGTAGAACTGTGCTCCAGAGGATTTCAAATGGTTGATTTTCCAGTAGATCACCAGGTTTTTCTTCCAATGCATGGTTGAGTAGACTCAAACCTCCAGCCTTTCAATTAACAGCCAAGCATGCTAACTATTTGTACCACCCAGGAACAAATTTCAGCCCTTTTGTAATTTAAGAATTGTATTTGGTACCAGAAATACAGAGATGGACCCTGTTATGGATTGAATTGTGCCCTAAAAAAAAAAAGAGATGTTGAAGTTCTACCTCTGTGCCTGTGAATGTAACCCTGATTGGAAATACTTTCTTTTGTTATGTTCATGACATCATTCCAGGGTAAACCAAAAACAAACTCACTGCCATGGAGTCAGGACCTCTGGTAGCAGAGTGCCTAAGGCACTTGACTGCTAACCAGAAGGCTGGCGGTTCAAACCCACCAACCACTCCTCGGAAGAAGATTGGGCAATCTACTTCCGGAGTGATACTGCCTCAGAAACACAAGGAGGGGTCGCTATGAGTTGGGGCCGACTGGATGGCACATAACAACAACAACAGCCATGGTGTTGGATCCGACTCATAGTGACCCCTCCTTGGGTTTCCGAGGCTGTATCACTATGGAAGCAGAGTGCCCAACCTTCCTTCTGAGGAGTGGCTGGTGGTTTGGAACTACCAGCCTTCTAGCTAGCAGTCAAATGCCTTAGGCACTAGGCTACTAGAGCTCCTATTTTGTTCTAGACACCACAAATAAATCTAGCATAACGTCCATTTCTTTTCTAAAACCCATTGCCACTGAGTCTATTCCAACTCGTAGTGACCCTATAGGACAGAGTAGATCTGCCCCATAGAGTTTCGAAGGCTATAATCTTTATGGAAGCAGACTGTTACTTCTGTCTCCCACAGAGAAAACCATCAACCTTTGGATTAGGAGCTGTGTGCTAGCACAGCTTGCTTGTTGTACAGCAGGACTTCTGTATTTCTTCCATGTTATTGTTGTTGTTATGTGCCATTGAGTCGGACCCGACTTATAGCAACCTCTCCTTGGGTTTTTGAGGCAATATCACTATGGAAGTAGATTGCCCAACCTTCCTTCCTAGGAGTGGCTGGTGGGTTTGAACCCCCTGCCTTCTGGTTAGCAGTCAAGTGACTTAGGCACTACACTATCAGAGCTCCCTATTTCTTCCACAGTCAATAAAATTAAACTATTCACAAATTATTATTTTTTTTCAAATTCAAATAGCCTGTGGCTCACAAATAAATATCAATTCAACACACTAAAAAGATTTCTAAAAGCAGCCCAGGATTGTCCACAGAGTGATAGAAATAGGTAGGTCATAAAAAATTAATAAAGATACTAATATTAAAATTAATAAAGATTTTTGACCCACCAGCCACTCCTTGGAAAGAAGATTGGGTGATTTACTTCTGTAGTGATACCACCTGGGAAACCTAAGGAGAGGTTGCTATGAGTCGGAATCCAGTCGTTGGCAGTGAGTTTGTTTTTTGTTTGTTATTCATTAATATAGTGTTCGAAGTACAAATCAAAGAATTTATTTATATTAACTAATATCTTTAATAATTACACCATTTTTTAGCACCTACCTATAATAATAATAATGAATTTAATAACCCAGATACTCTGTTATACTATGAAATGAATAAAGCAGTAGATCTTTATGTCAATAAGTGGGTCTCTAGTAGAAATAACCCCAAAAAATCAATGCTTTTGTTCATGAGCACCCACACACAAAATTAGCTCTGGCAGAAAATCTTCTGAAGCTGTGTAATCCAAGGGATTCAAAACAAACCACTTAGCAGATTAGAAGCTGCACTACAGGTGGCAAGCACCTTGGTGTAGTTTTTGAAATTCAGAGCGAGCCAGGGAAGTAAATAGTTTCTACAAGTCTCAGTCTACTCATCTACAGATAATTAGGAATGATTCTCCATAAATCATGCCTCAGATCAATACGTTCTAATTTCCTTTCCATTTTCTAATTCCAAGTGCAATTCTCAGAGCTTGTTTCTGTGTGAGGAGATACTCAGCCAATTGCAATTGTACACCTCCCAATCCCCAACTCCCCATGTTTTTCAGATTCTTGAGTTCATTGGGTTGCCCAAGGTTGTGTGACTGATTGGGGCTTGACTGATAGCACTTCAGGCAGATAAAGAAGCTTTGGTGGTGGTGTTGCTAACCAGAAGATCAGTGGTTCAAACCCACCAGCTGTTCCACAGAGGGAATTTTGTAGAGATTTACAGCGTCGGAAACCCAACAGGGGTGACTATGAGTCAGAATTGACTTGATGGCAGTGAGTTTGGGCTTTTTTTCTTTTTTTGAAAAAAAAAAAAGGAAGAAAGGGGACCACAAACACTATCTCCTTTTTCCTTTTTCTAAAGAGAATTTTCCATCCAAAAGACAACTCAAGTACCTCCCTGTTGCCCTCTCCTCACCAGACTCCTGTAAGCAGCACCAGGCTTCAGCTGTTTTGGCCAGTCTACAGCAGTCAGAGCGCCAAGAGCCCATTCATTCATTCAGCAACCTTACATTGGTGTTACTATGTGCCAGGCACTGTCCTAAGTCTAGTATTGCAATGATTACCAATACACAATGGCACGTGACAAACAGTAGTAACTATGACCCAAATTTCTCTAGACCCTCTTGGACACAGTGTTCCTAATTCCCACTGGTTTTTATGAGTACAAATAAATTCACATTAAAACAACAGCGAAAATCAGAATCTCCAAGTCCAAAAGGGTAAATATCTTACCAAACATTTAAAGAACAATTAATACCAATTTTACATAATCTCTCCCAGGAAATAGAAGATGAGGAAACAGTTTCTAACTCATCTTATAAGGCCAATATTACCCTGAGACTAAAACCAGACAAAGACAGCATACACACACACTTATACACACAAAACTACATATCAGCATCTCTCATGAACTTAAACACAAAAATCCTCGACAAAATACTATCAAATCAAATCCAACAATGTATAAAAAGAATAATACAACACATCCAACCAAGCTGGAAGTATTTCAAGTATGCAAGGCTGCTTCAATACACAAAAACTAATCAGTGCAATCCACCATATCAATAGGCTAAGAATATAACTCATATGGTCATATCAATTGATGCATAAAAAGTATTTGATAAAATGCAATAGTGGTTTATGACAAACTCTTGGCAAACTAGGAGTAGAGGGGAATATCTTCAACCTCATAAAAAGTATCTAGCTAACATCATGCTTAATAGCAAAAGACTGAATGCTCTCCTCTAAAATCTGGAATAAAGTGAAGATATCCACTCTCACCACTCCTATTCAATATAGAACTGGTTCTTCTAGCCAGTGCAATGAGTCAAGGAAAAGAATAAATGGCATGCAGATTGGAAAGGAAGAAATATGACATTTCATATTTGCAGACATTATTATCTCTGGTAGAAAACTCCAAGAAATCTAGCAAAAAAAAATAAAAGAATTCCTAGAATAAATGTCTGTCATGGGATACAAGACCAACCCAAAATCTATTGTATTTTAATATTACTAACAAAAAACAAATGTAGATGAAAATTAAAAAGAAAAACGCATTGTACCATTTAAATTGCCCCCAAAAAAGTGTATTTGTGACCATACAGGTTTGGCAGACAATATTTCTATATACATGTTTATATGTTACTATAAAAATATCCATATGCAGTATAATCCTAACAGGGGGCAAAATTAGGATGACTTCTCAGCCACAGCTAAGCACCCTGAGGGAGTGAGTCACTGGGCCTGTGGGCTGAGGAGCATGGTTACAAGTAACCTCAAGCTCAATTGGCACAACACAGTAAACAAAAATATTGTTCTGAATTATACCTCAGTGAGTAGCAACTTGGGTCTTAAAAGCTTGTGAGCGGCAGTCTAAGATACAACTATTGAGTTGATCTCTCCTCGCCCAGAGAAAAAGAAAATGAAAAAAAAATTAAAACACCTGGAAACAGTCCAAAAGACTAATGGACCATGAGAACCTCAGCCTATATGACTCTGAGACCAGAAAAACTAGATGGTGGCTGGCCAGCAATGCTAACCTCTTAGAAAGGAATTAAAATTAGAGATACTGGATGGAGTGGGAGAAAAATTTTAGAACAAAATTAAAAAGCACAAAAAAAAACCAAGTTTACTAGTCAGATAGAAACCAGTGAAACTCCCAAGACTGTGGCCCCTGAGTCACCCTTTGGGCCTGGAATTGAACTCTCTCTCCTGTGGCTTTACTCTCAGCCAAACAATAGACAAGCCTATGAGGTAAACCATTATACTGGGAGGTGCACACCTTAGAACGATAAACCATGGGAGATTACAAGGGCAGCAGTTACACAGGGAGAAAGGCAGGGAGACAAGAATGACAGGCAAGAAGGACACAGGGAAAGGGAAACCACAGGGAGGAAGTGGAAGGAGCGCTGTTCAACTGCGGGGAATGTAATCAGTGTCACAAAACAAAATGTGTATGAACTTTTGACTGTAAAACTAATCTGCTTTGTAAAATTTCACCCAAATCACAATAAATATGTTAAAAGAAAAAGTAATTAGAGGATTGAAGATTAAAGAAATAGCAATTCATCAATGCACAACCACATTTCACTTTGCACAATCAATATATTCCTGTCCAATTTATACCCATGTATACACACACACATATAAATTTTGTGACAGATGTTTCTCATAAATAAAAATCTTAGAGTAAAAATAAATAAATTGCCCCCCAAAAATGAAAGTCTGAGGTATAAATCTAACAAAACACGTTTAGGATTTATATGCTAAAAATTACAAGATACTGATGAAAGACATCAAAGATGACCTAAATAATTGGAGAGATATACTAATTGGAAGACTCAACATAGTAAAGGTGTCAATTGTCCCCAAATTGATCTATAAATTTAATCCCATTGCTATCAAAATCTCAGCAAAGTTGTTTATAGACATAGATGATCTTAATTGTAAATTTGTGCTGAAAGAAAAAGGGCCTAGAATAACCAAAATAATTTTGAAAAAATAAATAATAAGTAAACTGGGAGAAATCACTCTCCTCAATGTTAAGGCTTACTACATAAGTTACAGTAATCAAGACAGTGTAGTACTGGAAGAAGGATAAACACGTAGATCAATGGAACAGAATAGAGAAATCAGAAATAGACCCACACAATATACTCAATTAATTTTTTAGAAGTGTAAAAGCAATTCAAAGGAGCTCTGGTAGCATAGTGTCTAAGGCACTTGACTGCTAACCAGAAGGCTGGCGGTTCAAACTCACCAGCCACTCCTCGGAAGGAAGGTTGGGCAATCCTACTTCCGTAGTGATACTGCCTAGGAAACCCAAGGAGGGTCGCTATGAGTCGGGCTGACTCCAGGGCACGTAACAACAATATAACAACAAAAACAATTCAATTCCAACAAATGGTGCTGAAGCAATTGACATTCTACAGGGATAAACAAATAAACACAATGGATAATGGACTTAAATGTAAATTTTAAAACTTTAAGAGATTTTAAGGGGAAAATGAGATAAATATTTCAAGACCTAGGACTAGGCAAAGAGTTCTTAGACTTGACATCAAAAGTATGAAAGGAAAACTTGATAAATTATACCGTACCAAATGTTTGCTCTGCAAAAGACTTTGTTAAAAAGATGAAAAGACAAATTACAGACTTGGAAAAAAGATATTTACAAACCACATATTTGACAAATGATTTGCATATAGAATATATAAAGAACTCTATATAAAGAACTCTCAAAACTTAACAGCAAAAAAATCAAACTGCACTTAGAAAATGGGCAAAAGGTATGAATAGGCATCTGTTCATATATATGAACAGTACATATATATGTACATATATATATATAAAGAGTACATATATATGTACATATATATATATGAAAAGTACATATATATATGAAGAGTACATACATATATATCTATGTGTGTGTGTGTGTGTGTGTGTATACCTGAAAAGATAGTCAGCTTTAAGACCATTAAGGGAATGCAAGTTAAAACCACAATGAAGTATCACTACACACCTATTAGAATGGCTGAAATAAAAAACAGTGTTTAACACTAAATGCTGACAAGAAAGCAAAGAAACTGGATCACACGCATTGCTGGCAGGAAAGTAGAGTGGTATAGACACTCTGGAAAATAGTTCAACAATTTCTTTAAAAGCTGAAACTGAACTTAGCATAAAACCCAGCAAATGTGTTATTGGATATTTATCCCAGAGAAGTGAAAAGTTATTTTCATGCAGAAACTTGCACACAAATGTTCATACTCACTGCCATCAAGTTGGTTTTAACTCCTAGCGACGCCTCCTTGGGTTTCCGAGGAGGTATCTCTATGGAAGTAGATTGCCCAGTCTTCTAAGGAGTGGCTGCTAGGTTTGAACTACTAGTCTTCTGGTTAGCAGTCAAATGCCTTAGGCACTACACCACTAGAGCAGCTTTACTCATAATAGGTAAATTACTCAAGTGTTCTTCAATTGGTGCATGGTTAACCTAACTGTGATATATCCAGGTGTGGTAGTTAAGCTTGTGCGTCAACTTGGCTGGACCTGATTGAGTGGCTAGGCAGCTGGATGTAGTTATTCCCCATGGTAAGACTGGTAATTATCTCCATGGTGGAATCTATTGGAGCGGCTGAGTAGCTCCTTTGGGTATGTGGTCTGCTTTCCGTATATAAGAAAGAGCTTTGGAAATGGTCAGCTTATGGCATGCTTGAACCCGTCATGTAGCTGTGTCATTGTTCAGCAGCCTGCTATGCTCTGCTGACCTTGGGACTTTCAGTGGATTTGAATTAATGGCCTGCCATGTGGTTTGGTAACATCAGGACTGTGCCATTTTATTTGTCGACATTGGGCTTGTTAGCCTCAGCAGCCAGTAGCTGCCTGAGTGAAGAGACACCTCTACCTTCAGTGGGCCAGAGGCAAGAGGCAGAGCTGAAGCCCAAGGTCAAGGGGCTTTCACACAGCCCCTAGAGCCTGGCACTTTGAACTTGGACTTCTGGCCTCCTGAACTATAAGAGAATAAACTCCTGCTGTGTTAAGGCCATCCCATTTGTGGTATATTCCTGTCAGAGTGGCACTAGGTATCCAGAACGGCATGCCATGGGATACTTGTTGTTGCTAGGTGCTGTTGAGTTGGTTCCAACTCATAAAGATCCCATGTACATCAGAACAAAAACACTGTCTTGTCCTAGGCCATCCTCACAATCATTGCTATGTTTGAGCCCATAGTTCCAACCACTATGTCAATCCATTTTGTTGAGTCTTCCTCTCTTTCACTGACCATCTTCTTTACCAACCATCATGTCCTTTTCCAGGGATTGGTTCTTATTGATAACATGTCCAAAGTACATGAGAAGTACTTTGGAATACTTCCTGTTGTTGTTGTTAGCTGCCATCCAACTCATAGAGAACCTATGTACAACAGAATGAAATACTACCTAGTCCTGCACTAGCCTCACAATCCTTGCCATACCTGAGCCCATTGTTACAGCCACTGTGTCAATCCATCTCATTGAGGACCTTCCCCTTTTTTGCTGTAATTCTAGTATCATGGAATACTACTCAGCAATAAAAAAAGAATGAACTAATGATAAGTGTAACAACTTGGATGAACTTCAAGGAAATTATACTCAGTGGAAAAAGAAAGAGACATTTTGAAAGGATCCATTCTGCATATTCCATGTATATAACATTCATGAATTAATGTAACTACAGAGATGGAGAACAGATGGTGGTTGCCAGGGGTTAAAGATGGAGCAATGGGATGGGTATGGCTCTAAAGAAGTAGCAGGAGACAGCTTTGTGGTAAGAGGACAGTTCAGCATCTTGACTGTTGTTATAGATTGAATTGTGCCCCCCAAAATTTTATGTTAAAGTTCTATCCACTTGTACCTGCGATATGACCTTTCTTAGAAACAGCATCTTTGAGAATGTTGTCAGTTAAGTTAATATGAATTTATACCAGAGCAGGGTGGAGCTAAAAAAATATATAAATAAATAAAACCTATAAAAGGAAGAGAAGAGAAGAGAGACAGAGGGAAGATGGACATGTGACAATGGAGCTATGCTACAACTGTAAGCCAAGGAATATCTGGGGCTACCAGAAGCTGAGACAAACCAAAAGGATGGGAACATGGCCCTTTCAACAACCTGAATTTGGACTAATTCAAAACCCTCAATTACTCCCCAGAACTGAAACAATAAATTTCTGCTATTATAAGCCACCCAGTTTGTGGTATTTTGTTACAGAAACTCCACAAAACTAATATAACTGTTGTTGTGGTTGTTGTTATGTGCCACTGAGTCGGACCCGACTCATAGCCACCCCATGGGTTTTGGAGGTAGTATCACTATGGAAGTAGATTGCCCCATCTTCCTTCCGAGGAGTGGCTGGTGGGTTTGAACTGCCAACCTTCTGGTTAGCAGTCAAGTGCCTTAGCCACTATGCTACCAGAGCTCCCAATAACTGTAGTGGTGGCTATAAGAAGCTATGCAAATGATAACATTGCATAAAGCAACACACAAACACACACAAATGAGTTGCATGGATAACTAGTGAAATCTAAATAAACTGTGGCTTGTACCAATGTGAGTTTCCTATTTTTATATGATATTATAATTACATAAGATGTTAACAATGGGAGAGGCTAGGTGAAGGGTGGACTGGACTTCCTGTACATTTCTTTGCAACTTTTTATAAATTTATAATTATTTCAAGCTAAAAAGTTAAAATAATAATAATAATGGTACTAAAAATGCATTGGTTGCTTTCTCCTCGTGGCATAACGCAGGACAATGACCTCTAAATGCTAATCCTCTCCTTAAGTATTTATTTGAATCCCTGAGATGTCCCACATGTGATCATAAACAAGTCCATTCCTGTCAGCCACTTATCTAGGTACTGTCTCTCCTTTGCTCTCCTGTCCCTGCTGTTCTAGCACTGGTCCCTGCAATGAACAGTGTTGCTCCAATAGATGTGGAAGATGCCTTCATGCCCTGGCCCCGTAATTGCCCATGCTCTGAAACTTCATGTTGTTGTTGTTAGACACTGTTGAGTCAGTTCCAACTCACAGCGACCCTATGTACAACAGAATGAATCACTGCCTGGTCCTGCGCCATCCTCACAATCTTTGCTATATTTGAGCATGTCATTGCAGCCACTGTGTCAATCCATTGTTGAGGGATGGAGTTTTTCACTTTTTCACTGACCCTCTACTTTATCAAGCATCTTCTCTAGGGACTGGTCTCTTCTGACAGCATGATCAAAGTAGGTAAGGTGAAGTCTGGCCATTCTCACATCTAAGGAGCATTCTGGTTGTACTTCTTTCAAGACAGATATGTTCCTTCTTCTGACAGTCCATGGTATTTTCAGTATTCTTTTCCAACACCACAATTCAAATGCATCAATTCTTCTTCACTCTTCCTTATTCACTGTCCAGCTTTCACGTGCATATGAGGCAATTGAAAATACCAAAGTTTGAGTCAGGCATACCTGAGTCTTCAAAGTGACATCTTTGCTCTTTAACATTTTAAAGAGGTCTTTTGCAGCAGATTTGCCCAGTGCAATACATCACTTGATTTCTTGACTGCTGCTTCCCCGGGCATTAATTGTAGATTCAGGTAAAATGAAATCACTGACAACTTCAATCTTTTCTCCATTTATTGTGAGGTTGCTTACTGGTCCAGTTGTGAGGACTTTTGTTTTCTTTATGTTGAGGTGTAATCCATACTGAAGACTGTAGTCTTTGATCTTCATCAGTAAGTTCTTCAAGTCACTTTCACAAAGCAAGATCGTGTCACCTGCATATCACATATGTCACCTGCATATCTCAAATATAGCAAAGATTGTGAAGATGGCACAGGACAAGGCAGTGTTTCATTCTGTTGTACATAGGGTCGCTGTGAGTTGGAACTGACTCAATAGTGACTTACAACAACAACAACATGAAGGGTCAGAGCATTGGCAATTATGAGGCCAGGGCATGAAGGCATCTTCCACATCTATTGGATCAACACTGGTCATTTCAGGGACCAGTGATATGCAGGTGCATATCACATTGGAGGAGTCTTCCTCCAATCCTAATGCCTCGTTCTTCTTCATATAATCTAGCTTCTCAGTTATTTGCTCAGCATGCAGACTGAATATGTAGGAAGAAAGATGTAACCCTCACACTCACCTTTCCTGATTTTAAACCATGAGACTTCATACTGCTACTACTCACTGCCATGGAGTCATTTCTGACTCATAGCGACCCCCACCAAGTTCATGAGACTATAAATCTTTACAGAATTAGATTGCCACATCTTCCTTCCATGGAACAGCTAGTGGGTTTGAACCACTGACCTTCTGGGTAGCAGTCAAGTGCCTTATCCACTATGCCATGAGAGCTTTTACAAACCTTCATAGTATTGGTAAAGTTTTGGAAAGGGAAGGAGAATAGTTTCTCAACTCTCCATTAATCTCTGTCAGAGTTGCCCTAAGGTACTGTTGTTGGTGCATTTGTGCTCAAAAATTTAGTGAAATAACTCTATCCACCACCCCCACTTTCTGTAGGACATGAGTTTAATGGAATATGTGATGGGGAACACGCTACATTCAAAACTTCTCTGCTTTTTTCATCACAGCACTATTTATAATAGCAAAGGGGTTGAAACAACCTGAGTACTCATCAACAGAAGAAGGGATAACCAAACTACACTACATACACAGTGGAATACTATGCAACATTAAAGAATAATAAAGAATTAGCAAGTCACCTCATAATGTGGATGAGCTTGGAGGATATTATACTGAGTGAAATAAATCAATCACAGAAGGACAAATATTGTAAGAGCTCATATTGTAAAAAGTCAAGGAAAGATTTACACAGAGAAGGAATTTTTCTTTCTTGGTTACCAGGGATGGGGGAGGAGAAAGGAAGGAAAACAGATGGATAATTAAGAGACAGATTTGATATGGATGAAGGGATTTAAAAAAGAAATAAGAAAAAAAAAGATTAGTCATTAGTTGACAGATTTTGAAGCTAGATTATGGACACAAAGGGGTTCGTTGTACTACTCTTTGTTTCTGTTTGAAATATCCTATAATAACAAAAACCAAAAAAAAAAAAAAAACCTCTCTATTTTCCCACTTTCACTTTGGCAGGAAGTGAGGGTTAACTAAGATTGTTAGAAGTCTAAGACACTAAAAAGATTATTATGATTCCCACCCATATTTCCATTAAAAAAGAGAGAGAGAGAGAGACTAAACTATTAAATAAATAAGTATACAATGATCTGGGTTTTCTCCTCAGATAATTATTTTAATTAAAAAAAGAAATCAAAGAGCAAATACTATTTCCTTCATTTCTTTTTTCTGTTTTTGATACCCCTGATTTATTGGTATCCTGCATATTAATGCTTTGCCTATTCAATTCAATTGATACAAAAATTCATATCAGATCTACATCTGGTGTTACCATAACAAAAACTTAAAATATGTGGCATCAACTTTGGGGAATACAAGTAACTGATGGCAAGGAAAATTTTATAGACGTCTGGAAACAGCAACCCATGTTATGCACTGGTAAACATTTGGTAAAATTGTCACCTACAACTAAATTGGAAGGCATATTATGTACTTAATAAATGTGTGGCTTTGGGTGAAAGAGTCTTCAGATAAAATGGAGTTGGTATGGGTTAGTTGTTATGAGATTCATTTAATAAACTGCTATCAGAAATACGCAAGCTAAGAAAAGAAAAGTTGACATGGTTTTGAAAAGGGATGAAAGAAAATACAGAGAGCTCAGAAATTCTGGGACCTGCAGATTGGAAACAAAATGTGACCTATTATATTTACAAATAATAAAAATCAAAACTGATTTGTTTGAATTTGATTGAATTTTAATTTGATTGAAATGTTTTGAACAATGAAAGCTTTTTAACACTTATATTAAGAGTTGTGTGCAGGATAAAAACTAAAAGAAATTTTTCTTAGAAGTTTTATTTAGATTAAGATTGTCCTATGTAAAACTTATCATTTGACTCAGAGAAATGAGACCAAGGGTCTGCTTCCATGGGACGCATAGGAAGCTCAAAGTACCTGTAATTAAGTTCAGAAGGAGAGAGAGACATTTCTCAAAGAGGATCATGGATGTGATTATTGGCACTGGAATCAAAGACCTAAAAAAATCAAAATTGTTTCTGAGAGTTGTACTGCCAAAAGGATCAGACTGTGATTCTAAGAAATGTAACAGACAACGGTAACAGATGATACATGATATCATCTTCAGGCAGAAGGGAAGCAATTCTTACTATCCTGTCCCTCACTCAAAATTATCCCCTTTTGAATATTACTCTGGTGGCATAGTGCCTAAGGCATTTGACTGCTAACCAGAAAGCTGGAGGTTCAAACCCACCAGCCACTCCTTGGAAGGAAGATTGGACAATCTGCCTCTGTAGAGATATCACCTCGGAAACCCAAGAAGGGGCTCTGCAAGTCAGATATGATTCAATGGCAGTGGGTTTTGTTTTTTTTTTTTTTTTTTTAATCATTAAACAATCAAATGCTAAAGGGGGGTAAAAGGGAGAGAAGAAAGAGAAAGAAAAACCAGCTGTTATTACCTGAGACTTCAAAAAATCTTTGGGCTTCCAACCACCTACAGAAGGTAACAGGCTGAGAAAAGCCTCCAAAGGGACATAGTCTCCATGGCCCCTTCAAATATAGCTAAGGAAAGAAATACAAAAATACACAAAAGCATGGCCCAAGTTCCGGTAAGATGAATGAATAGGCAGACAAACTACAGACCCTATTCATCAAAGAAAAGGAGAACCAATTAACATAGATACAGAAGATAATCCTGGAACCCTGAGCTTTGAAAGGAAAGATATAGAAGTGGACTGAACTCCAACTAGTAGAAAAACCTGCATGAAAACCCCCCAAAATGAGACATATGGAGCTGTGGTCTGTCAGTGATCCTAATGGCACAGACAACTTAGTTATTGCCAAGTGGTGTTAGGACCTAAGAATTAACCTAAAAATTGGCCCTACTAGCCACGGGCTGCACAGAGGACTGCACTGGTGGCTGGTGAATAAAAGGGGAAGCAGCAAAGAAGGTGATGGGCTGAGCTGTACACTTTTGCTTGTCTGGAGGGTGCAGCCATTTTGAATGTTTACAAGTGGTTCAACCATTTTGGATATTTAAAGCAACAGTGTTCTCCCAGATTCCAGGGACTTAAAAATAGGCTCCACTTGCTGGGAACCACAAGGACACTCCAGGACACAGACAGCTGGAAAGGTGTGGTATTCCCTTTGTTACTCTTAGACCCCACACCCGCTTGGTGAACTGAAGTGTGGCTATCCCTCACTCCCACTCACCTCCCTGGCCAGTAGGAATTCCATCCCAGTCTCTGTGCTCAGAAGGAGCCTAGATATCCTGCCCCACCCTGCCCAGATTTTTTTCTTTTTTTTTTTAGTTTGTTTGCTTTTGTCTATTTTAAAATTATTATTATTATTATTATTATTGTCCTTTTTTATTATTATTCTTTATTCTTCCCTTCCCAGGTTCTAGTTGTCAGCTTTTTCTCTCTTCCCTGTTCCTGATTCCCATTTTTTTTCTTTCCAATGGTTAACCCCATTCCTTTTATTCTTTTTGCATTTTTCCCATTTTTTCTTCATTGTTCTCCTATTCTACCTTTTTTCTCTTATTGTTCTCTCCCCAGATATTGTGTTATTTTATTTTATTTTAATTTTTGGTGATTGTTCCTGTGAGCTTAGGCGGTGTGTTTTTATTCCACTTCCTTTTACTTTTTTGATGGTTTTTCTATTTTTGTTTTTGTCTAACTGAGTGGGAGAGAAAAATGGTGCCCATACGACACAACTACACCACACATCCTGCAGGTTCACTTACTGAGTAAGACCCACCACGTCCTTCTTCATCAACTGCCCAATGGTAAACAACCATGAAAAGAGCCTGACTCCCCCTTAGCTGCTCTTCACAAACAGTTAATAGAGATCTAAATACAACAACATCACAATGTCTCAGAGACAACAGACCATCGCAGTGCACATAAAGAAGCAAGATAAAGTAGTAGAAACAAGGGAACAGTATACAACCTAGAACACATCCCTGAGGATGAAGCAGCATTGGAACTCCCTGATATGGAATTTAAAAGAATTATACTTAAGTATCTTCAAAGGATTGACAAACAGATCAAGGAAAACACTGACAAAATAAAGGAAAATATAGACAAAACCCTAGAACAATTTCAGAAGAAAATACAAGAACAAAATGATAAAACAAATGAAATATTAGACATGATACAAATCTACAGATAGAAATCCAAAAGATTAATACTAATTTTTCAGAAATAGAAAACACATTGAAAGGGTAAAGGAGTAGAATTGAATCAATGGAAGACAGAATTAATGAGATTGAAGACAAATACCTGAATACTTCTTTGGAAAGTATCAGTCAGAAAAAAAGATCAAAACAAAAGGAAGAAAGACTAAGGTTCATGTGGAATACCATCTCAAGGAATAACCTACATGTAATCAGAATTCCAGAATAGGAAGAGAAAAAGAAAATCACTGAGAAAATTGTCCAAGATTTGTTGGAAGATAACTTCCCTAATATGATGAAAGATGAGACTATATCCATTCAGAGAGTCCAATGAACCTCAAACAGGATAGAACCCAAAAGAAAATCACCAAGACACATCATCATCAAACTCATCAAAACCAAAGACAAAGAAAGAATCCTGAAAATTTTCCTACAAAGGACAACCAGTAAGAATAAACTCTAATATCTTGGCAGAAACCATGTAAGCAAGAAGGCAATGGGATGGTATATAAAACCCTGAAAGAGAAAAATTTCCAACCAAGAATGAGCTATCTGGCAAAACTGTCCCTCAAATATGATGGTGAAATTAGGAGATTTCCAGATGAGCAAAAATTAAGAGAATTTGTTAAAATCAGACCAACCTTACAAGAGATACTAAAGGCAGTCCTTTGAACAGAGAACAAATAATAGCAAACAACAAACAACCATTAATACACAAGATGACATAACCCAGAAACCAACACAGCTATGGAAGTATCCAAAGTAAACTAAGCTTACAAGATTGTAAACAGGGAACCAGAGACATCAATTGGCAAATGAGGACAACTACAAACCAAAAAGAGGGAAAAAATATTGTAGTTACAGAACTTCTAAATGGTGAGGAAGTCAAGAGTTGCAAGATAGAATGGACTGTTCTAAACTCAAGGAGAAAATTATAAATCACAGGGTAACCTCAAAGAAAAATGATAAACCTTCATATCACAGTAAAAAAGAGGACAAGCACAAATATTTAGCAAATACTAAAACAATACCAACAAAGGAAGTGATAATATGATTCATAAACATAATGAGCTCAACACAGAATATTATATGGAACAAAGAAACCCCAGCAACACCATGAGAAAACACAAAACAAAAGGACAGCAACTAATTCATATTTGTCAATAATTACACTTAATGTCGATGGATTAAGTGCACCACTCAAGGGATGGAGAGTTGCAGACTGGATAAGAAAACATAACCCATCAATATGCTGTGTACAAGAGACACACCTTAGAGACAAAGACAAATGTAGACTAAAAATCAAAGCTTGGAAAAAGATATATCAAGCCAATGGCAACCAAAAAATAGCAGGAGTGGCAATATTAATTTCTGATAAAATTGATTTAAAACAAAAACTACCTTATGAGACAAGAAAGGACATTGTATAATGATTGAAAGGCCAATTGAACAAGAAGATATAACCATAGTAAATATCTATGGAACCAATGAAAGAGCCCCAAAATACATAAATCAGACTTTAAAAGAGTGGAAAAGAAAAATATATGACTCCACAGTCATAGTAAGAGACTTTAATACATCACTTTCAATCACAGATAGAACAACTGGAAAGAAATTCAACAAAGATGTAGAAGAGCTAAATAATACAATCCACCAGATTGACCTTATAGACATCTACAGAGCACTTCACCCAACAGCAGCACAATATACATTCTTTTCCAGTGCACATGGAACATTCTCCAGGATAGACCATATGTTAGGCCATAAAGCAAGCCTTAATAAATTT
>NW_006921703.1:1256378-1260914 GCF_000298275.1 Orycteropus afer afer | reverse complement strand
AAGCATAACCTTGATACCAAAACCAGGCAAAGACATCACTCAAAAGGAAAACTGCAGACCAATATCCCTCATGAATATAGATGCAAAAATCTTCATCAAAATCCTATCTAATAGACTCCAACAACATATCAAGAAAATAATTCGTTATGACCAGGTGGAGTTCATATCAGGTATGCAAGGATGGTTCAACATTAGAAAAACAATCAACATCATCCACCACATAAATGAAACACAGGAAAAGAATCATATGATCATATCAATCTATGCAGAAAAGGCATTTGATAAAAATCCAACACCCATTCCTGATAAAAACTCTCAGAAGAAGAGGAATAGAAGAGACATTCCTCGACATGATAAAGGGCATCCATGCAAAACCAACAGCCAACATTATTCTCAATGGACAGAGACTGAAACCATTCACCTAACAACAACAGAGCTGTTATTTAAAATAAAAAGTTAGATGTCCCAAGGCTTAAGGTCTCACCTTGAGTGTTATAATTGAAACTTGCAGCTCAGTTTGTTTGACTCTAAATCCATTGTCTTAACTATCAACTATATTCATAGGCAGCCTTCTTTTTTTCCACATTATAGGACACTTCTTTTTTTAAATACTTATTTATTTATATATTTTTTTTACAGTGTCCCATCCCCTCCCTTCCCACCCCTGGTAACCAACAAAGAAAGTTTCCTTCCATATATAAACCTTTCCTTGATTTTTTATAACAATGAACTAATACTATATGTTTCCTTCTATAATTGACTTATATCACTCAACAACAATATCCTCCAAGTACATCCACATTATGCAGTGTTTTGTAGATTCTATGTGATTCTTTAGTGTTGCATAGTATTCCATTGTGTATATAGTTTGCTCATCCATTCTTCTGTTGATGGGCACCTAGGTTGTTTCCATCTTTTTGCTATTGTAAATAGTGCTGCCATGAACATAGGTGTACATATATCCTGTTCTTGTCCTGGCTCTCACTTTTTTAGGATATACACCTAGTAATGGGATTGCTGGATCAACTGGTATTTCTAATTCCAACTTTTTAAGGAATCAACATACTACTTTCCACAGTGGTTGGATCATTTGACAGTCCCACCAGCAGTATATGAGAGTCCCAATCTCTCTGCATCCTTGCCATCATTTGTTATTTTCTGTCTTATTGAACTTTGCTATTAGTGCTGGGTAAGATGGTATCTCATTGTTGTTTTGATTTGCATCTCTCTAACGGGTAATGATTGTGAACATTTCTTCATGTGTTTGTTGCTCACTTGAATATCCTCTTTGGAGAAGTGTCTATTCATGTCTTCTGCTCATTTTTTAATTGGATTGGTTGTCTTTTTGTTGTTGAGGTGTTGGAGTTTTCTATAAATTTTAGAGATAAGTCCCCTGTCAGACATGTCATTGCCAAATATTTTTTCCCAATCTGTAAGTTCTCTTTTTACTCTTAGGAGAAGTCTTTGGAAGCACATACAAATTTAAGTTTTAGAAGGTCACATTCATCTAGTTGATCTGCATTTTGGATTATGCTTGATAGCCTATATGCCATAAATTAGGGTCCCTAAATTTGCCCTTATTTTTTCTTTGAGAAACTTTATAGTTTAAAGTTTCACATTTAAGTCTTTGATCCATTTGGAGTTAGTTTTTCTGTATGGTGTGAGGTATGGATCTTGTTTCATTTTTCTGCAAATGGATATCGAGTTTTGCCAGCACCATTTGTTAAACAGACAATCTCTTCCCCCTTTAATGGATTTCAGCCCTTTGTCAAAGATCAGCTGACCATACATTGATGGATCTATTTCTGGGTTCTCAATTCCATTCCACTGGTCTATGTGTCTGATGTACCAATACCAGGTTGTTTTGACTACTGTGGCTGTATAGTAGTTTTGCGATCAGAGAGTGTGAGGCCTCATACTTTGTTCTTCTTCTTCAGTAGTGCTTTGCTTATCGGAGGTCTCTTTCCTCTCCATATAAGATCAGTGGTTGGTTTTACCATATCCTTAAAGAATGTTGGTGGGATCTGGATTGGAATTGCATTGAATGCATAGATTGCTTTGGGTAGAATTGACATTTTCACAGTGTTCAATCTTCCTATCCACAAGCATGGTATGTTCTTCCATTTAGGTAGATCTCTTATGGTTTCTTGAAGTAGTGTTTTGTAGTTTTCTTCGTACAGGTCTTTTGTGACCCTAGTAAGATTTATTCCAAAGTGTTTTATTTTTTTGGTAGCCATTGTAAATGGTATTAGTTTCCTTATTTCCTTTTCAGCAATCTCTTTGCTGGTGTAGAGGAATCCAACTTACTATTGTATGTTGATCTTGCATCCACGATGCTAAATCTCTCAATTAGTCCCAGTAGTTTTTGTTGTTGTTGTTGTTTTGCTGAGCCTCTTGGGTTTTCTATGAATAGGATCATATCATCAGCAAATAGGGATAGTTTTACTTCTTCCTTACTTCTGATTTCCCTTTCTTGTATTGGCATACTTCTTTTTATTGCACTTTGCTTTATGCACTTGGCAGATACTGCATTTTTTTTTTTTTTTACAAATTGAAGATTTGTGGCAATCCTGCATAAAGCAAGTCAATAGGCACCATTTTTTCAAGCAGCATGTACTTATTTCATGTCTCTGTCACATTTTGGTAATTTTTACAATACTTCAAACTTGCTTATAATGGCATTCCACATTAAATAAACTACAGTAAAAACATAAATATTACACACACTCAAAAAAAATTGAAAAATACATCAAACTCACTGCCATCAAGTCAATTCCAACTCATGGCGACCCCCATTGGGTTTCTGAGGCAGTAAATCTTTACAGAAGTAGACTGCCCCATTTTCCTTCCCTGGAGCAGCTGGTAGGTTTGAACCACCAACCTTCTGGTTAGCAGGCAAATGCCTTAGGCACTGTGCCACCAAAGCTCCTTTTTATATGCACTAGGAAACCAAAAAATTCCTGTGGCTTACTTTATTGTGATATTTGCTTTAGTGTGGTGGTCTGGAACCAAACCCAGACTATCTCCCAGGTATGCCTATAATTTTCTGGGCAATGTTATTCACTCCTGTAGAGTTCACTACTGTTAATCACCACTTCCATATGTTGTTGTTGTTAGGTGCCATTGATTTGATTCTGACTATAGAAACCTCACACACAATAGAACAAAAATATGAGGCACACCTTTAGTCTTCAAAGTGACATCTTTTCTCTAACACCTTAAAGAGTTAATTTACAGCAGATTAGCCCATATAGCGTCCTCAGAACCACTGTAAGTGTTCTGGAATTCTCATTTTTCACAATGTTATCCATGATGCCTTTACTGTTGTTGTTGTTAGGTGCCGGTGAGTCAGCCATGACTCATAGTGGCCCCATGTACAAAAGAATGAAGCACTGCCTGCCCCTGTGCCATCCTCACATTCCTTGCTGTGCTTGAGCCCGTAACTGCAGCCACTGTATCAATCCATCTCATTGAAGGTCTTCTCCATTTCGTTGACCACAGTTCAGTTTATAACATACTGTTTCTTGAGCCTTGAGATACAGAGACCTCAAATACTCTTTTCACACATTTATTACAAAGTTAAACTTCATTTGAGTTCTTCACTTAAAGTCATCCCTAAACGATGGCCACTTTGAAAGTCTTCCATAAGATCTTCAGGAATATCTTAAGCTATTCCCTAGATTAGTTTCCTAGGGCTGCTGTAATAAATACCACAAACTGTGTAACTTAAAACAAGAGAAATGTATTGTCTCACAGTTCTGGAAGCTTGAAGTCCAAAATCAAGGTGCCAGTTGGGTGATGATCCCTCTGAAGGCTATACCTTTCCTTAGCTTTCAGGGGTTCTTGGCAATCCTTGGTGTTTCACAGTTTGTAGATGCATCACTTCAATAGCTGCCTCCATCTTCACATAGTATTTATCTCTGTTTTTCTGTATCTCTGAATCTCTTTTTATTAAAAAAAAAAAAAAAAAAAACACTGCCGTGGAGTCAAATCCAACTCACAGTTACCTTATAGGACAGAGTAGAACTGCCCCATAGGGTTTCCAAGGCTGTAAATCTTTATGGAAGCAGACTGCTTCATCTTTCTCCCATGGGCATCTGGTGGGTTTGAACCACTGACCTTTTGGTTAGCCACCAAGTGTTTAATCACTGCACCACCAGAGCTCTTTATAAGGACACCACTTATGAATTAGGGCCCACCTTATGCCACCATAATCTCATGTTATTTAACTAATAACATCTTCAAAGACTCCAAACAAGGTCACATTCACAGGTACCACCAGTTAGGACTTCAATATATCTTTTGGGGGACATACTTCTATTTACAACATCCATTAACCATCTTCTCTGAGATGGCTTCTGTAACTGTCCTTCTTTTGAGACCCAGCAAGAAGTGTTTACTATAAAATTAAGTATACATAAGTAATTTTATACTTAGATATTAAATTTAAAGAAAAGTCATAGTTAGACAACATGCCCAGAACAAAATTTTTAACTATTTTGTTTCTCTGTTGTTGTTGTTATATTCCATCGAGTC
>NW_006921703.1:1228579-1256278 GCF_000298275.1 Orycteropus afer afer | reverse complement strand
AGGCAGTATCACTATGGAAGTAGATTGCCCAACCTTCCTTCTGAGGAATGGCTGGTGGGTTTGAACCACCAGACTTCTGGTTAACAGTCAAGTGTCTTAGGCACTACACTACCAGAGCTCCTTCAGTTCTCTAGTGCTGCAATAATAGACATCCCACAAATGGTTGGCTTTAACAAACAAGGATTTATTCTCTTACAATTTAGGAGGCTAGAAGTCCAAGTTCAAAGGGCCAGCTCTAGGGACTGGGTGAAGGCCCCTCAACCTTGGACTTCAACTCTGCCTCTTGCTCCCAGCCCACTGGAGCTGGAGGCTTCTCTTAACTTAAGCAGCTGCTGACTGCTGAGTGAGGGTGACAAACCCAAAGTCAACAAGTAAAATATCACAGTCCCAAGACATCAAGCAACACAGCAAGCCATTAGTTCCAGTCCAGAAACAGTCTCAAGAGATGAAGATTCGGCCAAATGCAGGATCCAGATATACCAAAAAACTTGAGAGTTTTCTCAAAGCTTCTTCTTATGTCCTAGAAGCAAACCACATCCCTAAGCAGCTACTTAGCTGCTCACAGTAGATTTCCAATCATGAAGTTGATTACCAGTCTCATCATGGAGAATAGCTACATCCAGCATAGCCACTCAAAACCAGGCCCAGCCAAGTTGACACATAACCTTAACTACCACATTAACCATTTAGTAACTTGGTATAATGGAAATCCTCTCCATAGAAAAGATGAAACCAACAATAACCAACCAAAACCATTGATATTCCATTTCTCTGATATTCCAAAATAATATAAATATCTGCTTTATATATGTACTGTTCCAGCTAGGTGCTAGGATTATTATATTTATAAAACTAATTAGGCAAGCAATTGTATCCCCCAACAACACATTGTGTCATAATTTTTTGTTTTAGCAGTTATGTGGCTAAACACTAAAATATATCTTCTTTGCATACAGAGATAATGGATAAAATGCAACAGACTCAAGCCTTACCTTTTATACTACTAACCTTCTTTTCTAAGGAGCTCTGGTGGTGCAGTGCCTAAGGTATTTGACTGCTATCCAAAAGATTGGTAGCTCAAACCCACTAGCCAATCAGCAGAAGGAAGACTTTCATAAAGATTTACCACCTCAGAAACCCAATGATGGTCACTATGAGTCAGAATCACCTTGAAGGCAGTGGGTTTGTTTTTCCCTTTTTTTTTTTTTTTTTTTTTTCAGTTTTCTAACCTCCTAACCACATCCCAACATCTATATAATAGTAAAATATATGTTCATGCCCTGATTAACAAGATCGCCAATGCCACACTTTAAAAAAAAAAAAAAAAAAGCACATGCTTATTCTGAACTGCATGGAATTATGTTAAGGCACACTTTAGGCTTCTATCCTTAAGTCTGTATCCATGTGGAGAACTTTCCATGAGTGTGTCATGGGTGAATAACAAGCTGTGGCCAGTGACAACAGCCCTTTCTCTTTCCTGGCAGAACCTCTGCAGACAATGAGGAGGGTTTCTTTGGGCTAAGGCATATCACCTAAACTCACTCACTCCTCCATAAGGCAGAGACACAACAAATGACCTGGAAATTTGGTGGCTGTGCCACCAAATCATCTACTTCATGTGAGGAATCATGCTAGATGCAGAGCAGGATGAAAGATGATTGGAATAGCAATAGCTGCTCCCTGGGAATTTGCCACTGGTGGCTGACAAAGATATGGATACCAGGATTTCAAATTCAAAGCAGTCTGGAATAGAGGCAAATGCAAAAAGCTGTGGAAGCAACAAGTGAGATGTATTCTCACTGGGGAAATGGGAAAGACTGGTGATGGAACAGAGAATTGATCAGGCTTTGGATGAGGAATGGGAATTCAACAGACAAAAATGAGAAAAGGATTTGACAAGCAGAGAGGATGGCCCAGGAGTCTTTATTTGTAAAATGAGGAGAATAACAGTACTCCTACCTCATAGAGTTGTTCTGAGGATTCAATACATATAAACAGTTTGGCATCTCATAAAAAAGGCACTTGCCATAGAGTCAGCTCAAACTCATGGCGACCCCATGTGTGTCAGAGCAGAACTGTCCTCCATAGGGTTTTCAATGGCTGGTTTTTCAGAAGTAGGTTGCCAGGCCTTTCTTCCAAGGCACCTCTGGGTGGACTCAAACCTCCAACCTTTCAGTTAACAGCCAAGTGTATGTTAACCCTTTGCACACCCAAAGACTCCTGGTATCTCTTCCAACAAAAACCAAACCAAACTCACTGCCATTGAGTCAATTCCAACTCAGCAACTCCTCCTTGTGTTTCTGAGGTGGTATCTCTATGGAAGTAGATTGCACCCCCCCAAAAAAAAGTTTTAGCTATTATCATGAGTAGAAGCATAGTAAGAGGTAAGACCAAAGTGCACACTGGAAGACCTTGTACTCCAAGCACAAATAGGTGTGTCCTCTTGTTGGTGCTTCTGTAACTGATTTTGCTTCAAGTCCACAGGGAGAGCAAACGTCTTAAGGCAGGATAAAATAATATTGTTGTTATTTGCCGTGGAGTCGAACCCCACTCATAATTCCGAGGTGGTATCAGTACAGAAGTAGATTGCCCAACCTTCCTTCCGGGGAGTGGCTGGTGAGTTTGAACAGCCAAGACTTCTGGTCAGCAATTAAGTGCCTTAGGCACAAGCTGCCTTCTCTCACAAGAATGTGACTTCTGTTGAACAGAGGTGCAATATGATCTTAACAAGAGCCTCTAGGTGGCGCAAATGGTTAAGCATTTAGCCACTAACCAAAACGTTGGAGATTCAAATCCACCTGGAGGTGCCTTACAAGAAAGGTCTGGATACCTACTTTACAAAGCTCAGCCACTGAAAACCCTGTGGGGCTCATTTCTAGTCTGAAACACATGGGTCATCAGGAGTCTGAATTGACTCTCTGGCAACTGGCTTGTTTCTTTGGTGGTGTAGTAGCTCAAGGCTGCTAACCAAAGCAAACCCATCAAACCCATCAGCCGCTCCTCGGTGGCGATAAAGATGAGGCAGTCTGTTTCCATAAAAATTTCCTGCCTTGGAAACCTTATGGGGCACTTCTACTCTGTCCAAAAGGATCCCTATGAATCGGAATCAACTCAAAGGCATAGGTTTGGGTTTGTTTTTTGTTTGTTTGTTTATGATGGCAAGTCCTTGATCTTGGCTAGAAATAAAATATACAACTTCTATATCAGGAAAGAGTTTCCTGGTGGCACTCTCAGTAAAGCAATGAAACTTCTCACACCACCTAAAAGTTAGGGAGCTGGTAGAGCAGTGGTTGTTGGGTTCAAATCCCAGGTTCTCCATTTTTCAACTATACATTCTTAGGTCAAACAGCCTCTTCTAACCCAAATCTCTTCCTCTATAATCCAGATTTTGGATTTCTCAGGGGTTATTTTGAGGTTTAAATGATATTAGGCACAAAAGCGCTTAGTCCAGTGCCTGACACACTATTAAGTGTCTGATAACATTAACTCTCTTTATCACTAGGACAGTGGAGTCAGTGGTGACTGGCTTGCCTGGGACAAGCTGTCTGGCTTCCTTAGTAAAGGCTGAGACTTCTTAAAGGAGGCACTTTGTTGTTGTTGTTGTTATGTGCCATCGAGTCGGCCCCGACTCATAGCGACCCCTCCTTGGGTTTCCGAGGCAGTATCACTACGGAAGTAGGATTGCCCAACCTTCCTTCCGAGGAGTGGCTGGTGGGTTTGAACCGCCAGCCGTCTGGTTAAAGGAGGCACTAGGGAAAGGAAAACAAGGAGAGGGGAGGGGAAACAGCCCCATCAAGGATTTAAATGTGGTTTTCCCTCCTGCTGAGAGGGCCCCTGCACTCAATAAACTAGAATGACCCTAGCTGAACTCCCAGCCTTGAAAATATAGTTGGTTTTAAAGGAGAGTTCTTCTTTTTCAAAACCAATTGTTCAGCTGGACTGAAAAGCTTGCACTCAGAAGAGGCTCAGTCCTAAAACCTGCAGCATAAACCACTAAAAGCAGGAATGTGCCATCTGAATGGGGAGCAGGGAGCCCCATACATACTGCTGTCTGATTGCTCTGACTGGGCTGCCTCCCCTATTCTAAATTAACCAGAAATCTGAGAACCTGAAAGCTGAGCTCTAGCTAACAATATTTAAATGAACCGGCTGTTACATGAACCTTAAACCACATGTTATTTGGTTGTGGGGCTGCCCTGGGCCAAGCGGCATTAATACAGACGGTTCACAGTTTACAAACAGATTGTGTTCCAAACGTGCACTTGGAAGGCTGTGGTTTGAAAAGCAAAATGCACTTTCCCATAGAAATGATGTTATAAATGGTGATTAAGGCTACAAGCCAGCTCACAAAATGCCATGGTAATGTTTCTAAACACTGTACAATTTAGCCAAAAAAGAATTGAAATCAATAATGTTACAGTACTAATAACTAAAGAATGAGATAAATAATAAAGTTGACTATCTTTCATTTGTCTTGAGTATGTAAGGAAAAGTAGATTTAATTAAAGAAATATGGAAAGGTCTATCCAGTTAGGCAGAAAGGCAAGGGAAAACTAGGACTGTAGTCACCAACTCCAGCAGTTGGGAATCAAACCAACTGGCATAATTTCTACCAACTCCAAAGAGCCAATCTAGCACCCAGAGTGCATAGGAGGGGATTCCAGAGAGGGCTGGGGAATGACTGAGAATCAGTTAGTCTAATCATCTTGATGAGGGCAATGGTGGTTCCGTGATAGAATTCTCACCATCCATTCATTCAGGGCACTCGGCTTTGACTCCTGACCAATGCATCTCAAGCACAGCCAGCTCTGTCCATGGAGACATGTCTGTTGCCATGATTTTAAACAGGTTTCTGTGGAGCAGAAACTAAGTCTAAGAATAGTAAATCAAATGGAATAGAAAGAAAAGACTACTGATGTACTTCTGAAAATCAGCCAGTGAAAAACCCTATGGTCACAACTGTCCAATCCCAGTGTGCAAGCTGTAGCTGTGAATTGGATGGTGACTCCACAGCAGCCAACAACAACAGATCTATCACCCCAGGCAGGATCTTACATCAGTATTCCTCTCCCCATGGGGATGATTATTCCCATTAATGTTACCAGTCCACCCCGGACTCCAAGAATCGTCAAACTCCAGATCTTCTGATGCATCTTTTATACTGAGTTCTGAGATTGGACAAGCTCTTGGATGTTCACTTTGTTTATATTGGATTTGAAGGAGCCCTAGTGGCTCAGTTAGCTCTAGTTAGAGCTTTGGCTAGAAGGTGGATGGTTCAGACCTACCAGCTGCTCCACAAGAGGAAGATGAGACAATCTACTTCCATAAAGATTTACAGCCTTGGAAACCTTATATGGGTCACTATAAGTCAGCATCGACTTGATGGCAGTGTTTAGTTTGGTGGGTATTGGATTTGAATTTGATACCCTCCCCACCCCACCCTCATTTAGACTGAACCTACTATTACCATCCTCTTCCCAAGTGTTTTTGATTACCTAGTGCCACTCTAACAGAAATAACACAAATGGGATGGATTTAACAAACAGGAATTTATTCTCTTACAGTTCTAGAGGCTGACAGTCTGAGTTCAAAGTGCCAGGCTCTAGGGGCTGGGTGAAAGCCCCTTGACCTTGGGCTTCAGCTCTTCCTCTTGCTCCCAGCCCACTGAAGCTAAAGGCATCTCTTCACTCAGGCAGCTGCTAGCTGCTGAGGCCGACAAACCCAAGGTTGACAAATGAGAAGGCACAGTCCAGATATTACCAAACCATGTTGTTGTTGTTATTTGCCGTTGAGTCGGCCCCGACTCATAGCGACCCCTCCTTGGGTTTCTGAGGCAGTATCACTACGGAAGTAGGATTGCCCAACCTTCCTTCTGAGGAGTGGCTGGTGGGTTTGAACTGCCAGCCTTCTGGTGAGCAGTCAAGTGCCTTAGGCACTATGCTACTAGAGCTCCCTCCATAGGGCAGGCCATTAATTCAAGTCCATTGAAAATCCCCAAATCAGCAAAGCATAGCAGGCTACTGAATGAAAACTTGGCTACATGCAGGGTTCAAGAGTGCCAAAAAGCTAGAGACCTTCCTCAAAACTGCTTCTTATATACTGGAAGCAGACAACATCTCTAAAGCAGCTACTCTGCTGCTCCAGTAGATTCCACCTGGACTTGATTGCCAATCTCACCATCGGGAATAACTACATTCAGCAGCCCAGCCACTCAACCAGGCCCAGCCAAGCTGACAACAACCTTAACTACCACACCAAGGGAGAGGCCCTATCATTTGTGTAGACTCTCTTCCTCTGCTACCTAGCTCCACATGTGACAAGACCTCCTGCCCAGCACTGCCTCTTGATGAAGGCATTCTGAATCACCCATTTTAGCTGTAATAGTAAGAATCAAATATACATTTTATCTGTAAATATGAAAAAGACATGAGAAAAGAGGAAAGCAGTAAACTGAAAAGGAAAGTTACTTGAAAAAGATAATTTGTAAAGCAATATAGTATAGTTTTGCAAGATCTAACCATTAGGGGACACCACAGACCTAAGGTAGTTTGGTTGCCTTCAGAAGGACAGATGAGAAAAAAGTTAATGAGTAGGAAGGCTGAAGGGAGACACCGTGGAATAAGTAATTTAACACATATAAGGCATTCTTGTGAAGTATGTACTCTAGATGAGATCACATGTACATAAATGCAACAATTAATTCTCCTAAAATTACAAAAAAAAACTTATAATTATACTTATTCAAATGAGTTTACATTCTTTGCCCATTTTCTATTGATTTATGCTTTTTTTAGTAATTAATTTATAACAGTTCTTTTTTTTTTTTTTTTTGAGCACTAATCTTTTGCCACCTTGAATGTGCAAATGTATTCTTCTGGTATATGGCTTGCCTCTTTTCTTAATGGCTACATTCTATTGTATGGAAATTTTCAATTTCAATGTTCAGTAACTTATTAATCTTTTGCTTTATATTTCATTCAAATCTTCTTTAATATATAATTTCCTATCTTGAGATCCTAGGAGTCCTGGATGGTGCAAATGATTAAGTACTTAGCTACTAACTGAAAGGTTGGCAGTTCAAAACCACCCAGAGGTGCCTTGGAAAATGGTCTGGAGATCTGCTTCTGAAAGGTCATAGCCTTGAAAATCTTATACAAATCAGAGGGTAATGCCACAGCAGCCAACAACAACAGATTGTCTTTATGTTGCCATTGATCACCCAAGGGAGGGCCTTACATTAGTTCTGATCGCCATGAGTTCAAATCGACTCAGCAGCAACTGGTTTTTTTTTGGTTTAGTTTGGTTTTACCTTGAGACCCTAAAGATACTCTTTTAAATTGTCTTCTTAAAGTTTTGCTTTTTAAATCACCCATTTTTCTTGATATGGCATAACTTTTTTTCATACAAACCAAAATTCAAATTCACTGCCATCAAGTTGATTCCAACTCATAGCAACCCCCATTGTGTTTCCAAGGCTATAAATCTTTATGGAAGCAGACTGCCTCATCTTCCTTCCATAGAGTGGCTGGTGAATTTGAACCACTGACCTTTTGGTTAGCAACCAAATGCCTTAACCACTGCATCATCAGAGCTTCTTTTTCTCATATAATTGTTGTTGTCATTGCTAATAGGTGTCATCAAGTCATCTCTGACTCACAGCAACCTTATGTAAAACAGAACAAAACACTGCCAAGCTCTGTGTCAGCCTCATGATCCTTGCTATACCTGAATCCATCATTGCAGCTACTGTGTCAAACCATCTCATTGAGGCCCTTCCCTTTTTTCGTTCACCCTCCACTTTACCAAGCATGATAACCTTCTCCAGGGAATGGTCCTTTCTGACAACATGACCAAAGTAGGTAAGACAAAGTCTGGCCATTCTCGCTTCCAAGGAGCACTCTGGCTGCACTTCCTGCAGGACAGATCTGTTAGTTCTTTTAGCAGTCCATGGTACTTTCAGCATTCTTTGCCAGCACCACACTCAAAAGCATCAACTCTTCTTCGGTCTTCCTTATTCATTATCCAGCTTACACATACATATGAAGCGATTGAAAATATTCTGGCTTGGATTAAAACACTTTACTTTTCAAGGAGACATCTTTGCTCTTTATCACTTGAAAGAGGTCTTTTGCAGCAGATTTGGCCCATGCAATACATCATATGATGTTGTAACTGCTCCTTCCATTGGTGTTGATTGTAGAACCAAGTAATATAGATAAGCCAATTATTAAATAATCTATTTTTTCCCATGGAAGTTTGGGCAATCCTACTTCCGTAGTGATGCTGCCTCGGAAACCCAAGGAGGGGTCACTATGAGTCGGGGCCGAATCCACAGCAAAACAACAACAACAACAACATTTTTTCCCAGGGCTTGGAGGCTGCTTTTACTTGGTGTTGGCTCTATGTTAAGGGCAGGGCCTGAGGTAGGCAGGACAGGGCTTGGAAGCTGCTTTTCACTTGGGTGTGGCTTTTTATTAAGGCTGGGGACTGAGTTACGTTGCCCTGGGGCTTGGAGACTGCTTTTTGTGTGGGTGTGGCTCTATATTAAGGCCTAGGCCAAAGGTAGACAGGTGCAGAGGGGCTAGGAAAAACTAAGGGAGACAAACTTGTCTGTCAGTGTGTCATCTGTGGTAGTTTACATGTTGCTGTGAGGCTAGAGGCTATGCTACAGTGTTGCAAAATGCCAGCAGGGTTACCCAGGGTGGAGAGGTTTCAGTGGAGCTCCCAGGCTTAGACAGACTCAGAAGAAGGAAGAGGCCATCCACTTCTCAAAGAATTGGTCAGGGAAAACCTTATGAATAGTAGTAAAACAATGTCTGATATATTACTGGAAAACTTTATGAACGGCCCTGAAACATTGTCCAATATAGTGCTAGAAGATGAGCCCATCAGGTTGGAAGGCACTCAGAATGTGACTGGGGAAGTGCAGACTCCTCAGAGTAAAAAACAACCTTAATGATATGGGTAGAATAAAGCTTTCAAGACCTCCATTGGCTGATGTAGAATGACTAAAAATGAGTAGAAACAGATGCATACATCCATTAATAATTAGAACATGGGATGTACGAAGTATGAATCTAGGAAAATTGGAAGTTGTCAAAAATGAAATGGAATACACAAAGATCAATATCCTAGGCATTAGTGAGCTGAAATGGACTGTTTTTGGCCATTTTGAATCAGAAAAACATATGATCTACTATGCTAAATTGAAGAGGAATGGTGTGGCATGCATCGTCACAAAGACCGTTTCAAGATCTGTCCTGAAGTACAACGCTGTCAGTGATAAGATAATATCCATATGCCTACAAGGAAGACCAGGTAATACTACTATTATCCAAATTTACACATCAACCACCAAAGCCAAAGATAAAGATATTGAAGATTTCTGCCAACTTCTGCAGTCTGAACTTGATTGAAACATGCAATCAAGATGTGCTGATTTTCACTGGTGATTGGAATGCAAAAGTTGGAAACAAAGAAGAGTTACCAATATGTGTTAGGCTGGGTTCTCTAGAGAAGCAAAACCAGTAAAGCTTATAGAGAGAGAGAGAAAGAGAAATTTATCTTAGGAAAATGGCTCACATACTTACAGAAGCTGGCAAGTCCCAAGTTCTTGGATCAAATGTCATGCTGGAGGCTTTTCCCAAGTCACGCAGCTGCAGGGGCTGATGACCTCAAGGTTGGCAGGCAGTATACCAGCTGTTGAATCCAAAGAATGACGAATCCAAGATCTCCAGGCTGAATGGTGGGTTGTTTGCTCACGGACAGTTGTAGACAGCACAACAGTATCCCAAACCACAGAAGAGTGTCTCTTTTCCCAGGATGTCCATAAATATATTGGAAGCAGGCCACACCCTTAGGGAAACTCCCTTTCAACAGATTGGCTGCTCAAAACATATACATCAGATTTTGTCATGGGAATAACCCACATCACAACTGCTTAAACCACTCAGAATTGTGGTTCAGCCAAGTTGACACATAACTCCAACTATTACACAGTAGTTGGAAAATATGGCCTTGGTGATAGAAATAACACTGGAGATCGCATGATAGAATGTTGCAAGACCAATAACTTATTCATTACAAATATATTTTTCACAACATAAGCAATGACTATACATGTGGACTTCACCAGATGGAATACACAGAAATCAGATTGACTACATCTCTGGCAAGAGGCAATGGAGAAGTTCAATATCTTCAGCCATAACAAGGCCAGGAGCTGATTTTGGAACAGACCATCAACTGCTCATATGCAAGTACAACATGAAGTTGAAGACAATTAAAAGAAGTCCATGAGACCCAAAATATGACCTGGATAATATCCCTCCTGAATTTAGAGACCATTTAAAGAATAGATTTGAGGCTCTGAACACCAATGACAGAAAACCGGAGGGATTGCGGGATCAAGAACATCATCCATGAAGAAAGCAAGAGGTCATTAAAAAGACAAGAAAGGAAGAAAAGGTCAAGATAGATGTAAGAAGAGACTCTGAAACTTGCTCTTGAGCAGAGAGTAGCTGAAGCAAATGGAAGAAGTGACAAGATAAAAGAGCTAAACAGAAGATTTCAAAGAGCAGCTCAAGGAGACAAAGCCAATTACTATAATGAAATGGGCAAAGACCTGGAGTTAGAAAGCCAAGAAGGAAGAACACACTCGGCATTTCTCAAGCTGAAAGAACTGAGGGAAAAATTTAAGCCTTGATTTGCAATATTGAAAGACTATATGGGAAAAATATTGAATGATGCAGGAAACATCAAAAGAAGATGGAAGGAATACACAGAGTCACAGTAACAAAGAGAACTTGTAGATCTTCATCCACTTCAGGAGGTGGCGTATGATCAAGAGTCAATGGTATTTAAGGAAGAAGTTGAAGCTGCACTGAAGGAATTGGTGAAGAACAAGGCTCCAGGAATTGACGGAAAACCCATTGAGAGGTTTCAACGAACAGATGCCCCACTGAAGGCACTCACTCAGTTATGCCAAGAGATTTGGAAGACAGCTACCTGGCCAACTGACTGGAAGAAATCTGTATTTGTACCATTCCAAATGAAGGTGATCCCACAGAATGTGGAAATCATCGAACAATATCATTAATATCACATGTAAGTAAAATCTTACTGAAGACAATTCAAACATGTTTGCAGCAGTATATTGACAGAGAGCTTTCAGAAATGCAAGCTGGATTCAGAAGAGGACATGGAACAAGGAATATCATTGCTGATGTCAGATGGATCTTGGCTCAAAGCAAAGAATACCAGAAAGATATTTACTTATGTTTTATTGACTATGCAAAAACATTTGATTGTGTGAATCAGCAAATTCTTGGTAATATTGAGAAGAATGGGAATTCCAGAACACTTGATTGTATTCACGAGGAACCTGTACCTAGATCAGGAAGCTGTCATTCGAACAAAAAAGGGGATACTGCATGGTTCAAAATCAAGAAAGGAGTGCATTAAGGTTATATCTTTTCACCATACTTACTCAACTTGGATGCTGAGCAAATAATCTGAGAAGCTGGATTATATGAAGAAGAATGTTCCGTCAGAATTGGAGGAAGGATCATTATCAACTGGTGATATGCAGATGGCACAACTTTGCTGCTGAAAGTGAGGATGACTTGAGGCACTACAGATGAAGATTAAAGAGGACAGTCTGCAGCATGAATTACACCTCATATGAAGAAAACAAAAATCCTCAAAACTGGTCCAGTAAACAGCTTCACGGTGGATGGAGAAAAGATTGAAGTTGTCAAAGATTTCATTTTACTTGGCTCTACAATGAACACTGATGGAAGCAGCAGTCAAGACAGATGATGTATTGTGTTGGGCAAATCTTCTGCAAAGGACCTCTTTCGAGTGATGAAGAGCAAAGTTGTCTCCTTGAAGACTGTTGTTGTTGTTGTTAAGTGCTGTCGAGTCATTTCCAACTCATAGCGACCCCATGCACAGCAGAAGACTAAGGTGTGCCTAATCCAAGCCATGGTATTTTCAATACCCTCTTACACATGTGAGAGCTGGACAATGAATAAGGAAGACCAAGAAGAGTTGATGCTTTTGAGTTGTGGTGTTGGAGAAGAATGTGAAGAGTACCATAGACTGCTAACAGGACTAACAAATCTGTCCTGGAGGAAGCGTAGCCAGAATGCTCCTTGCAAGCAAGAATGGCCAGACTTCGTCTCACCTACTTTGATCATATTGTCAGAAGGAACTATTCGCTGGAGAAGGTTATCATGCTTGGTAATATGGAGGGTCAATGAAGTAGGCGAAAGTCTTCAACGAGATGGATAGACACAGTGACTGCAATGATGGGCTCAGATATAGCAAGGATCTCAAGATTGGCACAGGACTGGGCAGTGTTTCGTTCTGCTGTGTATAGGGTCACTATGAGTCAGAGATGACTCAATGGCACTTAACAACAACAACACCTTTTCCCCATTGATTTGCCACTTTTGTCATAAAACAAAATATATGTGTGTATCTATTTGGGATCTTTCTATTTTGCTCCATGAGGTGCTGCTTGCCTATTCCTGCACCAATTGTCTGGCTATACTTGACCCTACTCTTTTTTTAAAAAAATAAAACACCTTTATCCATATTAGTTCATTCCTCCTTTCCATGATTACAATCACATTAGGGTTGTAGACTGCAGGAAATTAAAGTTAATATACTGAAGAGATTAGTGCTAAATAGTAGGAATAGAATTCACCTAGTCCAGGGTTTTTTGACAGAGTCAGAGGCCAGCTATTTGATACAGGAAACAAAGTTTCAAATTAACTAACCTTGGTTCAGGTGCACTACCCCAGAAAATGGTGGCTAACTTACTGGGGATTGAGATATTGTTGCTAACCTTTTGGAACTTGGTCACAAAAAGATCTAGGTATGAGTAAGGGATGGATTAAATGAAATCTGTCACTGCTGGTGGGGGAAAAATGAACTCTGACTTTTATTCTGATATAACTGATGAACAGAAGCCATAGGGAGAGTGACAGCCTTTGTGCTTACAGGTGTCCCCAGTGAAATGTGTGGACATTTCTGGTATCAGTCACCCAAAGAAGAAAGTCTCAAATCAGGAACCCTGAACTTAGATGATAGGCCAGAATTTGATTGCAAGAAAAGGAACTTCTATTTCTTTCTGAGCCTTTTTCCCCCCTGATTTCGGAGAATACAGATAAATTTGAGGATGTCCCTAGACTACAGAGAAAAAGTGGCCTCTGCCACATGAGGGCAAGCCAGAAGCTAGGTAGGGAGGCAACATGCTCAAATGAACTCATTATCTTTGTCCCCCAAAACCTGCTGTTCATTTTATAATTCCATTCTCACATATACATAAATGCAATAATTAGTTCCCCTAAAATTATAAAGGGAGCTCTGGTAGCATAATGACTAGGGCACTTGACTGTTAACCAGAAGGTTGGCAGTTCAAACCCACCAGCCACTCCTCAGAAGGAAGACGGGGCAATCTACTTCCATAGTGATATCGCCTCGGAAACCCAAGGAAGGGTTGCTATGAGTTGATCCAACTCGAGGGCTAATAACAACAACAAAATTATAAAAAGCCTCATAATTATATTTCTTCAAAGAGTGTATGTTCCTTGCCCATTTTATATTGATTTATGCCTTTTTTAAGGAATTAATTTAAAATAGTTCTATTTCAGTTATGTAACCATCTGCCCAAATACCAACTTGCTCAAGCCACATCCTGGATACAGGCCTTGAAGATCAGTTAAGGCATATAGTTTCTATCACCTAAATGTCTCAAATCCATCCACATCGCTCCATCTCCCCTCCACCCTATCCCCACACTCTGACACACCAACAAGACCACTGCTATCTTTAGCTTGAACTACATCAATAGCTTTCCGATAGGTCTCTCTGTCATGAGTCATAGTCATAGCCTCTCTCCCCACCCTTACATTCAAAATGCAAGTTGGGTGATATTATTCTTTTTTTTCTTGAAACTTTATACTGGCCTCCATTCCCCTAAGTATACAGTTCAAATTGTTTGATATGATAAAGTAGATCTTCACGACCTGACTCCTCCTGACCTTTGCAGTCACCTTCTTGAGTGGTTAAGAGCCCATGTCATGGAATCAGTCTTCTCTGGATTCAGCTTCCCACTATACTAGTTACTAGCTTCATAACTTAGATTTCTGAATCCCACTGTGCTTCCATGTTCTTATCTGTAAAATAGAGATAACATCACCTGCCTCATGAGGCAGTGTGAGGACTGGATGAGCTAACACATGTGAAGTACTTTGGAACAATATCTACCACATAGTAAGCATCTTATCTAAGTGTCAGCTATGGCTTTTACTCCAGTTTCTCCAATTCACTATGCTTTCTCTAGTCTACAGGACTTTGCATACCCTGTTCCCTTTATCTGAAACATTCTTTCCAACACTCTGATCATGCTACAGGGCAGTCTGCTGATGCAGGCAAAAGCATCAGCATCACTTGGAAACTTATTTGCTATGTTTGAGCCCACTGTCACATCCACTGTGTCAATCCATCTCATTGAGGGTCTTCCCCTTTTTTTTGCTGACCCTCTACTTTACCATGTGTGGTAATTAAGGTTGTGTATCAACTTAGCTGGGCCTGATTTTGAATGGCTGGGCAGTAGTTACTCCCCATGAGAAGACTAGTAATCAATTCCATGGTGAGATCAGCAGTGAGTAGCTGAGTAGCTGCTTTAGGGTGTGGTCTGCTTCCAGTATATAAGGAGAAGATCTCTGCAGCTTATTGGCCCTCTTGGACCCTGCGTGTAGCCAAGTCTTCATTCAGCAGCCTGACATGTTTCCTGCCTATCTTGGGACTGTCTCTGGACTTGAAGTAGTGACCTGCCATGATGTTTGGTAATCTTGGAATGGTGCCATTTTATTTGTTGACCTTGGGCTTGTCAGCCTCAGCAGCAGCTGCTGCCTGAATTAAGAGAAGCCTCCAGCTTCAAGTGGGCCAGGAGCAAGAGGCAGAGCTGAAACCCAAGGTCAAGGGGCTTTCACCCAGCCCCTAGAGCTGGCACTTTGAACTCAGACTTCTAGCCTCCTAAACTATAAGAGAACAAATTCCTGTTTGTTAAAGCCACACAGTTGTGTTATATTCTGTTAGAGAGGCAGTAGAGGTAATTAAAACAGAAGAGAAGCAGAGACAAGATGACATCCTACAAACAGTCCCCTGCCAGATCCCTCTTCAACAGAGATTCAGAGAAACTCCATGAAAGAGATACAAGTAAAGATCCTGGAATTATGAGCTCTGGTAGCGTAGTGCCTAAGGCACTTGACTGCTAACCAGAAAGCTGGTAGTTCAAACTCACCAGCAACTCCTCAGAAGGAAGGTTGGGCAATCTACTTCCTTAGTGACACTGCCTCGGAAACGCAAGGAGGGGTCGCTATGAGTTGGGTCCAACTCAACAGCATATAACAACAACAACAATGAGAAAATAAAAATATTAGATTGAGTGAAGACAGGAAAGGGAGTGAGGACAGTGACTGGGGGTGGGGGGAAGACCCAGCCCTGCCTGAAGAGAAGCCATTATAAACACAAAGGAGGATGAAGTGGAAAAAAAAAAAAAAAAAAAAAACTTTACAGAACCCACAGGCATTAAAGACACAGATTAGACAGTACAGGAGGATTTCAAGGTGCATTAAAGCTGTGCATGGAGAAGATCATGCAAAGGATCATACAGGAAAATGGGTCAGACCTCAGACCTCCCATAGCTTAAGGTGCCACAGACTCTGGGAGGGAGTAAGGGGTTGTTGTTGTTGTTGTTGTTAGGTGCCATTGAGTGGGAAGGGAAGAAAAACTCTCCCCAAATACACCAAACACCAAATCGGACCCATAGCACTGGGCTCGAGTCCAACTCATAGCAACTCTTTTTTGGCATGACATAAAACTGCCTCCTGGGGCCTCTGGACATGTGGATCTTTGCAGAGGAGGGCTGCCCCTTCTCCTGTGGTGTGGCTGGTGGGTTTGAACTGCAGGGCTTTGACTGATGGCCAAACACCACCATGAGCAAATAGCTCCAAACAGACCCAGGGGCTTCAGCTGTTGTCCTACACCTGCATCACTGGCTGATCTCACACTAAGCACTAAAAACAAGCTTTAGCCTTCTCTCTTGGGGATGACTTCTTGCACTAATTGCCTTTCACCTACATGGGTGTGTGCTCAGGTGAGTGAGCAGATTCTGCTACTGCTACTTGTTCCCAGAGCGGCTGGCTGACAATAACTAGAAAAGTCCTTCCTCAATTATGTTATCCTCTCTTTATTTTTCTACTTTCTTTTTCCCCAATTTTTCTTCCCTTCTATCTGATCAATAACCCCTCTACCTCTTAGTCTTCTTTCATTTTTACCAAACCTTCATCCTTCTTATCCCCCCACACACACTTTTTTGTTTTTTTCTTTTTCTTATATTCTTTTTCCTTTGTCCTCATTTTGTATCTTATATTTTTATTCTATCTTTTACATCTCTTCTTCTTCTCCTTGGTTTTCCTTTTTGCTCTCTTTTTTTCCCCCTGCCTTATCCAATAGGAGGAATACTCTCCAGTAGTCAGCCATATCTATTATATCAACCACCTCACCCAACAGACAAGTAATACCAACAGCTCCTGCATCACAGGATCAAAGACAGATGATGGACAATGCCCGCTCATTCCAACTGCAACTCCTCTTCACAACAGAGACTCATACCCACATTCCACCAGTTACTTCACCAACACAGATAAAGCTAGAGAGTGACCCAGTACAGCCAAGCTAATGACCAAAGAAGCACACTTGCTCCACACTTCTGAATACATTAAAACAAAGTAAAACATAAAACCAAGGTGAAACAAATCAGCACATAACCAACAAATAATGACAACTTCAAAATGTCTCAGAGACAACAGACAACTTCAACTCAAACAAAAAAAATAGGACCAGATAGTAGAAACAAGGGTCCAAACTAAGGAATTAGGAAATCTTTCTGAGGAAGAACAAGTAATAGAACTATCTGATAAGCAATTCAATATATACATATATATATATAGGACTTACCAAGAGTTCAAGGAAACCATAAACAGAAGCAAGGAGAAGACAAACAATACCCTTGAAGAATTCAGGAAAAGTATTCAAGAGCAAAATGACAAAATAAATAGACAATTAGAAATCATACAAAAACAGCAATTAGAAAATCCAAAAGATGAACCCTAAAATTACAGAGATAGATAACACATTGAAAGGACAAAAGAGCAGACTCAAACTGACTGAAGAATGCATTTCCCAGCTAGAAGACAAATCCCTTGACATCAGCTTGTATGAGGAAAAATCAGAACAAAGAATTAAGAGAAATGAAGAAAACCTAAGAGTTGTATGGGATGAAAGAAGAGAAATAACATATGCCTTACTGGAATTCCAGAACAAGAGAAGGGGGGAAAAAAAGAAAAAGAAAAAAAAAACCTCCTGAAAAAATTGTCAAACACTTGCTAACAGAAAAATTCCCGTATATCATGAAAGATGGAAAGATATCCAACCAAGAAGTTCAATTTAACATCGTATAGGATAGATCCCAAGAGAAAGTCACCAAAACATACGATAATCAAATTTTCCAAAACCAAAGACAAAGAAACAATCTTGAGAGCATCCCAGGAAAAGTGAAATGCTACCTGCAAGGAGCAACCAATAAGACTAAGCTCTGATTTCTCAGCAGAAACAATGCAGGCAAGAAGGCAATGGGAAGGCATATACAAAACCTTGAAGGAAAATAATTTCCAACCAAGAATTATATAGAGAGAGACAAACTGTCCCTCGAATATGAGGGTGAAATTAAGACATACCCGAACAAACAGGAATTAAAGGAAGTTGTGAAAACTAAATCAACTCTATAAGAAATGCTAAAGTGAGTCATTCCAACAGAAAATAACAAATTAAAAACAAGACACTTGACACCATCACCTGGAAACAAATCCAGAAAAAGAATCTCAAAATTCAAATAAGCTCACAAAAAACGTAAGCAGAGAAATAGAGAAGCCAATCTGTAAACACCAACAACAAAGCAAATGTTGTTGTTACTATATGCCGTTGAGTTGGACCCGACTCATAGCAATCCCTCCTTGGGTTTCTGAGGTGGTATCACTATGGAAGTAGATTGTCCTTCCTTCCTTCCAAGGAATAGCTGGTGGGTTTGAACCACCAGCCTTCTGGTTAGCAGTCAAGTGCCTTAGCCAATGTTATAATTACAAAACTTTCAAATGTAGAGGAAATCAAAATGATATCTTTATAGAATAGACTGTTCCAAACTTAGGGAGTGTGGTAGTTAAATCTGTATGTCAACTTGGCTGGGCCTGGTTGAGTGGTTGAGCAACTAGTGGTAGTTATTCCTCCTGATAAAACTGGCAACCAACTCCATGGTGGGATCCTCCACAAGCAGGTGAGTAGCTGCCTTTGGGATGTGGTATGCTTCTAGTATATAAGGAGAAGCCTTGGGAATAGTCTCTAGTTTATGGCATGTTTGGACCCTGCATGTAGTGGTGTCATTGTTCAGCAGCCTGTCATGATCTGCTGATCGTGGAACTTTCAATGGACTTGAATTAATGGCCTGCCATGGTAACATTGAGACTGTGACATTTCATTTGTTGACCTTGGGCTTATTAGCCTCAGCAGCCAGTAGCTGCTTGAGTGAAGAGATGCCTCTGGCTTCAGTGGGCCAGGGGCAAGAGGCAGAGCTGAATTCTAAGGTCAAGGGGCTTTCACCCAGTCCCTAGAGCCTGGCACTTTGAACTTGGACATAAAGCCTCTAAATTGTAAGAATAAACTCCTATTTGTTCAAGCCATCTCATTTGTGGTATATTTTCTGTTAGAGCAGCACAGAGGTAACCAGAACAGGGAGATAAGTACTTACAGGGTAACCACAAAGAAAATTAACAAGCTTTCTAACCAAATTAAGAAAGAAGAAAGTCACAAGAATTTAGTAGACACAAAACCAACAATAATGAAGAAAAGAGAAAACAAAAATACTTTCAACAAAATGAACTCAGCATAGAAAAATATTTGGAACAAAGAAACCACAAAAAACACAACAGAATGACACCAATAAATTCATACCTGTCATTAATTACACCAAATGTGAATGGGCTAAATGCAAGAGACTGATGGACTAAAGTCAAGAGAAAGAAAGTAGCAGATTGGATAAGAAAAGAAGACCCATCAATATGCTGCCCACAAGAGACCCACCTTAGACACAAAGATAAAAATGATGTAAGAATCAAGGGATGGAGGAAAAAAAAATCAAGCTAATGGTAACCAAAACAGAGGAGGAGTGGCAATATTAATTTCTGATAAAATAGACTTCAAAGTGAAAATCAGTATAAGGGACAAAGAAGGGCATTATACAATATTAAAAGAGTCAATTGACCAAGAGGACATTACCATAATAAATATTTATGCACCCAGTGAAAGTGCTCCAAAATACATAAAACCAAAACCAAATCAAACTTACTACCATCAAGTCAATTCTGACACATAGCTACCCCACTGGGTGTCCAAGACTGTATATCTTTATGGAAGTAGATTGCCCATCTTCCTTCTGTGGAGTAGTTGGGGGTTTGAACCTCTGAACTTCTGGTTAGCAGCCAAATGCCTTATTCACTACACTTCCAGAGGTCCAAAATACATAAAACATTAACTGAACTGAAGGGAAAAATAGATAATTCTACAACAGTAGTAGGAGACTTTAACACATCACTTTTGATGAAGGACAGAACAACTAGAAAAAATTCAACAAAGATATAAATGATCTTAATAATATAATCAACCAACTTGACCTCATAGACATATACAGGGCATTCCAACCAACAAACATACAATACACATTCTCCTCCAGTGCACATGGATCATCCTCCAGAATAGACCATGTTGGGCCATTAAACAAGCCTCAATAAATTTAAAAACACTGCAATATTACAAAGCATCTTTTTGAATCACATGCTATAAAATAAGAAATCAGTAATAGGAAGACCAAGGGGCTGAGGGAGGAATAAATACATGGAAACTGAATAATATACTGCACAAGAACTACTCACTGGAGTAACAGAAGAAATAATGTGTGAGATAAAAAATTCCTTGGAACAAATGAGAATGAAAACATAACTTACTAAAACATTTGGGATATACTGAAATCAGTATTAAGAAGTCAATTTATAGCAATAAATGCACACATCAAAAAAACAAAAGAAAGAAAGAAAGAAAAAAATCAAAATCAGCAACTTAACTCCATCAATCAGTAAAAAAAAAAAAAAAAAAGCAACAAAAAGAAACCTACAGTATACAGAAGAAAGGAAATAATAATAATCAGAACAGAAATAAATAAAGCATATGCCAAAAAAAAAAATAGAGAAAATGAACAAGATAAGAAGATGGTTTTTCAAAAAGATTAACAAAATTGACCAACCACTGGCAAATTTAACAAAGGAAAAGAAAGAGAAGATGCAAATTAACACAATAATAAATGAAATGGGTGACTTCATACCAGAACCAACTGAAATAAAACAGAATAATAACAGAATGCTTAAGAACAAATTCCAACAAATTCAAAAATCTAGAAGAGATAGACAAATTTCTAGAAACACAAGATGTACATAAACTAACACAGCCTGAGAGACAATACTTATATAGACCTACAACAAAAGAAGAAATTGAGCAGGTCATTAAAAAACTGCCCCCCCCACACACACACACACAAATCCTGGCCCAGACCACTTCACAGGAAAATTCTATCAAACATTCAGAGAAGAGCTGACATCTATCATCTATACTACTTAAACTATTCCAGAACATAGAAAATGAGGGAATGATCCCAAATTCATTCAATGAAGCATGCATAACCCTGATACCAAAACCAGGTAAAGACATCACTAAAAAGGAAAACTACAGCCCAATATCCCTCATGAATATAGATGCAAAAATCTTCAACAAAATCATAGCCAACAGAATCCAACAACATATTTTTTTTAAAATAATACACTATAGCAAAGAGATGAAAACAACCTAAGTGCCTGTCAACAGATGAGTAGATAACTAAACTATGGTACATTCACACAATGGAGTACCATGCAGCATTAAATAATAATGAAGAATCTGAGAAACACTTAATAACATGGATGAACTTGGGGCACATTATGCTGAGTGCAATGAGTCAATCACAAAATGACAAATATTGTATGAGTCCATTACTATAAAAAGTCAAGGAAAGGTTTATGCAAAGAAGGAAATTTATTTTATTGGTTACAAGGGATGGGAGGGAAGGAGAAGAAAAACTTCTGACTAGTTAAGAGTCATGGGTTGATTTTAGTAAAGAGAAAGGCAATGTAACAAAAGTGTGTCCTCAGAACAATAATAGGGGAAAGGAGGACACAGAAATGTGCACAAAAGATATAGACAACCGAGGCAAATACTATTACATTCATAATACTGCATTACCAGTAACATCAAACACTAGCTTGCAGGTGGATGCATAGAAGGTGAGAAGATCAGGTGTGGGTAGGTGAATGGGAATATACCCATGATCATCAATAGATTTGGCTGATGATATTCTTAAATGTATTTGTGTATTTGTGCTACAAAAATATCCACATACATTATAGAACTAACCAGGGATGAGGTTGGAGTAGCTTCTCAGTGACAACCAAACACCTTGAAAGAGTAAGTCTCTGGGCCTGCAGGCTCAGGGCCATAGGCTCAGGGGGAATCAAGCTCAAACGGCACAACACAGTACATAAAAATCTTGTTCTACATCCTACCGTGGTGAGTGGTGACTTGGGTCTTAAACGCTTTAGAGCGGCAGCCATGTAAGATGCAACCCTTGATCTACCCTTATCTGGAGCAAAGAAGAGTGAAGAAAATCAAACTCATATGGAAACAATTTGTCCAAGGGTCTGATGGGCCATGAAAACCTCAGCCTTCATGACGCTGAGACCAGAAGAACTAAATGGTGCCTGGCTACCAATGCCAACCACTTAGAAACAGAGCAAAATTGAAGATCCTGGATAGAGTAGGAGGCAAAATGTGAAACAAAATAAAAAAAATACAGAATTTCTGGTCTGGTAGAGATAGGTGGAATCCCCACGACTATGGCCCTGGGTTATCCTTCAGGGTTGGAACTGGACTCATTTCCAAACATTAGCTCTCAGCCAAATAGTAAAAAGGCCTGCATACCCCAGGGAGATGCCATGAAACCAAATGTGCATGAATTGTAGAGAGTAAAATGAATTTGCTTTATAAATTGCACCCAAAGCACAATTAAAAAAATTTAAAAAAAAAAAAGATGGAAGGAATGCACAGAGTCACTGTACCAAAAACAATTCATCAATGTTCAGATATTTCAGGAGGTAGCATATAATCAAGAACTAATGGTACCGAAGGCGCTCTAGTAGCATAGTACCTAAGGCACTTGACTGCTGACCAGAAGGCTGGTGGTTCAAATCCACCAGCCATTCCTTGGAAGGAAGGTTGGGCAATCTACTTCCGTAGTGATACTGCCTAGGAAACCCAAGGAGGGGTCACTATGAGTGGAGTCTGACTCGACGGCACATAACAACAACAATGGTACTGAAGGAAATTCAAGCTGCACTGAGGGAACTGTCAAAAAAACAAGGCTCTAAGAATTGATGGAACACCCATTGAGATGGTTCAACAAATGAAACCTTAATGTTCTTAAAACAGCAGCTACTTTTGAAAAATCAGCCATTAAAAACCTATGGGAATGGTATAGTCCCTATGGAAAACATTAAGGTACTTCCTCAAAAAAGCTAAATATAGAAATACCCTATGATTCAGCAATCCCACTCCTAGGTATGTACCCTAGAGATCTAATAGCAGTGACACAAATAGACAGATGCACACCTATGTTCACTGCAGCATTATTCACAACAGCAAAAAAGATGGAAACAACCTAAGTGCCCATCAGCAGATGAATGGATAAACAAAATGTGGCATAGTCAAAAAAACAAAACAAAAACACTGCCATTATGAGGATTCCAACTCATGGCAACCCTACAAGACAGAGTAGAACTTCCCCATAGGGTTTCCAAGGCTGTAAATCCTTATAGAAGCAGATAGCCATATCTTTCTCACATGGAGTGACTGGGGGTTTGAACCACTGACCTTCAGTTAGCAGCCAAGCACAGTATATCAGTGATATCTTTGCTCTTCAATACTTTAAAGAGGTCTTTTGCAGCAGATTTGCCCAGTGCACTATGATGTCTGATTTCTTGCCTGCTATTTTCATGGGTGTTGATTGTAGATCTAAGTAAAATAAAATCTCTGACAACTTCAGTCTCCATTTATCATGATATTGCTTATTGGTTCATTGTGAGGAATTTTGTTTTCTTTATGTTGAAGTGTAATCCATACTGAAGACTGTAGTCTTTAATCTTCATCAGTAAGTGCTTCAAGTCATCTTCACTTTCAGCAAGCAAGGTTGTGTCATCTGCATATCATACGTTGTTAATGAGTCTTTCTCCAATTCTGCATTCTTTATACAGTTCTGTTCCTCACTTTATTTGCTCAGCATACAGATTGAATAAGTATGGTAAAAGGCTATACCCTCAACACACACTGCAGTGTAGTAAATTACCTGGTATGGCTTTTCTAGCCATAAGTCTTTGTAAACGTAGTGGTGGAATTTGCTGTGGGCAACTGAGGAGCTCCTGATTATTAAAGTTATCCACTTGGGGTATTTCTGTTGAGAGTGGCACAAAGCAATGTTCTGGGAAGTTCGCTCTCTCTCAGATGCTTAGAATTCTGATGTTATGATTGGCTAGTTTGGCCACTCTGCCAGGCTCAAAAGGAGACCTCCTAGTGGCAGAAGTCTCTCTGACTGCTGGCTGAGAAGGAAGTGCTGCTGAGAGACACATGCTCCTGAGACACGCGCTGCTGGGAAAGAGATGCAAGAGATGTACATTGCTGAGACACCGAGAGACACACACTGGTGGGAAAGAGAGTGTGAGAGACTGTTGGCTGAGAGACAGTGGGCTGAGAGAGACTGAGCTTTATTCCTGAACTTAAATTGTAGCCTGGTGCTTCCCTATTAAACCGCATAATCTGTGAGTTCTGTGTGGCCACTGCAGTGAATTGTCGAACCCAGCAGAAAGGTGGTGGGTGTAAAGTCATAGAAAAGAGGAGAGGACACGTGATGAACTGGATTAAGAAAAGTTTATTCTGTGCTCCCTGCAAGGTTCACAGGTCCCTGAGAGGGGCCAGAGAAGTTGCCCTGCCCAGACGGGAGGTAGAGGTTTATATAGTTGCATTTTCTTCCTCCCCAGTGGACCTGAGTGGAAGCAAAAGGAATAAGGTGGAAACCAATCAGGTGGAAGCACTTCATTAGCATAGCCATTAAGGGAGGGGGGAAGGGCTTGTGCTGGTTCAAAATAAGGTGGGAACCAATCAGGTGGAAGCTGCATCCAGGTTGGCCTGTTTGTAACTTCTTCTTGCTCAATCTTTTACCCACCTGACTGGCAGCCATGTCCTGCCTGACAGTGGGTGCTGCAGGAGGAACGATTGATGTCAGGGTTGATGAAAGGGGTGGAGGGAGGCAGCATGTCTGGGCTCGCAGGAATAAGTCTTGGGCTATTGATGGTGATCCTGTCTTCCTCTTGTGCAGTTAGAGGAGGTCAGAAGATGTGGCCTCCCTGCCCCTTTGGCACACACCCTTCCTGATTTTAAACTATATAGAATTCCCTTGTTCTTTTTGAACAATAGCCTCTTGATTTATGTACAATTCCTCATGAGCACAATTAAGAGCTCTAGAATCACATTATTCACAATGTTCTCCAACACTCATCTGCCAGTTTGTCATACTGTGGTGGCTTGCATGATGCTGTGAGGGTTATGTCACTGGTATTTTGAATACCAACAGGATCACCCATGGTGGATAGCTTTCAGTAGAGCTTCCAGACTAAGACAGACTAAGAAGAAGGATGGGGCCAACCACTTCTGAAAGAATTGACCACTGAAAACCTTATGAATAGCAGTGAAGCATCCTCTGACATATTACTGGAAAACTTTATGAAATATTGTTTGATACAGTGCTGGAAAATGAGCCCCTCGGGCTGGAAGGCACTCAAAATATGACTGGGGAACACCTGCATCCTCAAATTAAGAGTCTATCTTAATGATGTGGATGGAGTAAAGTTTTCTGGTCCTTCATTTTCTACTACTAGTTGTTGTTGTAGTTAGGTGCCATCGAGTCGTGTCCAACTCATAGCAACACTATGCATAGCAGAATGAAACACCGCCCAGTCCCGCACCAGCTCCATGATCCTTGCTATACTTGAGCCCATCATTACAGCCACTGTGTCAATCCATCTCATTGAGGGCCTTCCCCTCTTTCGTCGACCCTCCATCTTACTAACCATGATATTGTTCTCCAGGAAATGGTCCCTTCTGACAACATGACCAAAGTAGGTGAGATGAAGTCTGGCCATTCTCTCTTCCAAGGAGCATTCTGGCTGCACTTCCTCCAAGACAGATTTGTTAGTTCTTTTAGCAGTCCACAGTACTTTCAGCATTCTTCGCCAACACCACAACTCAAAAGTATCAGTTCTTCTTTGGTCTTCCTTATTCATTGTCCAGCTCTCACATGCATTGAGGAGATTGAAAATATCATGTCTTGTGTCAGGAGCATCTTAGTCCTCAAGGAGACATCCTTGCTCCTCAGCACTTGAAAGAGATACCTTGCAGCCAACTTGCCCAGTGTTATACATCATCTAATGTCCTGACTAATGCTTCCATTGGCATCAATTATAGAAACAAGTAATGTGAATTCTTTGACAACTTCAATCTTTTCTCCATTTATTGTGATGCTGCTTATTGGTCCAGTTGTGAGGATTTTTGTTTTCTTTATATTGAGATATAATCCATACTGCAGACTGTATTCTTCCATCTTCATCAGTAAGTGCTTCAAGTCATCCTCACCTTCAGCAAGCAAAGTTGTGTCATCAGCGTATCGCAGGTTGTTAATGATTCTTCCTCCAATCCTGATGTCATGTTCTTCTTCATATAGTCCAGCTTCTCAGATTATTTGCTCGGCATACAGATTGAATAAGTATGGGGAAAGAATACAACCCTGACACTCTCCCTTCTTGATTTTAAACCATAGAGTGTACCCTTGTTCTGCTCGAGCAACAGCCTCTTGGTCAATGTACAGCTTCCTCATGAACACAATCCAGTGTTCTGGAATTCGCTTTCTTCTCAATGTCATCCACACTTTGTTATGATCTACTCAATCAAATGCTTTTGCATACTCAATAAAACACAAGTAAACATCTTTTTGGTATTCTTTGTTTTCAGCCAAGATCCATCTGAGATCCATCTGATATCACCAGTGATATCCCTCATTCCATGTCCTCTTCTGAATCCAGCTTGCATTTCTGGACAGTCTCTGTCAATCTACTGCTGCAACCGTTTTTGAATTATCTTCAGTAAGATTTTACTTGCATGCAATATTAATGATATTGTTCAATAATTTTCACATTCTGTGGGATCACCTTTCCTTGGAATGGGTATAAATATGGATCTCTTCCAGTCAGTTGGCCGGGTAACTGTCTTCCAAATCTCTTGGCATAGCCAGGTGAGTGCCTCCAGCGGGACATCCATTTGTTGAAATATCTCAATGGGTATTCCATCAATCCCTGGAACCTTGTTCTTCACCACTTCTTTCAGTGCAGTTTTGACATCTTTCTTCAGTATCATTGGTTCTTGATCATATGCCACCTCCTGAAATAGATGAAGATCAACCAGGTCTTTTTGGTACACTAACTCTGTGTATTCATTTCATCTTCTTTTGATGCTTCCTGCATCATTCAATATTTTGCCCATAGAATCTTTCAATATTGCAACTTGAGGCTTAAATTTTTCCTCAGTTCTTTCAGCTTGAAAAATGCTGAGCATATTCTTCCTTTTTGGTTTTCTAACTCCAAGTCTTTGCACATTTCATTATAGTAATTTGCTTTGTCTGCTCAAACTGCTCTTTGAAATCTTCTGTTCAGCTCTTTCATCTTGTTATTTCTTCCATTTACTTTAGCTACTCTTTGCTCAAGGGCAAGTTCCAGAGTCTCTTCTGATACCCATTTCAGTCTTTTCTTCCTTTCTTGGAAGAAATGAAATGAAAACAATGACCTCTTGCTTTCTTCATGGATGTTCTTGATGTCATCCCATAATTCTTCTGGTTTTTGGTCATTGGTGTTCAATGCATCAAATATATTCTTTAGATGGTTTCTAAATTGAGGAGGAATATATTCAAGGTCATATTTTGGCTCTCGTGGACTTGTTTTAACTGTATTCATCTTCAACTTGAACTTACATATGAGCAGTTGATGGTTGGTTCCACAATCAGCTCTTGGCCTGGTTTTGGATGAAGATATTGAGTTTTCCATCACCTCTTGCCACAGATAGAGTCATTCAGATTCTTGTGTACTCTAAGTGGTGAAGTCCACGTGTATAGCCACCATTTGTGCTGCTGAAAAAAGATATTTGCAATGAATTAGTCATTGGTCTTGCAAAATTGCATCAGTAAATGTCCAGTGTTATTTCTATCACCAAGGCCAAATTTTCCAACTACCAGTGATTCTTCTTTGTTTCCATTTTTTTTTTATTGTGATTTGGGTGATGATTTACAAAGCAAATTCACTTTCCATACAGCAGTTCACATATACTTTGTCTCATGTC
>NW_006921703.1:1196295-1202476 GCF_000298275.1 Orycteropus afer afer | reverse complement strand
AAAAAAAAAAAAAAAGAATAATGTAGAATCTGCAAAACACTGCATAACGTGGATGAATTTGGAGGACATTATGCTGAGTGAAATAAGTCAATCACAAAAAGGAAATTTTCTTTGTTGGTTACCAGGTGTGGGAGGGGAGGGAAAGGAATGCTATTAGATAGATAGAGGTAAGTATTGATTTGGGTGAAGAGAAGGGCAATGTACCAAATGTTAGGGACCAATATGGCAGCACTGAGGATGAGAAAGACATAGAGAGGTACACGAGAGGTACAGACAACAAATATGAACCCTTTTGTACATACAGTAATGCATTGTCTGTGAAGGCTAACATGGATATATGTGTGGATAGATGGGTAGACAGGTTGAATGATTAGGTATGTCTATGAAATGGGGAGGGTATCCAAGCATATATAGGGTTGGCAGACAATGGTCCTATAAGTTTATGTGAATGATCAGATTTCCCAGGTGTATAGTAGAGCTGACAAGAGGCGAGGTTTTGGTCACAGCTTGGTCACAGCCAGCTACCCAGAGGGACCAAGTAGTTGAACCTACGGGCTTGGGACCATAGTCTCAGGGGACACCTAGTTCAATTGGCATAACATACTATACAAAACCTTGTTCCACCTCCTACTTTGGCGAGTAGCAACTGGGATCTTAAAAGCTAGCAAGCTGCTGTCTAAGTACAACGATGGGTCTCTTCTTGTCCAGAGCAAAGAAGAATGAAGAAAACCAAAATTCATGGAAACAATTAGTCCTAGCGACTGGTACACCATCCGATCTGTAGTCTATACAACTATGAGACCAGAAGAACTAGAAGGCGCCCTGGCTACCACCGTGAGCCACTAAGGGGGGAATCTATATAGTAGATCCTTGATAGAGAGGGAGAATAATTTGGAAAAAAACTCAAAATCATTTCAAGAAAAAGAAAGAAAGAAAGACTAGGTTTGCTGGTCCAATAGAGCCTGGTTGAACCACTGAGACTACGGCCCCTAGCTGCCCTTCAAGTCTGGAATTGAACCCACACCTGTCGTTTCCAGCCAAACAAAAGACGGGCATATGATTTGAACATTTACCTCAAGTAGATACACTCCTTTGAGAGAACAATCATGGGAGAAAGAACGGCTGCTTATGCACAGTGAGACAGCTCAGGGGGCAGGAGTCCATGGAGGGATGGACACAGGGAAGACATAACTATGGGAAGGAAGTGGGAGGGGAGATGTTGCATTGTGGTAAACTGTGGCCAATGTCATGAGACAAAGTATATGTGAACCGCTGTATGGAATGTGAATTTGCTCTGTAAACATTCACCCAAATCACACACAAAAAAAAAGCCATACAGATGAAGAAATTGCAAATCAAGTACTTTACTTTACTTTTCATGTGACATTTGCAAAATTGATTTTTCTGAGTAATGAGGCCAGTCCTACCTTACTACAATGCTGCCAGTCTGTCAGGGTGTTATAAAAGCATGCAACATACAATTTTAGAACATAATGAGTGTGCCATTTTCATACCATGTGCTCCACATTCACTTAATCTTGTAGGATGTAGTGCAGCAGACTATTATCCAGAAAACCAAACCAAAACAAAACCAACCTCACTGTCATCGAATCAATTTGACTCATAGTGACTCCTCCTTGGGTTTCAGAGGTGGTATCGCTACAGGAGTAGACTGCCCAATCTTCCTTCCAAGGATTGGCTGATGGGTGAGAAGCAGCTTATTTATTTATTTATTTATCACTGTTTTTATTCTACACATTTTTTGCCACCCTTAATCACAGATGGGCAGTTCTTTAAACCTATCTAGACAATGGCTGAATATTAAAATATCTTTCTAATACACAGTGGAAAGCATATACTGTAGCCACAAATGTAATCCTGAAACTGTAAAGCCATATTCTAGGTGTCTTAGAAAATATTGCTGAAGACCAGACACAAAAAGGAGATACCAAAAGGGAAACTGAAAATATTGCCAACATAATGTAAACACTAGAGTATCTATTTATGTTGGTTATGTGGAATAATATATTGCAGCATTTTCACTGCATGAGTCATGCTTTCCAAGATTCAGAAGTAAATTTAAAGATATGTATAGATCTCTACTGATCATTAGCAGAGTACTTATATATTTTAAGAGAAGATTCTGAACATTTTGAAAGCACAGCAAAGGAAATATCGCCAAATACAGATTATCAAGTAATTCATCATTGCAGAGGCATTAGAAAGAAATAAGTAAATGACAGAAATGCTCCAGAAACATTGAGTGCCAGAGAACAATTTCGTGTAACCACATACTACACCATCATTTACACACTTGAATCTTGCATGAAAAGAAGGATGAAAGTGTGTTAAGTTATTTCAAAAGACTTTTTCTCTTCAACAATGTGGCTATATCCAATGAAGAATGCATGAAGGCATCCAAAAAATCAGTACAAGCTTATCCTAATGACTTAAACACAAACCTTTATGGAGAAGGACAATAATTTCATTCTCACATGAGAAGTAAATTTACAGATTCAGGAAAACAAATTTCATTCATCTAGGCATGTATGATTCCATAATAGAAGATAAAATACTATGAGTATTTCCCAATGTTGAAATTGCATTATGCATATTTCTGACTTTAATGATCACAAACTGTACAACAGAATGTCCATTTCTATCCCTAAAGAGACTCAAAATCCCTCAGCACACAATGATTCAAGAAAGACTTGATTCTTTACCCTTATTGTGTATAGAAGTATGATGCATCTGAATTGTGTTGGTGAAGAATATTGAATAAACCATGGACGGCCAGAAGAACAAACTGATCTTTCTTGGAAGAAGTACAGTCAGGATGCTCTTTAGAAGAGAGAATGACCAGACTTGTCTCTTGTACTTTGGTCATGATCAGTCCCCGGGGAAAGATATCATGCTTGGTAAAGTAGAGGGTCAGCAAAAGAGGGGAAAACCTTCAACAAGATGGATTCACACAGTGGCTAAACTGACCGACTCAAGCATCACAACCATTGTGAGGATTGCACAGGACTGGGCAGTGTTTCACTGTGTTATATGAAGTGTCACTGAGTCGGAACAGACTGGCCATTACCTAACAACACAACCCCTGCTAGGGTGTAGATTACACAATGACAGGGATCTGTCCACTGTTGGTCAGTTAATCAATCTCTCCTGGTAGCCTATGAAGGGCTGGCCAGGAGAAGTGGTGAGTGATCTCCACTTGCTTATCCTGAAGCAGCAACAGGGGACAAGAGCTTCTGCATTCTCTCCCCAGAGTAGTTTCTTTTCGTGTCATCTTTGGAGGACCCAAGTTTGACTTTCCTGGAAAAATCCTACACTATGAAAGACTGCAGATATAACTGAGAAAAGAAGGCTCAGTGGGACCAGGGGAAAGAACATGATTGAGGTTACAACAGGGATTGGGCAGGGGATCAATCTCTCAGCACTTGGATGACCACCTGAACTGTTGTCTTCTGATAAATATTTTTGAGGGAGAGGTTTGAGGGGAAAATGTTCTCACTTGTCTCCATTTCTCACTCCCAGTCTCTCTCCAGATCTTCTTACCAACGGTGACGCCTCCCCCAGCCTTGTCACCGGTAACAAACCGATGGCTCCAGCCAAGCCCATGGGGCAGGGCGCAGAGCATTTCCTTAGAGATGATGGCTGATTAAAATGTCTTCTCAAAGGCGCCAGAGATCCAAAGAGGACTGAGGTTGCGACAGTGAGCTCTCTTCCTTTGAACGAAGCCACCACGCAAAACAAAAGCGAAGGGGCCGGGGCCCTGGGAGGCAACTGGACTCCCCGCAGCGCACAGCCCCGGCCGGACTGCCCTCGCCGCCGCAGGTTCGATTTCCACCCGCAGCGAGGGCATCCGAGGGGCGCCTCCTCTGCAGACTGTCCGCGACCCTCCCCACCCAGCCTGCGCGAGAGGAGACGCACCAGCGAGCAGGGGCGCTGCGGTAGCTGACGGCGACTGGCATCCCAGCATGGCTGCCAGGGCGGTGGCTCCGAGAGCGGTGCCGGTTCTGGAGACGCCCCCCCAGCACGAGCAGGTATCCGGCAAGGGGCGCTGACCCAGAGCAGGGGGAGGGAAGGACGTCTTGCCCAGGAGACGACGGTCCGGGGTGCGGGGGTGGGGGGGCGGCCATGGGCCTCTGGGCTCAAACTAGAGCTGAGCGCCCAGGGCGAACAGGGCTCCAAGATCCCCGGGAAATTGCAAAGGATGGGGAGTGGGGTGGAGATGGGGCTGGGGGTGGACTTCTGAAGGATGCCTGGGATTCGAGCTACCCCTCCTCTCTCCCCGCCTCTTAGAGAGATTGCCAATCTTCTCCATCTTTCTCTCCTCTGTGTGTTTGTGTGTGTGTGTGTGTGGCCTTTCTTCCAGGATGAGCCTTACCCTACTTTCTCTCTCTCTTTCTCTGGCTCCCAAAATGAGCTTTATCCTGCTTTCCTTCCTCTCCCTTCCTCCCTCCCTGGCAGAAGCCCCCAGAACCCAGGACAAAAGCCGCGGGCATTGGAAGAGGGCAGTTGAGGGACATTGGTTGTACTTTAGGTCTGGGGCTTTACAGCCTTAGTCCTCAATTTTGAGGGTGAGTCAGAATCACCTGGAGGGCATGCTAAAACTCTACCCTCAAGGTTTCTGACTCAGTGCTTCAGGGATTGGGCCTGAGAATGTAAGTGTCTAACAAGCTCCATCCTTACAATCATTGCTATGTTTGAGAGCAATGTTGCAGCCACTATGTCAATCCATCTTGTTGAGTGTCTTCATCTATTTCTCTGACCCTCTACTTTATCAAGCATCATGTCCTTCTTCAAGGGCCGGTCCTTCCTAATAAACATGTCCAAAGAAAGTGAGACCAAGTCTTACCATCCTTGCTTCTAAGGAGCTTTCTGACTGTAATTCTTCCAAGACAGATTAATTCAGTCTTCTGGCAGGCTATGGTATATTTAATATTCTTTACCAACACCGTAATTCCAATGCATTAATTCTCTTTCAGTCTTCCTTTTTCATTCTCCAGCTTTCACATGCATATGAGGTGACTGAAAATACCATGGCTTGGGTCAGGCATACCTTAATTCTCAAAGTTACATCTTTGCTTTTTAACCCTTTGAAGAGATTGTTTGCAGCAGATTTACCTAATGCAATATATGGTTTGATTTCTCGACTGCTGCTCTGGTAGCATAGTGGTTGACTGCTAACCAGAAGGCTGGTGGTTCAAACCCACCAGCCACTCCTCAGAAAGAAGGTTGGGCAATCTGCTTCTGTAGAGATACTGCCTCGGAAACCCAAGGAGGGGTCACTATGAGTAGGGTCCAACTTGACGGCACGTAACAACAACAACAAGCTTCCATGGGCATTAATTATGGAGCCATATAAATGAAATCCTTGGCAACTTAGAACTTTTTTCCATTTACCATTATTTGTCCAGTTGTGAGCATTTTTGTTTTCTTTATGTTGAAGTGTAATCCATACTGAAGGGTGTAGTCTTTGATCTTCATCAGTAAATTCTGCAAGACTTCTTCATTATCAGCAAGCAAGGTTGTGTCATCTGCATATTGTAGGTTGTTAATGTTGTTGTTGTTCTTGTTAGGTGCCATCCAGTCATTTCCAACTCATAGCGACCCTGTGACCCTACAGCAGAGTGAAACACTGCCCAGTCCTGTGCCAGCTTCATGATACCTGAGCCCATCATTGTAGCCACTATATCAATCCATCTTGTTGAGGGCCTTCCCCTCTTTTGTTGACCCTCCACTTTACTAAGCACAACATCCTTCTGCAGGGAATGAGCTCTTCTTACAACATGACCAAAGTAGGTAAGACAAAGTCTGGCCATTCTCGCTTCCAAGGAGCATTCTGGCTACACTTCCTCCAGGACAGATTTGTTAGTCCTTTTAGTAGTCCATGGTACTTTCAGCATTGTTGCCAGCATCACAGCTCAAAAGCATTGACTTTTCTTCAGTCTTCCTAATTCATTGTCCAGCTCTCACATGCATATGAGGTGATTAAAAATACTATGGCTTGTGTCAGGCACACCTTAGTCCTCAAGGAGACATCTTTGCTCTTCAGCCCTTGAAAGAGGTCTTTTACAATATACTTTCCCAGTGCTATACGTCACCTGCAGGAAGGCAGGGAGAAGACGGATAAGGCAAAGGGGATAGGAACAGATCAAGGATCCAACCGCAG
>NW_006921703.1:1171666-1194440 GCF_000298275.1 Orycteropus afer afer | reverse complement strand
GAGAGCTGGACAATGAATAAGGAAGAGTTGATGCTTTTGAGTTGTGTTGCTGGCGAAGAATGCTGAAGGTACCATTGACTGCCAAAAGAACTAACAGATCTGTCCTGGAAGAAGTGCAGCCAAGATGCTCCTTGGAAGCGAGGATGGCCAGACTTCATCTCACCTACTTTGGTCATGTTGTCAGAAGAGACCATTCCCTGGAGAAAGATGTCATGCTTGGTAAGCGTCGATGAAAAAGGGGAAGGCCTTTGACGAGATGGATTGACATGGTGGCTGTAACAATGGGCTCAAGTATAGCAGGAATCATGGAGTTTCGTTCTGCTGTGCATGGGGTCACTATGAGTCGGAAGCGACTCGACAGCACCTAACAACAACAATACGTCATCTGATGTCCCAACTGCTGCTTGCACTGGTGTTGATTGTAGAACCAAGTAATATGAAGTCTTTGACAACTTCAATCTTTTCTCCATTTATCATGATGCTGCTTCTAGGTCCAGTTGTGAGGATTTTTGTTTTCTTTATATTGAGATGTAATCCATACTGCAGACTGTATTCTTCAATCTTCATGAGTAAGTGCTTCAAGTCATCCTACTTTCAGCAAGCAAAGTTGTGTTGTCTGCATATCACAGGTTGTTAATGATTCTTCCTCCAATCCTGATGCCATGTTCTTCTTCATGTAATCCAGTTTCTCAGATTATTTGCTCAGCATACAGATTGAATAAGTATGGTGAAAAGATACAACCCTGAAGCACTCCCTTCTTGATTTTAAACCATGTGGTGTCCCCTTGTTCTGTTTTAATGACAGCCTCCTGGTCTATGTAAAGGTTCCTCATGAGTACAACTAAGTGTTCTGGAATTCCTGTTCTTCTCAATTTATCCATAATTTGTTATGATCCACACAATCAAATGTTTTTGCATAGTCAGTTAAACACAAGTAAACATCTTTCTGGTATTCTTTGCCAAAATCCATCTGACATCAGCAATGATATTCCTCATTCCACATCCTCTTCTGAATCCAGCTTGCATTTCTAGAAGTTCTCTGTCAATATACTGCTGCAACTGTTTTTGAATTATTTTCAGCACGATTTTACTTGTGTGTGATGTTAATAATACTGTTCGATAATTTCCACATTCTGTGGGATCACTTTTGTTTGGAATGGTACAAATATGGATCTCTTCCAGTCAGTTGGCCAGGTAGCTGTCTTCTAAATCTCCTGCCACAACCAAGTGAGTGCCTCCAGGACAGCATCTGTTTGTGGAAACATCTCAATGGGTATCTCTTCAGTTCCTGGAGCCTTGTTTTTCATCACTTCTTCAGTGCAGCTTTGACTTCTTCCTTCATTACCGTTAGTTCTTGATCATATGCCACCTCCTGAAATGGATGAACATCGACCAGTTCTTTTTGGTACAGTGATTCTGTGTAGTCTTCCTATCATCTTTTGATGCTGCCTGCCCACCAGCCACTCCTCAGAAGGAAGGTTGAGCAATCTACTTCCGTAGTGATACTGCCTTGGGAACCCAAAAAGGGGTTGCTATGAGTCAGGTGCAACTCGATGGCACATAACAGCAACACCGCATCATTCCATATTTTGCCCATAGAATCTTTCAATATTGCCACTCAAGGCTTAAATTTTTTTTCAGTTTGTTCAACTTGAGAAATGCTGAGAATGTTCTTCCCTTTTGGTTTTCTAACTCCAGATATTTGCACATTTCATTGTAATAATTGGCTTTGTCTTCTCAAGCTGCTCTTTGAAATCTTCAGTTCAACTCTTTATCTTGTCATTTCTTCCATTTGCTTTAGCTACTCTCTGCTCAAGGGCAAGTTTCAGAGTCTCTTCTGACATCCATTTTGGTCTTTTCTTCCTTTCCTGTCTTTTTAATGACCTTTTGCTTTCTTCATGGATGATGTTCTTGATATCATCTCACAATTCCTCTGATTTTCAGTCATTGGTGTTCAATGCACCAACTTGATTCTTTAGATGATCTCTAAATTCAGGAGGGATATAATCAAGGTCATATTTTGGCTTTCATGGACTTCTTTTAATTGTCTCCAGCTTCAACTTGAACTTGCATATGAGCAGTTGATGGTCAGTTCCACAATCACCTCCTGGCCTTGTTTTGGCTGAAGATATTGAACTTTTCCATCACCTCTTGCCACAGATGTAGTCAATCTGATTCCTGTGCATTCCATCTGGTGAAGTCCATGTGTATAGCTGCCATCTTTGTTGTTGAAAAAAAGATATTTGTAATGAATAACCCATTGGTCTTACAAAATTCTATCATGTGATCTCCAGTGTTATTTTTATTACCAAGGCCAAATTTTCCAACTACCAGTGATTCTTCTTTGTTTCTAACTTTTGCATTCCAATCACCATAATCAGCACATCTTGATTGAATGTTCAATCACTTTCAGACTGCAGAAGTTGGTAAAAATCTTCAATTTCCTCCTCTTTGACTTTGGTGGTTGGTGCCTAAATTTGAACAATAGTAGTATTAACTGGTCTTCCTTGTAGGCATATGGCTATTATCCTATCACTGACAGCATTGTAATTCAGGATAGATCTTGAAACATTCTTTGTGGTGATGAGTGCCACTCCATTCCTCTTCAATTAATCATTCCTGTAATCATATAGTAGATTATATGATTGTCTCATTTAAAATGGCCCAAACCAATCCATTTCAGCTCACTAATGCCTAGGATATCAATCTTTATGCATTCCATTTCATTTTTGACACCTTCCAATTTAATAGATTCATACTTCATACATTCCATGTTCTGATTATTAATGGATGTTTGCAGCTATTTCACCTCAGTTTGAGTCATGCCACATCTGCAAATGGAGTTCCTGAAAGCTTTGCTTTACCCATATCATTAAAATCAGTGCTATTCTGATGAGACAGTTTTTTCCCAGTCATATTTTGAGGGCTTCTGACCTGAGAGGCTCTTGTCTGGCACTGTATCAGACAGTGTTTAAGGGCTATTCATAAAGTTGTCTAGTAATGTAACACAGTGTTTCTCTACTACTCATAAGGTTTCCCCTGGCCAATTCTTTGAGCAGTGGATGGCCTCTTCCTTCTTCAGAGTCTGTCTCAGTCTGGAAGCTCCACTGAAATCTGTACACCAAGGGCAACTCTGCTGGCGTTTGAAACACCGGTGGTACAGCCTCCAGCCTCACAGCAACATGCAAGCCACCATAGTATGGAAAACTGACAGATGAGTTCGTTTCCCTTAGTTGTTCCAAACCTCTCTATCTATTTCCTGGCCTTCCCCCTACCTGTCCCAGCTGTCAGCCCTGACTTCTTCCCACAGCTTCCTGCCTGGGTGGGTTCTCTCCCTCCCTCCCCTTACATGGATCGGGCCATTGGCCCTGGCTTTTTCCAGCAGCTTCCTGCCTTGGGTGGGTTCTCTCCCTCCAATCCTGATGCCATGTTCTTCTTCATATAGTCCAGTTTTGTTAAAGATAATTCAAAAATGGCTGCAGCAGTATATTGACAGAGAACTTCCAGAAATGCAAACTGGATTCAGAAAAGGACATGGAACAAGGGATATCATTGATGATGTCAGATGGATCTTGGCTGAAGCCAATAACAGGCATGGGGAGGGAGGGAAAATAGATGGATAATTAAGAGACAGGTTTGATATTTGTGAAGGGATTTAAAAAATAAAGAAATAAGATTACCTGTTGTTTGATAGTTTTTGAAGCTAGGTTATGGGCACTTGGGAGTTAATTGTATTAGTCTTTGTTTCTGTTTAAAATGTTTTATAATAATAATAATAGTAAAAAGGAAGTACTTTATTTGCCTTTACACATGTAAATATCTTTAAATGATAGCAAAAAAAAATACATTATTGAGATTGATTTTTCCTAAGATTGTTTTTGTTTTGAGACTTAATTCAAAATATTAAATATTCATATCAGCTAATTTATATATTTATTTATTTATTATATTTAGACTGATAGATATAGATATATAAAGAACCAGTCAGCTCAGGGTATTGTCCTGACTGGTGCTGATTGTTGGATGGTTCAGGACCCCAAACTTATTCAATGTCTTTTTCCCTCAAAGCAGAAGTCAGCAAAGAGGGATCTGTCAAACAAAGAAGGGTTGCCACTTAAAGCTCTGTTTTTGGAACTCAACACTTGAACCCAGTTACTGCGACCCTCATTCAGGTATCAAGGACCACCTGATGGGACCATCAGCTGGTAGGATCACCCCATGGTGGGAAAGTACAAGAATTCATGGCGAAGCTGCCACCATCACCCACTGCCCTACCCACTTTCTCTTTTCTGACATTGTCCAGCAAGCCCTGGCCTAGTGCAAATACTGCCGAAGGCCCTACTTAGCTGCATCACCCAGGGTCTTATTCTCCATTGTAAGGAATCCCTCAAGCCTCGAAGCAAAGCATAGATTTTATAGAGTTAGTATGAGTCAGAATTGACTCAACAGGATTCAGTTTTGTTTTGTAGGGAAAATCATTATTTTTCATGATTTGAGTTTCATATACGTTTTAAAATACAAGGTAAGATGGAAACAAACTAAATGCCCACCATCGGATGAATGGATAAACAAACTATGGTACCTGCACATAATGGAATACTACACAATGTTACAGAATAACAATGAAGCTGTGAAACACCTAATACAATCTATGAACCTGGAGAACATTAGGCTGAGTGAAATTGGTCAATCACAGAAGGACAAATACTGTAGGAGACCACTACTATAAATGTTAACAAAATGTTTAGTCACAACCAAAGGTGGGCTGGGAAATACCCACTGCTGTTGAGTTGATTCCAACTCATAGTGACCCTATAGGATGGAGTAGAACTGCCCACAGAGTTTTCAAGGTTGTAACTCTTTTCAGAAGCAGACTGTCTCATCTTTCTCCCATGGAGCAGTTAGTGGACTCAAACTGCCAAACTTTTGGTTAACAGCCAAATGTGTAACCACTATGACATTAGAGCTCCTTGGATGAAAGGAATGGCAATATATAAGGGTGAGGTCAGCACAAAATGATCAAGACAAAGGAAGACACAGGAGGAGCAAAAGTGTTAAAGGCAACAAATGTAAACACTATTACATACCTAATCCTGCAATAACAGGAATAACAATAATCAACGAGTGGATACACAGATAGCTGAACATGGGTGGGAAGGTGAATGAGCCACACCCATGAACATATATTACTTTGACAGAGGATATTTCCACATATGTATTTGAATGTACTGTAAATGTGTTCATGAATATAGTAGAGCATACAAGGGGCAAAGTTATGAAAACTTTTTAGCCATAACCAAACCTTGAAGGAGGGAATCTCTCTGAGTCTAAGGACTCAGGACTGTAGTCTTGGGGGATATAAAATTCAATTGGCATAACACAGCCACAAAGACAATGTTCTACATCCAGCTATAGTGAGTAGTGACTAAGGTCTCAAAAGCTTGTGAGCAGCCATCTAAGGTGGAACTATTGGCCTCTCCCCATCCAGACCAAAGAAGAGTAAAGAAGTCAAAGACACATGGAAACAATTAGTCCAAAGGACAAATGGTCTACTTGAACACCATCTCCCACAATCCTGATACCAGAACAGCTAGATAGTGCCCAGCTATCACTGCGGCCCACTGTGAAAAGGATCACAATAGGCGGTCCTGGATAGAATGGGAGAAAAATGTTGAACAAAGCTCAAAATCATCAAAAAGACCAGGCTTACTGGTCTGATAAAGACTGGTGGAACCCTGAGATATGGCCCTTAGACACCCTTCAAGCCTGGAACTGAACTTACACCCATGACTCAACTTTTAGCTAAACAATAAACAGGTCTATAAGGTGAAAAATAATACCAGGGAGGTAGGTATGCACTCTTTAGAACAACCAATCATGTGAGATCAAAAGGGCAGCATTTGCCCAGGGATAAAACTCAGAAGGCAGGAATGGATAGGAAAGAAGGAAGAATGCAAACTGTATACACAGGGAGAAGTGAGAAGAATGTTGTTACACTGTGGGGATTGCAGTCAATGTCACTAATCAAAATATGTATGAATTGTTGAAAGGAAAACCAATTTTCTCTGTAAACTTTCACCCAAATCACAATAAAATGTTAAAAATGAAATAAAATACAAGATAAGAAACAAGGAAATTTTGCTAAAAGCCCTTTTTGTTTTTCAGATCTCCCACACCAAGCTTTCTGAGGACGATGAGTGGAGGTAAGTGACTAATGTTCTTTATAGCTCTTGTACTAAAAATTAGATCTCCCTCCTAACAGTTTGAGGAATTGGATGAAATAGCTTTGTAAATTTCCCATCTAGAGAAGGTGGATTAGAACAGCAATGTGGGGTTGCACGCACAAAAATGCACTAGACCAAAATCAAATGGATTTTTATCTGCTTTCTGTAGTGCTGTCTCACAAAGTTGCATTTATAGATCCTCCATGTTGTTGTGTTGTTGTTATGTGCCGTCGAGTCAGCCCCGACTCATAGCGACCCCTCCTTGGGTTTCCGAGGCAGTATCACTACGGAAGTAGATTGCCCAACCTTCCTTTGGAGGAGTGGCTGGTAGGTTTGAACCGCCAGTCTTCTGGTTAGCAGTCAAGTGCTTTAGGCACTATGCTACCAGAGCTCCTATAGATCCTCCATAATATGACAGTATCATGTTAGTATTTACTTTAAGCACATGATACACCTGGTTTTCTTCTGTGGTGCAGTTCTTAATATGAAGTTATTGAGCCTTAAGTGTACGACATGAAATGAAATAAAAATGAAAAGTTCTTCCTTTATTGCACTAAAGCCCTAACACCAAACCCACTGCCATCAACTCAATTCTAACTTGTGGCAACCCTTAGCAACAGAGTAGAAATGCCATATAGGGTTTCCAAGGCTGCAAATCTTTTTATGGAAGCAGATTGCCTCATCTGTGGGAAGCAGACTCCCACAGAGTGGCTGGTGGATTTGAACTGCTGACCTTTTGGTTAGCGGTTGAATGCTTTAATCTCTGCACCACCAAAGTTCCTTTTATTACATTATAGGAAACAATTTTGGATGTATTCCTACACAAAGAATATTTATTATTAGTACTTCCACATAGGTTAACCCCTTTTAGATATTTTTTCATTTTATATAAATAGATTAATGTTATAAAGCATATTTTGTTTTATATATAATGAAAGTCCTATTTTAGGCTGATGATAAATTTATTTTTCTATCTACATTGTCTTAAGTCAAAAGTCTACTAATGACATAGATTATTAAGTAGTGATTTTGGATTTGAGGCTATAAAACCCATAACTAAATTCTTGCATCCTTCTCATTTTTCTTCACTTCCCATTTATTCAGAGGAACTAGTATATATATTTATGAGCTTCTAGTATATATATTTATGAGCTTCTATAAATAATTCTGGTCTCCTGCACTCACCTTCCAGCACAAAATTAGCATGTAATTTCATTCAGGTTGCTTACCTGATGAGGACTTTAGGTTCTCCATTTGAAAAATGAAGAGGTTTCAGTACATCTATATCCCTTCCAGCCTCAACATTATAAGATTCTATCTCTGAGAAGTTGAACTCAAGCAGAAATGATCTACCAAGCTCCATGGTTTCATTTCAGGAGTTCTAGTCACATAGTAGCTAAAACATTCTGCTGCTAACTAGAAGATCTGCAGTTCGAACCTACCAGCTGTTCCACTGGAGAAAGATAAGGCAACCTGCTTCCATAAAGATTTACAGCCTTGGAAACCCTATGGGGTAGTTCTGTTCTGCCCTAAAGGGTTGCTACGAGTCAGAATCAACTCAATGGAAGTAGGTTTGGTTTTGGGGGTTTATCCCACCAGCCACCCTGTGAAAGGAAGACTGGGCAACCTACTTCCCTTAAGATTTACCACCTTGGAAACCCAAAGGGGGTCGCAATGAGTCAGAATCGAGCCTATGGCGGTGAGTTTGGTTTTTTGGTTTATGAGTTCATTTCTACACCTTCTCCAGCAGGGGGCACCCCTGGGATTTGGATGTGGCCCTTTCTCAGGCACTCCGGTACTTTGCTGCTTAGAGTAGCTATAGAAATGTTAAGAGAACCTAAAGGGCAGAACCAACAAATGCTTTTTAAAAGGTCACAGTCTTGTGGCATAGATTATCCTGCAGTGTTTTCTGACTGGTATACTAGCACACTGTAACTAATCCTAAGTGGAAACTTAACTTAAAGGCATTTTGTGACTGATAGTGCCCCCACGGGGGCTGAAGGATAGTTCTCATATTTAATCAGTTTTTAATTGACAGAAATCATGATTTTTCCCTAATTTTCACCTTGGGTCTCTTTCTTTCTCTAATCTTAAAAATTAGTGATGTGGGGGTCTCAACCCCAGAATTTGTGATTTAATTGATCTGGGGTATGGCTTGGGCATTGGGATTTTTAATGGCACTTTGAATTCAGATTTGTTTCTCAATCTTAAAAATTAGTGATGTGGGGGTCTCAACCCCAGAATTTGTGATTTAATTGATCTGGGGTATGGCGTGGGCATTGGGATTTTTAAAAGCCACCCAGTAATTCCTGGTAGTGCAGTGGTTATGCGCTTGGCTGCTAACTGGAAGGTGGGTGGTTTAAACCCACCAGCCACTCCATTGGAGAAAGTTGTGACAATCTGGTTTCTGTAAAAGATTACAGCCTTGGAAACCCTATGTGGCAGTTCTACTCTGTCCTACAGAGTCACTGTGAGTTTGAATCAACTTGACAGCAATGGGTTTGGTTTTTTGAGTTTTACCCGGTAATTTCTAACTTCGAACCAAGGTTGAAAACCATTGCTTGAGACTTTCTTCAAGGTCACTTCTGCTGTAGGAAGTTACCAGATGACCCAGTGTTTTGTTTACTTCATGCTGCTCTAACAGGAGGTCTGGTGGTGTAGTGCCTAAGGCATTTGACTGCTGACCAGCAGGCTGGCAGTTCATACCCACTAGCCACTCCTCGGAAGGGAGATTGGGCAATCTACTTCCATATTGATACCGCTTTGGAAACCCAAGGAGGGGTTGCTATGAGTCAGATCTGACTCGAAGGCAGTGAGTTTGGTTTTGGTGGCTCTAATAGGAAATACCACAAATGGGTGACTTTAACAAACAGGAGTTTATTCTCTTGCAGTTTTGGGTGCTAGAAATCTGAATTAAAAGTGCCAAGCTCTAGGGACTGGGTGAAAGCCCCTTAACCTTGGGCTTCAGCTCTGCCTTTTGCTCCCAGCCCACTAAAGCTGGAGGCTTTTCTCAAGTCAGGCAGCTGCTGACAAACCCAAGGTCAACAAGTAAAAAGGCACAGTCCCAATAATACCAAACAACATGGCAGGCCACTAATTAGAGTCCAGAGATAGTCCAAGATCAACATGAAACATGGCAGGATCCTAAATGAAGACTCAGCTACATGCAGGGTCCAAGCATACCAAAAAGCACAGAGACCTATCTTTCTCAATGCTTCTCCTTACATGGTGGAAGCAGACCATATTCTTAAGGCAGCTACTCAGTTCTCCAGTGGATTCCACTATGAAGCTGATTACCAGTCTCACCGTGGGGAATAACTACAACCAGCTGCCCAGCCACTCAAAACTAGACCCAGCCAAGTTGCAACATAACCTTAACTACCACACCCAGTATCATAGTGATTTTCTCCACCATTGTGCAAAACTGAGTCCAACCAAAAACAGAAACATTAACCCATCATCTGAATGTTGTGCATGTCTAAGATAATAACTGAGCCAATTCTTTCTCCCTGTAATGAAGACAAGTTATACAACTCACTCAGGAACTCCCCATAGCCCAATGATGGACATGATGTCTATATTCTACTTAATGTAGACACTATCTACAGTATATCCTTTCACTTGAAAATATTGGAAATTACCAATGTTCCATTGTTTTTGACTTTCAAAAATGGCAATTTTGTATGATTCAAACTGAGAGTTATTATTATTCCTGATATAGGTACAAATAATATATGCATTTCAATTTAATAATCCCGTGAGATACAGAGGGAGAGTTATCTAAATTTGCAAATGAGAAAGCTGAGGCTTAGAGAAGATAAATAACTTTTCTTAGATTGCATGGTGATTAAGGAGCAGATCCAGAACTGAAAATCAAGACTTCTTGGGGCAATGACCAGTGCTTTTGGCTCCATCACTTAGCTTAAAAAGACAAAGGTCATGGCCAAAAGCAACCAGAAAGCAAAGGATTGAGAGGAATTAGTTTTGCTAACAGAACAAGGCTCTTTCTCTCATCTCCTCCTTCCTCAAACCTGGAGCATGGGAGGAAACTAGAAACAATTATGAAAACTTTATAATCAAACCTTAACAACCCCTACCTTTGAAACTTCCAATTGCCTCCTGTGAATCCACCCTGTTATTTTATTTTTTTGCTAAATGTGCAGGGGCTAGGGCTTTTTTCAGATGGTTTCATTTGCGGTTCCAGCTTTCAGCAGGAGAGGCTATACAAGGTGCACCGGGGCCACGAATCTATGCACGTGGAGATGATCTTGATCTTCCTCTGCGCTCTGGTCGTTGCACAGGTAGTGCTGGTGCAGTGGAGACAGAGGCATGGCCGATCCTACAACGTGAGTCACCCCCACTTGTCCTCACTGCCACATTCCTCCTTATCACTTTGAAGGAAATTAAAAACCAATTGCTACCAAGTTGATTCAATTCAAGTCAAAGGAGAATTGTGCTCCACAGGGTTTTCAAAGTAGATCAGCAGACCTTTCCACCTAATCATTTCTGGGTAGACTAGAACTCCCAACCCTTCAGTTAGCAGTCAGTTGCATTAACCATTTGCACCACCCAGGAACGTGATGCTTTGGTTTAAATCAGTGGTTCTCATGGAGGGTAGGGGGAACCTTTTTCCCCCAAGGAACATTTAGCAATGTCTGGAGATAATTTTTATTGTCTCTACTGGGTGAGGGAGGGTGGTGCTATTGGCATCTAGTGGGTAGAAGTCAAATGCTGCAAAACATCCTCTACAATGCATAAGATAATCTCCTATAACAGAAAATTATTTGTCCCAAATGTTAATAGTGCCAAGGTGGAGAAGCCCTGGTTTAAGTAAACTTATTTCCCTTCTCTGCATCAGCAACTTCTGCCAGTGGCCCCAGAAAAAGGATTGTTGTTGTTGTTATATGCTGTCGAGTTGGACCCAACTCACAGCAACCCCTCCTTGAGTTTCCGAGGCAGTATCACTACAGAAGTAGATTGCCCCATCTTCCTTCTAAGGAGTGGCTGGTGGGTTTGAACCGCCAGACTTCTGGTTAGCAGTCATGTGTCTTAGGCATTATGGATTAGGATTAGCCAAAACAAAAGACTGAGGTTGTCTAACTTTGTTTTATGTGCAATAAATTGTCTTGATAGCAAGGTTTTGCATATCCATGGAAAACATATTAGTGCAAACACTGCACTGATCTCACAAACAGAGCATATTCCGTTCTTTACAGGACAGTCCTACTAGAGCATGTCCACAGGAGTTTGGCCATCTCAGGTCCTTGCACTTGTACCCTGGGCTTCACTAGATCTGAGATCTCACCATTGCAGTGTTTAAAGCAGTGGTTTTCAAAGTTTAGTGTGCATCGCAATCACTTGGTGTGCATTGCAATGGAGAGTTTGTTAATCCAGCTTCCCAGGCTCCATCCCCAGAGTTTCTAATTCAGTTGATCTGAGATAGGCCCCCAAAATTTGCATGTCTAACGTTTTCCCAGGTGGGCTGACGCTCCTGGTCCTCGGACTACACTTATAGTATGACTGGTTTAGACTTGAATATGGCCTAAATGTCCCAAGACTGCAAAAGAAGAACATCTTGAACTAATGCTAATTATACAGCCTTCTGTGGTTCCTTGTTTTGGATTGGTCATTGGATAGGAGGACTGCCTGTAACATATGATGTATTGTTGGCTTGGAATAGTATTTTATTTTAAGCCATCATAAAAATTATTTCCAATGTAGTACAGAGTCTAAAGGACCTTTTTTGAATTCTGTATAGGTTTTATGTTTAGGCACTTTTAGACATTTTATTTAGAAAAAGGACTCATGTTTTATTTTTTTTTTTAAAGCAAATGCATCAATTTTCTACCATCTCATCATTGTCTTGTCAATTAAAACAAGCACCCTCTATATTAAACTTACCAAACAAAACCAAAGGAGCTGTCATTGCACAATGGGTAAGCCCTTTGGCAGCTAACCAGAAAGTAGGTGGTTCAAACCAACCAGCTGCTCTGTGGGAGGAAGATGAAGCAATCTACTTCCATAAAGATGTATAGCCTTGGAAACACTGTGGAGGTCACTATGAGTTGGAATCCACCACTTGTGTCAGTTGTCATTCTGTGGCAGCTTGTGTGTTGCTGTGAGCTGGAGGCTATGCCACTCGTATTTCAAAGACCAGCAGGGTCACCCATGGTGGACAGGTTTCAGTGGAGCCTCCAAACTAAGACAAGACTTGGAAGAAGGAAAGGGCCACCCACTTCTCAAAGAATTGGACAGTGAAAACTTTATGAATAGCAGTGAAACAATGTTTCATATATTACTAGAAAACTTTATGAATAACCCTGAAACTCTATCTGATATAGTGTGGAAGATGAACCCCTAAGGTTGGAAGACACTCAAAATACAAGTGGGGAAGAGATGCCTTCTCACAGGAGAGCCACCTTAATGATGTGAATGGAGTAAAACTTTCGGGACCTCCATTTGCTGATGTGGCACCACTCGAGATGGAAAGAAACAACTGCAAACATCCATTAATAATCTGAACATGGAATGTAGGAAGTATGAATCTACAAAATTTAGAAATTGTCAAACCTGAAATGGAATGCATAAAAATAGATATCCTAGGTATTAGTGAGCTGAAATGGACAGGTTTTGGCCATTTTGAATTGGACAACCATATGATCTACTACAGTGGGAATGACAATTTGAAGAGGAATGGCACATCACAAAGAATATTTCAAGGACTATCCTAAAGTACAATGCTGTCAGTGACAGAATAATATACATACATCTACAAGGAAGACCAGTTAATACCACTATTATTCAAATTTACATACCAACCACCAAGGCCAAAGATGAGGAAATTGAAGATTTTTACAAACTTCTGCAGTCTGAAGTTGACCAAACATACAATCAAGAAATGTTGCTTATCACTGGTGATTGGAATGCAAAAGTTGGAAACAAGGAAGAATCACCAGTAGTTGGAAAATATGGCCTCGGTGACAGAAAAAAACGCTGGAGATCACATGACAGAATTTTGCAAGCCAATGACTTATTAATTGAAAATACTTTTTCAACAATGCAAATGATAGCTATACACGTGGCCTTCACCAGATAGAGTACACAGGAATCAGATCTACCACATCTGTGGAAAGAGGCAATGGAGAAGCTCAATATCTTCACCCAAAACAAGACCAAGAACTAACTGTGGGACAGACACCATTAGTTTCTCATATGCAAGTTCAAGTTGAAGCTGAAGACAATTAAAAGAAGTCCATGAGAGCCAAAATATGACCTTGATTATATCCCTCCTGAATTTATAGATCATCTAAAGAATAAATTTGTTGTATTGAACACCAATGACTGAAAACCAGAGGAACTGTGAGATGATATCAAGAATATCACCCATGAGGAAAGCTAAAGGTCATTAAGAAGACAGGAAAGGAAGAAAAGACCAAAATGGATGTCAGAAGAGACTCTGAAACTTGCTCTTGAATGGAGAGTAGCTAAAGCAAATGGAAGAAATGAAAAGATAAAAGAGTTGAACAGAAGATTTCAAAGAGCAGCTCGAGAAGACAAAGTCAGTTGTTATAATGAAATGTGCAAAGACAAGGAGTTAGACAACCAAAAGGAAAGAACACACTTAGCATTTCTCAAGCTGAAAGAACTGAAGAAAAAATTCAAGCCTCAAGCTGCAGTACTGAAAGATTCTATGTGCTAACCATAAGGTTGTCAGTTCAAACCCACCAGCTACTCCTTGGAAGGAAGATTGGGCAATCTACTTCCATAGAGATACTGCCCCAGAAACCCAAAGAGGGGTTGCTATGAGTCAGAGACAACTTGATGACACATAACAACAACAACTTGATGGCACATAACAACAACAACAACAACATGAACAAAATATTGAATAATGCAGGAAACATCAAAAGAAGATGGAAGGAATGCACAGAGTCACTGTAACAAAAAGACCTGGTTGATAGTCATCCATTTCAGGAGATGGCATATGATCAAGAACCAATGGTATTGAAGGAAGAAGTGAAAGCTGCACTGAAGGAATTGGTGAAGAACAAGGCTCCAGGAACTGACAGAATACCCACTGAGATGTTTCAACAAACAGATGTCACACTGGAGGCATTCACTTGTCTATGCCAAGAGATTTGGAAGACAGCTACCCGGCCAACTAACTGGAAGAGATCCATATTTGTACCCATTCCAAAGGAAGGTGATCTCACAGAATGTGGAAATTATTGAACAATATCATTAATATCGCATGCAAGTAAAATCTTGCTGAAGATAATTAAAAAATTATTGCAGCAGTATATTGACAGAGAACTTACAGAAATGCAAGCTGGATTCAGAAGTGGACATGAATGAGGAATGAGCGATATCATTGCTGATATCAGTTGAATCTTAGCTGAAAGCAAAAAATACCAGAAAGATGTTTACTTATGTTTTATTGTCTATGCAAAACCATTCAATTGTGTGGATCATAACAAATTATGATAACATTGAGAAAAATGGGAATTCTAGAACACTTGATTGTGCTCATCAGGAACCTGTATATAGACCAGGAGGCTGTGGTTCAAACAGAACAAGGGGCTACTGCATGGTTTAAAATCAGGAAGGGAGTGTGTCAGGGTTATATTCTTTCATCATAATTATTCAATCTGTATACTGAGCAAATAATGCGAGAAGCTGGATTATATGAAGAAGAATGTGGCATAAGGATTGGAGGAAGACTCATTAACAACCTGCAATATGCAGATGACTCGACTTTGTGTGCTGAAAATGAGGGTGACTTGAAGTACTTACTGATGAGGATTAAAGACTTCCATCTGCAGTATGCATTACATTTCAACATAAAGGAAACAAAAATCCTCACAGCTGGACCAATAAGCAGCATCACAATAAATGGAGAAAAGACTGAGGTTGTTAAAGATTTCATATTACTTGGTTCCACAATCAACACCAATAGAAGCAGAGTCAAGACATCAGGTGACGTATTGCACTGGGCAAATCTGCTGCAAAAGACTTCTTTAAAGTGCTGAAAAGCAAAGGTGTGTCCTTGAAGACTAAGATGCCCCTAATCCAAGCCATAGTATTTTCAATTGTCTCATATGCATGTGAAAACTGGACAATGAACAAGGAAAATCGAAGAAGAGTTGATGCTTTTGAGTTGTAGTGTTGGCAAAGAATACTGAAAGTACCATGGACTGCCAAAGGAACAAATAAATCTCTCCTGGAAGAAGTGCAGCCAGAATGCTCCTTGGAAGCAAGAATGGCCAGACTTTGTCTCACCTACTTTGGCCATGTTGTCAGAAAGGACCATTCCCTGGAAAAGGATATCATGCTTGGTATGATGGAAAGAAGAAGCTGTGGTAGTGTAGTGCCTAAGGCATTTGTCTGCCAACCAAAAGGCTGGCAGTTCAAACCCACCAGCCACTCCTTGGAAGGAAGATTGGGCAATCTACTTCCATAGTGACATCGCCTCAGAAACCCAAGGAGGGGTCTCTGTGAGTCAGATCTGACTCAACAGCAGTGAGATTTTTTTTTTTTTTAAGGTGGAGGGATAGCAAAGAATGGGAAGGCCCTCAGCGAGATGGATTGACACAGTGGCTGCAGCGATGGGCTCAGGTATGGCAAGGATTGTGAGACCGGCACAGGACTGGGCAGTGTTTCGTTCTGTTGTACACAGGGTCACTATGAGTTGGAGCCGACTCTATGGCACCTAACAACAACAACAACAACATGAGTCAGAATCAACTCAATAGCAGTGGGTTTTTGGTTTTTGGTTTATATTAAACTTGGATGTTTTTTAAAATGAAGGAGACTGAAAATCAGCCTCAATGATCATTTGCTTTCATATCAAAGAAAAAAAAAAGAACAGCTGCCCTTGAGTTGATTCTGACTCATAGCGATCCTATAGAACAGAGTAGAACTGCCTCCATAAGGTTTCCGAGGCTGTAAATCTTTATAGAAGCAGACTACTTCATCTTTCTCCCACTGAGTGGCTTGTCAGTTTGAACTGCCAACCTTTTGGTTAGCAGCAAATGCCTTAACCACTGCACCACCAAACCATGGAAATCGAACCCACTGCCAAGGAGTCAATTGCAACTCATAGCTACTCTCATTGAGTTTCTGAGGCTGTAAATCTCTACGGAAGTAGATTGCCTCATCTTCCTTCCACGGAGTGGTTGGTGGGTTTGAACTGCAAGCCTTCTGGCTAGCAGTCAAATGCCTTAGGCCCTGTGCCAGCAGAGCTGCTACTGCACCACCAGGGCTCCTTAAATATATCTGAAAGATGATTTCCTTGTCTGCAAAATGGAGATACCTGAGATAGAGTGTCTCAAATCCTTAAATAAGAAGAAACCTAGATGCTTAAAGAATCAGTTCACAGCTGTGTTCCATTTTTAATTTGTATTGATAACTGTCTCTTAAAAAAAAAGAAAAAAAAAAAGTTCAATTTCCATGGTAACACAGGTGCAGACTTTGCATGAGAAGCCCTCTGCCCTTGAAAGGAAGCAATGCCACGTGAGTCAACTGATCTGCACTGCATCTCACCTCTCCTCCCATCATTTTTATTTAATCATTTTCAGGATGGCATATTCCAAAAAGAATCTGTCCTTGTCTTGTGTTTAAAAGGAGCTCTGGTGGTATAGTGCCGAAGACATTTGACTGCTAACCAGAAGGTTGGCGGTTCAAACCCACCAGCCCCTCTGTGGAAGGAAGACTTGGCAATCTACTTCCGTAAAGATTTACAGCCTCTCAAAACAAAAGGGGGTCACTATGAGTTGGAATTGACTTGATGGCAGTGAGTTTGGTTTGTTTGGTTTTGTCTTGTGTTTGAAGTTATTCTCCTGTCCTAACTCCCTTTGAGGATGTGTGGCTCTGTCCCGAATAAGTAAGGAGCTTGCACACTGGCTCAACCTACTCACAGATAGACTTGCCCATGACTCAGTGTCCCTATTTAGGACTTGTTACCATTGATCACTCAGATTATACTGGCCTAGGTGGGCATCCCTGAACCTGATAGCTGTTGGTTAGCTGGACTCATCCAACTGAGTTGCTTCCCATTGTTCACTGAACAAGCTGTGCTCCTAAGATGCCTCTCCAGGGGTGCTACCTCCTGTGTACCCCCACTTCCTCTCCTTAGGTTGCTGTTTCTATGTCCTTCTATCATCTATTACACAGATCCTATATTTAGTGACCCCTCCTTGGGTTTCTGAGGCAGTATCTCTATGGAAGTAGATTGCCCAATCTTCCTTTCGAGGAGTGACTGGTGGGTTTGAACCGTCAGCCTTCTGGTTAGTAGTCAAATGCCTTAGGAACTATGTTACCAGTGCACCCATATTTTATGGCTACTAGAGGGGCTTTGTTGTTTTAAGGATCATCCTGGAAGTGACCAGATGACTGGGCTCCTGAATTCTTTTGAAATGATTTTGTCTGGTACTTCAATGAGTCCAGGAACCTAGATAATGATGCTGCACAGTAATCAAGGCTAGATTTGAGTTTCATGGGGGTCCCATTGGGGCTCTACTGGGTTAGTTCATTTCAGAGACTTGGCTGTCCTCTGGAATATTTTCTAATACTCTTTTTGCCTCTCAATCCATCTGTTAATGGTATTGTCCCAAAGGAGCAGGTTAAGTAGTCCCCTTGCCCTCTAGTCTCTGTTGACAATCTATGGGTCAATAGCCAGTAGATGAGGCTGTTGTTTCATGCATGGTACCTCTGGCTTTGCCTGGTGATTTGCAGTCTTTTATCCCTTCTTATGGCTCACTTCCAGAGCTAGCCTTGCCAAACCCCAACTATACTACCTTATGCTTTTTCTGAGGGTAGTTCTCCTAGCTTATTTTGTGAAATGTACTAATAGGAACCGAAGAGGGAAGGGATTGGTTTACGAATTAGAAGACTTTCACTATTCAGTTAACCACAGGGAGCCTCGGTTTCCTGATCTTGAAAATGATAGAAACTTCAAAAGTAGAAAGGACTTCCAGTTTCAGCTTCAACACGTGAAGAACTTTGAAGTCATCACTCCCATCCTTCCAAAAAGGAAAAAGCTGAACAAACTGAATATCAATAACTTCAGTGACTTTTCTTAGACAGAAACAGAGTCCCTGAGTGGTACAATCAATGCACTTGATTGTTAACCAAAATATTGGTGGAGTTCATCCAGAGGTACCTCAAAAAAAAAGTGATCTACTTCCAAAAAATCAGCAATCAAATGCTCTGTGGAGTACAGTGCACTCTGACATGAGCCAAAATCAACTTGACAACAACTGTCTTTTTCAAGAAGTATAAGAATTATACAGAACTTCTCATCAGAAATCATGCAAACAAGAAGTGAGTAGAAAGAAATATTTAGAGTGTTGAAAGGAAAAAAAAAAAAAAAAGTCAACCTAGAATTTTATATCCAGCAAAATTATCCTTCAAAAGTAAAGGAGAAAAAAAAAAAAAAATTCAAACAAAAACCTGAAAGTTCATTGCCAATAGATTTGCTTCAAAAATGTTCAGAGAAACTCTTTAGGGAGAAGGAAAACACAGAAAATCAGATCTACATAAAACAAAGAAGAGTATCAGAGAAGAAATAAAGTAAAATAAAATTTTTTATGTCTCTTAATTGGATACATCTAATAGATAACTGTTTAATAATTGTAACAGTGTATTGGGTGATTATAGTACATGGGTAAGTGAAATGAATGACAGCAGTGTTACAAGAGTGGGAAGAATAAAGTAGAAATACTCTGTTATAAGGTACCTGACTGCCAATGAAGTAGTATAAGGTTATTGGAGAGTGGACTTAGTAGTTGTAAAAGTATATTTAAAACTCTAAGGTAAGCAGTAATAGTTTTTTAATAAATAAATAAATATAATGTATATGCTGAGAAAAGAGAAAAAATGGAATAATAAAATTCTCATTTTAAGCCATAAATGAAGCAGAAAAAGAGAAGATAAAAAAAGAGAGAGAGAAATAATTAGTGGATGAATAAAAAGTGGTTAAAATGTAGTAGATATTAAACCAACTATATCAATACTTTGGTCATGTCAGAAGGACCAGTCTCTGAAGAAGGATATCATGCTTGGTAAAGTAGAGGGTCAGCGAAAAAGGGGAAGACCTTCAAAAAGATGGATTGACACAGTGGCTGCAACAAGGGGCTCAAGCATAACAAAGACTGTGAAGGTGGCATGGGACCAGACAGTGTTTTATTCTGTTGTACATAGGGTCACTATGAGTCAGAACTGACTCAATGGCACCTAACAACAGCAACATATTAGTAATTACTTTAAATGTGAATGGTTTAAATAAACCAATTAAAAGATAGAGATTGCCAGAATGGACAGTAAGGGGGAAAAAAATAAAAATAAAAAACCCTGTATGTTGTCTACCAAAAAACCTATTTTAAATAGCTCACTCAAAAACTCACTGCTTTTGAGTTAGATGTGACTCATAGTCAGACTCATAGCAACCCCTCCTTGGGTTTCTGAGGCAGTATCACTATGGAAGTAGATTGCACAATCTTCCTTCTGAGGAGTGGCTGGTGGGTTTGAACTGCCAGCCTTCTGGTTCGCAATCAAATGACTTAGGCACTGTGCTACCAGAATGATATAGATAATTTGTACTGGGTAGAGTTTTGTCAATGTTATTGATATTTTCCAAGAACCACCTTTAGGCTTCATTTACTTTCTCTATTGTTTTGCTGTTTTCAATTTCTTTGAGTTTTGCTCTTTTATTCTTTATTTTCTTCTTATTGCTTAAAGCTTTAATTGCTCTTCTTTGTCTAGTTTCCTAAGGTGAATACTTCGACCACTGACTTTAGATTGTTCCTCTTTTCTAGCATATGTATTTAATCCTGTAAATTTCCCTCTAAGCTGCATCCCAAAAATTTTGATAAGTTACATTTTAATTTTCATTTATCTTGAAATGTTTTTCATTTCTTTCAAGGCTTTTTCTTTGATCCATGTGCTATTTAGCAATGTGTGTTTAATTTCCAAATCGTTTAGGATTTTCAACTTATCTTTCCATTATTGATTTCTAGTTTAAATCCACTGTGGCCTGAGACAATACTTTGTATGATTTCTATTCTTTTACATTTGTTAAACTGTGCTTTATGGCCCGGAATGTAGCCTCTCTTGGTGAGTGTTCAATGACAGCTTGAGAAGAATCCATTCTGCTGCTGTTGAGTGAAGGAGCTCTGATGGCACAATGCTTAAAGCATCTGGTGGCTAATCAAAAGATCAGTGGTTCAAACCTGCCAGCTTCTCAGCATAAGAAAAATTATTTACAGCTTTGGAAATTCTACAGGGCACTTATAATATGTCCTATAGGATCACCATGAGTCAGAATCGACTCAATGGCAGTGGGTGGATGGGGTTGTTGAATGAAATATTCTGTAAATGTCAATCAGATTAAGTTGTTCAGTGGTGCTGTTTAGGTCAATTATATCCACACTGATTTTCTCTCTGCTCTATCAATTACTGAAGAAGAGATTTCTTTTCAACTCTCCAACTATAATTTGTCTATTTCTCCTTGCAGTTATCAATTGTTGCCTCATGTATTTTGACTCTCTGTTGTTAGATGCATACTTATTAAGAATTGTTATATTTTCTTGGAGAATTGATCCCTTTATCATTATGTAATACTCTTCTTTTTGTGGTAATTTTCCTTATTCTGAATTCTTCTTTATCTAAAATTAGTAGAGCTACTCTAACTTTCTTTTAATTAGTGTTAGCAAAATGGTACAGCCACTTTACAAAACAGTCTGGCAGTCTCTTACAAAGCTAAACATAGCTTTACCATATGATCCAGCAGTATTGTTACTAGGCATTTACTCAATTGATATGAAAATGTACTTCAAATAGAAAAAATCAACAAGGCTAGAAGTTGGTTATTTGAAAAGATTACTAAAATCAACACAAACCACTGGCAGACTTAACAAAGAAAAAGAGGGAGGAGATGCAGATAGCATGAATAAGAAATGAAATGGGTGACATCACAACAGAACCAACAAAAATAAAAAGAATAATATCAGGATATTATGAAGGAATCTAGAGGAAAAGGACAGATTTCTAGAAACATACTACTTACCTAAACTAACACAGACTGATGTGGAAAAGTTGAACAAACCCATAACTACAACAACAACAACAAAAATACCAACAACAAAAAAAAGATCCTGGCCCAGATAGTTTCACTGGAGAATTGTACTAAATGTTCAGAGAAGAACTGACACCAATCCTACTCAAACTATTCCAAAACATAGAAAAGGACAGAATCCTCCTAAATTCATTATATGAAGCAAGCATAACCTTGATACCAAAACCAGGCAAAGCTATCACTCAAAAGGAAAACTACAGATCAATATCCCTCATGAATATAGATGTAAAAATCTTCAACAAAATCCTAGCCAATAGACTCCAAAAACATATCCAAAAAATAGTACATTATGACCAAGTGGGGCTCATAGCAGGTATGCAAGGATGGTTCAACATTAGAAAAACAATCAACATCATCCATCACATAAATAAAATTAAGGAAAGAGCCACATGATCATATCAATTGATGCAGAAAAGGCATTTGATAAAATCCAGCACCCATTCCTGACAAAAAATTCTCAGAAAAATAAGAATAGAGAAGAAATTCCTCAAGATAATAAAGGGCACATATATATATAAACCAACAGTGCATATTATTCTCAATGGAGAGAGACTGAAACCATTCTCCTTGCAAATGGGAAACAGACAAGGATCCTCTCTACCACCACTTCTATCAGCATTGTATTGGAAGCCCTCACTAGGGCAATACAGCAAGAAAGGGAAATAAAATGCATCCAAATAGGTAAGAAAGAAGTAAAACTATCCCTATTTGCTGATGATATGACCCTATACATAGAAAACCCAAGAGAATCAACAAGAAAACTACTGAAACTAACAGGAGAGATTTACCATAGTGACAAGATACAGAGTCAACATACAAAAATCTGTTGGGTTCCTCTACATCACAAAGAGACCTCTGAAAAGGAAATAAGGAAATCAATACCATTTACAATAGCTAAAAAGAATAAAATACTTGGGAATAAATCTTACCAGGGACACAAAGAAAGCTACAAAACACTACTTCAAGAAAATGTAAGAGATCTATATAAATGGAAGAACATACCATGCTCATGGATAGGAAGATTCAACATTGTGAAATGTCAATACTACCCAAAGCAATCTATACATTCAATGCAATCCCAATCCAGATCCCATCAACATTCTTGAAGGATATGGAAAAGCAATCACAAATTTTATATGGAAAGGAACAAGACCTCAGATAAGCAAATCACTATTGAAAAAGAAGAACAGGTAGGAAGTCTCCCACTCCCAGATCTCAAAACCTACTATACAGCCACAGTAGTCAAAACAACCTGGTATTGTTATAACAACAGATACATAGACCACTGGAACATAATTGAGAACCCAGAAATAGATCCACCTACCTATGGTCAGCTGATTTTCAACAAAGGGCCGAAATCCATTAAATGGGGAAGAGAACGTTTGTTTAATAAATGGTGCTGGTGAAATTGGATATC
>NW_006921703.1:1168989-1170159 GCF_000298275.1 Orycteropus afer afer | reverse complement strand
CTTCAACTTGTCCTCACTTTCAGCAAGCAAAGTTATGTCCTCAGCGTATCGCAGGTTGTTAATGATTCTTTTTCCAATCTTGATGCCATGTTCTTCTTCATATAGTCCAGCTTCTTGGATTATTTGCTTAGCATATAGATTGAGTAAGTATGGTGAAAGTATACAACCCTGATGCACTCCCTTCTTGATTTTAAGCCATACAGTGTCCCCTTGTTCTGTTAGAATGACAGCCTCCTGGTCTATGTATAGCCTCCTAATGAGTACAATTAAGTGTTCTGGAATTCCCATTCTTCTCAATGTAATCCATAGTTTGTTATGATTCACACAATCAAATGCTTTTGCATTGTCAATAAACACAATAAACATCTCTCTGGTATTCTTTGCTTTGAGCCAAGATCCATCTGACATCACCAATGGTATTCCTTCTTCCATGTCCTCTTAATCTAGCTTGCATCTCTAGAAGTTCTCTGTCAGTATACTGCTGCAGCCATTTTTGAATTATCTTCAGTAAGATTTTACTTGCATGCGATATCAATGATATTGTTCGATAATTTCCACATTCTGTGGATCTCTTCCAGTCAGTTGGCCAGGTAGCTGTCTTCCAAATCTCTTGACATAACCAAGTGAGTGGTTCCAGTGGGGCATCCATTGTTGAAATATGCATCTCAGTGGGTATTATATCAATTCCTGGAGCCTTGTCCTTCACCAATACCTTCAGTGCAGCTTCGACTTCATCCTTCAATACTATTGGTTCTTGATCACACACCATCCTGAAATGGATGAAAATCAACCAGATCGTTTTGGTAGTGACTCTGTATTCCTTCCACCTTCTTTTGATGCTTCCTGCATCATTCAATATTTTGCCCATATTGAAACTCAAGGCTTAAATTCTTTCCTCAGTTCTTTAAGCTTGAGAAATGCCAGGCGTGTTCTTCCCTTTTAGTTTTCTAACTCCAGGTCTTTGCAGATTTCATTATAGTAATTGTCTTTGTCTGCTCAAGTTGCTCTTTGAAATCTTCTGTTCAGCTCTTTTATCTTGTCATTTCTTCCATTTGCTTTAGCTACTCTCTGCTCAAGGGCAAGTTTCACAGTTTCTTCTGATATCCATTTTGGTCTTCTCTTCTTTTGTCTTTTTAATGACCTCTTGCTTTCTTCATGGATGATGCTCTT
>NW_006921703.1:1166120-1168889 GCF_000298275.1 Orycteropus afer afer | reverse complement strand
TCTTGATGTCATCCCACAATTCTTCTGGTTTTTGGTCATTGGTGTTCAATGCATCAGATCTATTCTTAGATGGTCTCTAAATTCAGGAGGGATATATTCAAGGTCATATTTTGGGTCTCATGGACTTCTTTTAATTATCTTCAACTTCAAGTTGAACTTGCATATGAGCAGTTGATGGTCTGTTCCACAATCAGCTCCTGGCCTTATTTTGGTTGAAGATACTGAGCTTTTCCATCACCCCTTGCCACAGATGTAGTCAATCTGATTCCTGTGTACTCCATCTGGTGAAGTTCATGTGTATAGCCACCGTTTGTATTGCTGAAAAAAGGTATTTGCAATGAATAAGTTTATGGTCTTGCAAAATTCTCTCATGTGGTCTCCAGCATTATTTCTGTCACCAAGGCCAAATTTTCCAACTACCAGTGATTCTTCTTTGTTTCCAACTTTTGCGTTCCAGTCACCAGTGATAACTAACACATCTTGACTGCACGTTCAGTCAACTTCAGACTGCAGAAGTTGATCAAAATCTTCAATTTCCTCATCTTTGGCTTTGGTGGTTGGTGCTTAAATTTGAATAAAAGTCATATTAACTGGTCTTCCTTGTAGGCATATGGATATTATCCTATCACTGACAGCATGGTATTTCAGGACAGATCTTGAAACATCCTTTGTGATGATGAATGCCACGCCATTCCTCTTCAAATTGTCATTCCTGGCATAGTAGATCATATGGTTGTCTGATTCAAAATGTCCAAAACTGGTCCATTTCAGCTCACTAATGCCTAGGATATCAATCTTTATGTGTTCCATTTCATTTTAGACAACTTCCAATTTTCCTAGATCCATACTTCGTACATTCCACATTCCAATTATTAATGGATGTTTGCAGCTGTTTCTCCTCAATTTGAGTCATGTCACATCAGCAATTGGATATCTTGAGAGCTTTACTTTATCCATGTCATTAAGGTTGATTTTACTCTAATGATGCAACTCTTTCCCAGTCATATTTTGAGAGCCTTCCAACCTAAGAGGCTTGTCCTCCTGCACTGTATCAGACAATGAATGGAATACTATGCAATACTAAAGAATAATGTAGAATTTGTGAAACACCACATAACGTGGATGAACCTGGAGGACATTATGCTCAGTGAGATAAGTCAATCACAGAAGGACAAATTGTATTAGTCCACTATTGTAAAAAGTCAAACAAAGTTTATATATATGGAAGGAAACTTTCTTTGTTGGTTGCTAGGGTTGCGAGGGAAGGGGAGGGAAAATTGCTAGATAGGTAAGAGACGAGTATTGATTTGGGTGAGGGGAAAGTTGCATATGCTATTAATGATATTGTTTGACAATTTCCACATTCTGTTGAATCACCTTTTTTGAAATGGACACAAATATCAATGTCTTCCTGTCAGTTGGCCAGGTAATCTTTCAGATTTCTTGGCATAAATAAGTGCTGCATCCATTTGTTGAAACATCTCAATGGGTTTTCTGTCAATTCCTGGAGCGTTCTTTTCCACCAATTCCTTCAGTGCAGCTTGGACTTACAATACCATTGGCTCTTGATCATATACTACCTTCTAAAATAGTTGGACATTGACTGATTCTTTTTGATACAGCACCTCTGTATTCGTCCACCTTCTTTTAATGCTTTCTGCAGCATGCAATACTTTGCTCATAGAATCCTTCAATGTTGCAACTCGAAACTTTTTTTGTTTCAGTTCTTTCACCTTGAGAAATGCCAAGCATGTTCTTCCCTTTTGATTTTCTAACTCCAGCTCTTTGTGCATTTCATTATACTTTACTTTGTCTTCTTGGGGCACCCTTTGGAATATTCTGTTCAGTTCTTTTATTTCAGCATTTCTTCTATTCGCTTTAGCTACTCAGCATTCAAGAGCAAATTTCAGAGTCTCTTCTGCATCCATTTTGGTCTTTTCTTCCTTTCCTGTCCTTTTAATGACCATTTGATTTCTTCATATATGATATTCTTGATGTCATCCCACAACTCATCCGGTCTTCAGTCATTGATTTTCAATATGTCAAATTTTTCACATCATCTCTTAATTCAGGTGGTACATCATCAAGGTCATATTTTGGTTCTTGCAGACTTATTTTAATTTTCTTCAGTTTCACCTTGAATTTGCATATGAGTAATTGATGGTCTGTTCCACAGTCAGCTCTTGCCCTTGTTTAGACTGATGATATTGAGCTTCTCTGTCACCTTTTTCCACAGATGTAGTCGATATGATTTCTGTGTATTCCATCAGGTGAGGTTCATGTGTATGGCCATCATTTATGTTGTTGAACATTGTATTTGCACTGAATAAGTCATGGTTCTTGCAAAATTCTACCATGCAATCTTGGCACATCATTTCTACCACAAAGGCCATGTTTTCCAACTGCCAGTGATTCTTCTTTTTTTTCCAAGTTTTGCACACCAATCACCAATAATTATCATCAATTCATCTTGATTGCATGTTTGGTCAATTTCAAACTGCAAAAGTTGGTAAAAAAAAATCTTCAATTTCTTCATCTTTTGCTTTGTTTTTTGGTGCATAAATTTGAATAATAGTCATATTAAGTTGTCTTCCTTGCAGGTGTATGGATATTATCCTAGCATTGACAGTGTTGTACTTCAGGATGTTGTTGTTATGTGCCATCAAGTCGGACCCAACTCATAGCGACCCCTCTTTGGGTTTCCGAGGCAGTATCACTATGGAAGTGGCTTGCCCCATCTTCCTTCTGAGGAGTGGCTGGTGGGTTTGA
>NW_006921703.1:1158997-1165327 GCF_000298275.1 Orycteropus afer afer | reverse complement strand
AGGAGTGGCTGGTGGGTTTGAACCACCAGCCTTCTGGTTAGCAGTCAAGTGCCTTAGCCACTAGGATGGAAATCTAACATTTAGTACAAAAGCTATAAAGAATATTAGTCACTTAGTTCCACTCATCATCCTCAGAAAGCTTGGTGTGAGATACTGGAAAAACAAGGGCTTTTTATCAAAATTTCCTTGTTTCTTATCTTGTATTTTATTTTATTTTAAACTTCTTATTGTGATTTGGGTAAAAGTTTAGAGAGCAAATTGGTTTTCCATTCAACAATTTTACATATTTTGATTTGTGAAACTGATTGCAATCACCACGATGTAACAGAATTCTCACTTAGTCTCTATGTATACCATTTCCACTCATCTTTTTTTCCTATGCCTTCCTACACTCTGAGCTTTATCCCTGGACAAATGCTGTTCTTTTGATCTTGCATGATTGGTTGTTCTAAAGAGTGCATACCTCCCTACTGTTACTGTTCACCTTATAGGCCTGTCTATTGTTTGGACAATAAGTTGAATCACAGGGATGAGTTCAGTTCCAGGCTTGAAAGAGTCTAAGGGTCATAGTCTTTATCACACTAGTAAGCCTGGCTTTTTATTAGTAGTAGTATTTTGAGTTTTGTTCCACTTTTTTTTTTTCCATTCCATCTTGGGCCTCCCATTGTGATCCCTTTCAGAGTGGTCAGCAGTGGTACCCAGGTACCAGCTAGCTCTTCTGGTGTCAGAGTCATAGAAGCTGGGGTTCACGTATTCCATTAGTTCTTTGGACTAATTATTTCTTTGTGTCTTTGATTTTCTTCGCTCTTCTTTGCTCCAGGTGGGGTGGGAAAAATATTTGCCCCTTAGATGGCCACTCACAACCTTTTAAGACCCCAGTCGCTACTCACCGTAGTAGGATGTAGAACATTGTCTTCATGGACTATGTTATGCCAATTGACCATGATGTCACCCCAGATTATGTTCCTCAGCTAGACCCAGCAACTCTTTTCCTCAAGGTGTTTGGTTATGACTAAGAAATTTTCATAACTTAGCCCCTGAAAGCACTACTGTATTCATGGATATATTTGCAGCACATGTAAATACATAAGTAGAAATATCCTGTGTCAAACCTATATAGTCCCATTCACCTTCCTACCTCTGTTCAGCTTGTGTGTCTGTCTATGTATCCACTTGTAGATTATTGTTACTCCTGTTATTGCAGGATTGTTTATGTCATAGTATTGACCTAGTATTGACCTTTGTTGCCTTTTGCTCCTCTTAGTGTTCTCCTTTGCCTTGATCATTTTGTGCTGACCTCCCCCTCTTGTATATTGCCTTTTCCTTCACCTAAGTTAGTATGTGTCAAGTTAGTGATTAATCTCCTTTCCCTTTCCTGGTAAACTTCAAAGAATATTTATTTATGTGTATGTAAACCTTTTCTTGATTTTTTACAGCAGTGGTCTCATATGATATTTGTCCTTTGGTGATTGACTAATTTCACTCAGCATAATGTCCTCTAAGTTCATCCATGTTATGAGGTGTTCACAGATTCATCATTATTCTTTAACATTGCATAGTATTCCATTGTGTGTATGTACCATAGTTTGTTTATTCATTCATCCATGGATGGGCACTTAGGTTGGTTCCACTGTTTGCTATTGTGAATAATGCTGCTATGAACATGGGACTGCTGGGTCATATGATATTTCTACTTCCAATTTTTTAGAGAAGCGTCATACCATTTTCCACAGTGGTTTCACTATTTTAAAGTTGAAATGAGTGGAGTCTGTAAGACTAAAATCAAAAGAAACTAGACAACATAAACACTTTTGTCTAATTGATATAATTATTTCCCATGAGAGTATGGTTTAACAATTCTGATCTTGCTATATATGTTTACTGGAATGGAACAATTAAGTAAATGGATGGCAGATGGTGGAAGCCAAATGGGAATGACAGTTTACAGGTAAACCAGGGTAGGAAGATAGAAAAAGAAGGAGGATTTGCACCCACGATATTATCTGATAGCTTTGTACACTGACAGTATTATTGTTATACATATTATTTGTACCCTGAAGTTTTCTTTATTATACAAAAATATATTTTTATTTTTACGTTATTTCGTGCATAATTTATAACGTCCTTCAGAAGTGAGGGACTAATCCAAAAAGCTCAGAATTTTTTCAGATACAGCCTTTTAACAAAAATATTCATCTTCTGAAGGGATTGTTTAAGTTGTCTACTCATCATCTGTTCTGTAGTCTATGTTGCTATGCACATCGGAGGGGCTTATAAATAAACAAAGGAAATTAGTATCTAGAGAATAAAATTTAAAAATATAACATTAACTGCTCCTGTGTGATACTAAAAATTTATATATAAAATAAAAAAAAAATTCTTATTTTGTTTGGGATACTACTAAACATTTCCAAATAGTCTCATTTTTAACCCAGTGTAGACCAAGCATCTGGATATTTGAATTTTTCTCTTCCAGCTGGTAGTCTGATATGATGTAGACTTAGTCAGAGCCTCAAAGTTAAATTATTTCCAAATGCTTTTAACAGAATTTAATTAGAAATAAAACGCCATTCACATCACTCTCTCTGCCTTCTTTTATGGATCCTACTTTTCATATCTGCAGGAAGTGGAGGGTGGGGTTCGGGCAAAAATAGAATGCTTCTACTTCTCTTCAAATCGATTAGAAGCCCTGATTACATACACTGAATTTGGATTTCAGACACACCCTGAATTTGCCTGAATACCCTGGCAAATAATTCGCCACAGATTGAAACATTTCTCTGTTTAAATCAAACTTCCTGCAGATGAATAGCTATGAAACACTAGAACATACTACTTTGCCAGTAAAGCATTGAGTCTGCTCAAATCTTCTTAAAATGTGAGATACAAATTCATACATACTTATAAACATACATACATAACATTTCAGAATCTCCTTTAAGAATTTAAATAAAATCAACAATCTGGATTGACTTGGAGATAGAATACGGACAAAGTGAATTTCCAAGGGCCCTCTATATGCCAAGATTGCATACCTTTTTCTTGTTCAATTTATGTCCACACTTCCCTTCACTGCTTTTGTACTGATAGCAACAGTGTTTTCTAAAGTCGCTTATTTACATTACAAGTTCTCACTTACCTCTGAGTATCTCTCTGCATACCCTCCACCCCCACCCCCTACTCATACACACACACACACACACACACAAGGTTGCAAATAGGGAATGAGCATCATCACATGATTTCGTTCTTTTCTTACTGTTTCAGGGTCCATTCATCATTCTGTACAATTAGACAAATGAAAGGGTAATTTTGTTTTGACTTGATTTACAGATCTTTTCAGATTCATTTTTGTGCATGGCAACAAGAAAAAGCATGGTAACTTTGGGAAGGGTCTTATTCATCAGGAAATTCCTCCTGCTCCAATGTGAGGGTGGGGAGAACGTGGGTGATGTGATCCAGATGCACAGGCTGCCCTTCGCAAGTAATGCAGATGTATTTTATACACACATGCCCAGATGGTGACCCCTCTGGCATTATTAACATGTTCCAGATGCCAGGCTTCCTCCTTTGCATGTATGCGCCTTGATTTCACATATTTCATGTGTTTATTTATGAGGCACAACATTCCTACATTTCATATGTGGCAGTTACTATTAAAAATGAGAAGTTTTAAGTGCTCTGGAAATTGATAAAGAATCTTTTAGATTGCTATGAAATGTGGCTCTCATTTCAAAAATGACTTCTTATAACAATTACTGAATTCATAATGCAAATTTCTGACCTTTCCCTTTGCATGTTGAGAAAATATGGTACTGGGTGTACACTTTAAGTATAGTTAAGAAATAAAATATTTGCATACATAATATATTATAATGATTTTTTGCTTTCACTTCATTTCTGATCTCCAAAGCCTACTTTTAAAAGTACCATGTCTATACACTGAGCACTGCTTTCCACTGTTAATTAAATCTAGGCATCAACTAAGAGATATTTGGAATCTTGTAGAAATGACTCATACTTACAAATGCATAGGGAGAGAACTGGTTTTAAAACATTATATCCAATAGTAGTTCTAAAGTGCTATAGATTGTAACTGCGTGGATTTAAGAAAATGTTTTAGTCTCACCAACTTTGGTTCATGATCTAAAGTACAAAATATAAGAGAATCATAGTTTTACTCTGAACGCAAATGTACTGATACTTAACATTTTATTTTTAAAAAATAAAATAAGCATTTTTATGAGGTAAATGTGAAAATGAATCAAATTCTTGAAACAGAAAGATGAAGAATGCAAATGATAGATCAAATTTTGAAAGATGGACTTCATATCTGTTTCCTTCTTTAATATCATAAATAATTGACTTTAAAAAGTCAGTAAATGCATAATTTATAATAGATAATTATCTCTATAATGCAGGGTAGGGAATAAATGACCAAAACGTGGATGTGGTTTTTTTTGAAAAAAAAAAGAGTTGAACGCTTTTAATATCAATAACAGAGGGTCAAATTTGCTTATGTTGGGTGCTAAAGTATACCTTGAAACATGGTAACCTAGCATGTGGTTTCCAGCCCTCATGGAAGCTATCCTACTTCCATAAGTAAAGCCTTTTTCCCTATTTATGTGTATATATTTATCTTAATTTCATAAATAAAGGTGCCAACTCATTCACCACAACCATAAAGTGTGATGGAAATTTTAAAAAATATATATATCTAATTCAGATAAAAGGAAATAAATTTACTCTTCCCTTAAAGTGTTGCCTAGAATTTAGGGGGAGAAAAAACTGATTATAAGATATTTTTTCCTGAATCTCCAGAGATTTACCTAAGGTTTGCTCTATGTATAGTTTTATTCAAATGCATAATGTCTTCTGCAAGGTCTAGAGCAACTCTAAAAAGACTTTAGATCAGGTTGTTCATGGAGATGGAACAATAAAAGGAGAACAAGAACCTAGGAAATGTCATTTTATTTCATATGGATAAAAAAAAAAATGTCTGTGACCTTGCCACAGTTTTATATGTTACAGTCTTATCAAACTTTTTGATTATTATGACCAAGACCTATTAAAGGAGCTGGAAATAGATCCATAGACTTTTTGTTGTTGTTGTTTTGTTTTTAATTTCCTAAGCCTTCCTCTTTTATCACAAAGATTTAAGAAACCAAACTTACTGGCCGTCGAGTCGGATCTGACTCATAGTGACCCCTCCTTGAGTTTCCAAGGCGGTATCAGTACAGAAGTAGATTTCTAATCTTCCTTCCGAGGAGTGGCTTAGGAAGATAAATAAAACAGCTATCAGTATTTTTTTATACTCAAGATGAAAAATATGTAACATGCGTGGTCTAACAACTCTTTCCATATACCCAAGCAAACATAAATAATACGATACATTTTACCACTAAACTTGGACCCAGCCTCAGAATCCTTCTCAACAGAGTATTGCGGAGTACCACTAACGGTAAATTAAAGTCCACACCTGAGACAAAATCTCTTTGCTCTCCCTTTCTTGTACCCCTGTTGGAAGAACGTTGTTATTGTTAGCTGCCATGGAGTAGGACCAACTCTCGGCGGACAGAATGAAACACCGCCTGCTCCTGGGCCAGTCCCATGATTGGTTACAGATCAAACTGTTGTAATCCATAGGGTCTTCATTGCTGATTTTCAGAAATAGATCACCAGGCCTTTCTTACGTCAGTTTTAGTCTGGAATCACCCCCCAAAACCTGTTCAGCGTTATAGAAACGTGCAAGCCTCCACTGACAGAGGAGTGGTGGCAGTGCATGGATGGCATTGGCCAGGGATCAAACCAGGATCTGCCATAAGGAAAGTGAACCCTGCCACTGAACCACCATTGCTTGCTCCCTCTGGGTGAATAATGGGTGGTTAGTCTAAATGGGATAAAATATAAGAGACCAGAGATGATTGCTATTGTGTAAACCTGTCTGCTTTCACAAGAGAAGTGAATAGTTGGTATTAGGCCTGCTTGGGAGATTAGATATGTTACTGTGGTAAGGGATCAAGTCAGTGACTTGAAGCTCATCCACTCGGTCTATCTGGTTCCCTCTTCTGTGAACTTGGGCCAGCCAGCTAGCCAGCCTAAAGGACCCACTGAAGACTAGGTAGACTCAGGTCAGCGGCTCAGGCCACAAAGCCATTATATACAGAGGAACAGGGAAGTATGGGATCTATCCCCTTGAGCTGCCTGGAAAAGGCACCAGAGAAGACAATAAGCGAGACTGAAAATCCAATGTTGTTGTTATGTTGTTAAGTGCCGTCGAGTCGTTTCCGACTCATAGCGACCCCATGCACAGCAGAACGAAACACTGCC
>NW_006921703.1:1147409-1156285 GCF_000298275.1 Orycteropus afer afer | reverse complement strand
CAGCCCAGTTTATAGACTGAGACAGACTAGGAAGAAGGAAGAGGCCGTCCACTTCTGAAAGAATTGGCCAGGGAAAACCTTATGAATAGCAAAGAAAATCCAATAGTCAGGAGCAAGTGGCCCCACGGCTGAGATTCAAGGGCTAGCACTGTAGAGCTCACTGGAACAGCAGGCAGAATTGGCCCTGGAAGCTGCTCTGAAACACTGACCAACAGTTTCTCCTTTGATATAAGCTATGCACTTTCGCATGTGTAGACGAGAATAACAGCAGCCCCTTAGCTCCAAGTAGTGCACTGTGGCTTTCAGAGTGACTTCCTGTCTGTGATCTCATTTAGCACTGAGGCACTGGGTGGTACAAACCACTAACTCAATAGGCTGCTAACCAAAAGGTTGGACATTTGCATCCACGCACAAGTGCCTAAGAAGAAAGGCCTGGTGATCTACTTGTGAAAAATCAGCCATTGAAAATCCTGTGGAGCACAATTCTACTCTGACGTACATGGAGCCAACATGAGTCAGAGTTAACTCGGCGGTAACTGGCTTTGTTGCTTCAGTCAGCACAGGGAAGCAGGGCCGGCATTGTTGTCCCATTTAACAGCTAACATGAGGCTCATGTCCAAAATCACATAGCTGTCAAGGCCGCAAATTGCTATCGTTTGAAATATCCAGAAGAAAGAATGTGACAAGAGAGGAGAATTTGGGTTTATTTCCCCTTTGAATTTTATAATAATTGTACCAAATTTTGCCTATATAGGAATAGCTTAGAGCTTGATGGTAGACCATTTCATGTTACAGCAATAATGTTGAAGGTGGTCCTCCCCTCCCTACGCCCCACCCTAAATAGCTTCTGAATCATTTAATAATGGAGATGCCATCCTGGGCCCTGAGTAATTGACTAAGTTTTTCTGTCATTTCTCCGACAGCTGGTGACCCTGTTGCAGATGTGGGTTGTCCCTTTGTATTTCACTATAAAACTTTACTGGTGGCGGTTTCTGTCTATGTGGGGAATATTCTCTGTTATTACCAGTTACATCCTCTTCAGAGCTACCCGAAAACCCCTTTCAGGGAGAACACCACGGTATGTATTTCGTTCATTCATTCTTCACAACCTGCTTTATTTTAAACATTGGAAAATAGGTCTAATTTCCAATTTCTTGAAGTCATAGGTATTAACATCTTTACCTTTAGTAACAAAGCATTTTGGAAATTAGCTATACTGCTGTTTAGTTCACATTCATTTTATTGGTGATTATGACCTGCCCTGTAAAATTCACTACTTCAGACATTATGCTAGTGAAGGCAAGGAGAAAGAGAAGTGAAACCATTATTTAAAAACTCTAGAGCACATTATGCATCTTTATTTTTAGCTCAGCATTTTGCTTTAGCTCTCTGTAAGTTCTGCTATAAGAACAAGAGTTAGAAGATTATATTACAACCTGTAGTTGATAAATCATAAGTAATGGACAATTTATTACACTCATAACAAATGAGGCTTTAATATTTCAATTATCATTTTAATGACTATAGCCAATCTCTTGAGGTTTGTAGGAGTCCATCATGTCATTCAAAAATCTTTCCATAGAGCATCATAATCAAATAATGGGCTTACAAGTTTGCTGTCATTCTCCTTGTTCTGTAAATAAGATCATAATCCTCATTCATATAAACTGAAATGAGATGGATAAAAATTTGTAAAATGTTACCTTGTGTGCTTCAGAAATGCTGCCCTAGTCAAGTAGTATCAGGAGAGACGGAATTAATGTTTGGCTTGGAGTTGTTAAGAAAGTGTGTGATTGGACAGCTCTTCATAAAATGTCCTCCCTTTCCTTATGCTCTTTGACATGAAACTCTCTCCCTTTTTTGTTGACCAAATAAAAACTGAATGCTGCTTCCACCAGGGAGGACACACATGCATTTGCTCTTAAGGTGCTGGCCCTCCATTTCAAGAAATATAATTATTCCTTCAATAAAGTGTTTTATTTTCTTTTTTTTAAAAAAAAAAAAGTGTGTGAAATGTTAAATGGTAACAAAAAAAAAAAAAGTCAACTTTTAATCTCTGTTGGAGAGTAACTCATATAGTCCTGTGTGATACTTGTATGATTATTTAGTCATTTATATACTTGTTTTTACTCTTTTAAAATGCAAGAGAGGTAAATATCAGCTTTTCCTTTTAGCTTAGAGAAGAAGGAAAAATATGCAGTGAGAGAAATCAGGTAAATAAGTGGAATGATAAAAACTGAAAGGTAAATAAATACCTTCAGGTTTATGGGTATTTAACCCCATTTGGGAAGAGCTTTAGAATGGTATTAGGAGACCTTCAAACTGGCCAGCTTGGGGTCGTGGCTAGCCTTTGTATGGCCTGGTTTAATCCTTCTTCAAAGTGAAACAATTGCATGCTCTCTTCTGCTTATAAAAGGTTGTAAGTTACCTAAGATCGATGACAGCACTCTGAGTTTTGAAAGAAACAATATGTTTTCCCCCTGCCAGTTATAATCATTGTAATATTTCAATGAGAACAGTTCACTTTTCTGCTATATAGGGAATTACTTTAGCTTGATGCAGTGTTTCTGTGCACATCAGTGCTCTCAATGCAGAGGACTTCATTTAAAAAGTACCCAAATCCTGCCTCATTACACTCCATGGCTCATATATTTTAGATGGCCAAGGCCCTATGCCCTCTGCTTCTGTACTCACGACACTTCCATGTCAGCATTTCCTGCCTCCACAGAGCGGAGCCCTGTTGTACGGTCTGAGAGCCCACAGGCACCACTGACATTCTAAAGGAGACCAGCTGCCATTTACAGTGGGACAACAGTGGGAGGGGTTGATGAAGACCTCTTTTCTGCTAGAGAAGAAGTCAGAATAAAAGAACTCTTATATAAGTCCTAAGGAAGGAGCCCTGATGGGGCAGTGGTTAAGTGCTCAACTGCAAACTGAAAAGTTGGCAGTTCGAATCCACCTCTTGTTCCTTCGAAGAAAAAGTGTGACAATCTACTTCTATAAATATTATAGCCTTGAAAGCCCAATGGGGCAGTTCTACTCTGTCCTGTAGGGTCAGGATAAGTCAGACTCAACGGCAGCAAGTTTGGTTGGGTTTAAGTCCTGTGGATCTTTATGGATCTTTGTTTAATGATCATGTAATAGATGAGTTGCACCTTAGCTATTTTCCATTTGGAAGCAAGATTGCAAGTGAGAAGGGTTGGTGAAAGCAAGTCAGTATTTGCTCAGAAGGCACACACCAAAGAAGTGGCTTTTGACACCAACAAAGTGCAAAAACCTTGTAGCATTTTAAACCATTCCTAACTTTGGGGCTACTAACCAAAAGAGCTGGCAGTTCAAAACCACCAGGCACTCCCCAGGAGAAAGATGTGGCAATCTGCTTCCATAAAGATTTGCAGCCTTGGAAACCCTATAGAACCATCCTACTCTGCCAGGGTCACCATGAATCAAAATTGACAGGAGAGCAATAAGTTTAGTTTGTTTTTTTCTTAACTGTGGGACAGAGTATCAGAGAAGGGGAAGTGAGTTTCCTCTCTAAGACACTTGGGGTTATCTGTCAAGCAATGAAGTTCAAGCTCAAAAATAGGCTACATGCTAGCCACAAAGAGTTGGGCATATCAATTTCAACCCAAAGACCGATTTTCTTTTGTGGTGGCTGCCACAAAATTTCTTTTCTGGCTTTTCTGCCTCACAGTGTAAGTCTGAGTAGCAGAGACATTCTGGGGTCTAGTGCTCTTGGAAAGTTGTGCTTCCAATAAGCAGGAAGATTTGAGAGAAGGAGGGTGAGAGTCGGGAAATCTAATACATTCATAACAATGACATAATATATTGAGCATTTAGTATGCCAAGTCATTTAAACATGAAGACACTCTCTCACATAATCTTCAGTACTACTCTAAGAGCTAGTGTCCCTATCCTCACTTTATAAATAAAGAAATCAGTGAAGAAATGCCAAGTAAATTGACCAACGTCCCACAGGTGGTATGCAGTGGAGCCCAGAATAAAATCTAACACTACCTGACTGCAAAACCTATGGTCTCAACAGCAGACTGTGGTGTAATTAAACAAACAGCTTTACCCAGAGAAGGCCTTCAGTTTAGAAATCTGTTAGTCATGGAAGGCCTCTACTGCTGGCAAACTTCGAGATGGGCCCCTTGAAGCAAGAAGAGAGGATGCTTAGAAAGTGTGGAGCTCAAAGGAACCCACATACTGGTGCTGGCTGATGGTGGTATGGGGCATCTCAGAGCTTGTCTGTTTTCCCATCACCACCCCATTTTGCAACATAAACTCCTGCCTTCATCTGACTGCACTGACCAATGATCTAGAAAAGTAAAAGAACTGATGGCTCAAGCAGCCAGCATGGCAGAAAGACCCCAACATCCCTCTCTGGCCCTTGTGGAGGTGACACAGCTCCACAATGACTAGGCAGAATGGCCATAAGCAGAATTGTGCCACCCATGCAAGTTTCTCCCTTCACATCACATAACCATTGCCTATCCCTCCCATTGGGCAGGATTTGACCTCCTGTGTGGAGGAGAGGCAGAGACCAATGGGCCTTGCATGTCCGTTGTTTGGAAGGAGGAAAGCACTGCACCATAGAAATGCTATGTGTGACAACTCATTTCCCAGGCTAGCCCACAAGCAGCCACTTAAACAATAATGTTTTAGAAGCTTCCTTCCAACTGGAATTCAATAAAACAGAACATCTTTTACAATAATATTCAGATATCAATATATTTAAGCATTTATTGAGATGGCTCCAAAAGGAAGAAGATGAGAGAGTTGGGGACCGAGCTTCACAGGTTGGAAGTTGGAGAGTTGGGCCAAATCTCTGGAGCAAGACTGTAAACAAAGTTTGGTCTGAAAAGGGGGAGAGGGGCTTCAAGAAGCTATAGAGGGAAAAGGATGAAGGCAAACAGGGCCTCCTGCCATTGTTCACTGTGAGCAACACCCCAGCGACCTCCTTGTTTTCTTCCATGAGCACCAAGGACAGGCTCCCAGCTTCTTTCTCTCTCCTTCCAACCCTTCTTATTTTCAATTGTCATAACCCTTCTACTGGGCCTCCTGGGAATGGAACTGAGCTCCCAGCCTCTTTCCATATTCTTCCAGGCATGAAGCAACCTTTTCTGTAGTTTTCTGTAAAGGCTTTTACTGCTATTGAAGATGAAAACGAGCAGGGTAAATGTCTTTCTTCCATATCATCTCCACAATCACCCTTATCCTTATCCTTATCCTATCTTTATCCTTATCCTTATCCTTATCCATCCTTATCCTCTCACTTCTCCAATTAGACCCTTTGGGAAGAAGCAATAGTCTAAGGAGATGTCATAGTAAATGCTAGAACCTATGCACATAGCAGAAAGAAACAACACTGAAGCTCAGTTGTAATGTCATCCCAAGAGCTAGGAGAGGGGCTCTTTGAGTGGAGAGGAGACAGCAGATGGATAGAAGCTAGGTCTACTACTGATAATTTCTCCACTGGTGCTGGGGCTGAAGGGCACAATATTAGGAGGGAAGATGAAAACTTGAGGAGAGGGGTCTCTCTTTTTGACTTCTCATCACATTGTTTGCTTGCTTCCAAGGTACTCCTGCCAAAAACCACTCTACTAACCCAGAGCCAGAGCTCTGGTGGCACCGTGCCTAAGGCATTTGACTGCTAACCAGAAAGTTGGTGGTTGAAAGTACTAGCTCAGCAGAAGGAAGATGGGGCAATCTACTTCCATAAAGATTTACCATCTTGGAAACCCAATGGAAGTCGCTATGAGTCAGAATTGATTCGATAGCAGTGGGTTTGGGAACTCCAGAGACAAATTAGGAGATAAGGATAGGGTAGCAGGATTCCAGGTAGAGTACTGTTTTGGTTACCTAGTGCCACTCTAACGGAAGATATCAAAAATGGGATGGCTTTAACAAACAGGAGTTTATTCTCTTACTGTTTGGAGGCTTTAAGTCTGAGTTCAAAGTGCCAGGCTCTAGGGGCTGGGGGAAAGTCCCTCACCTTGGACTTCAGCTTAGCCTCCTACTCCTGGCCCACTAAAGCTGGAAGCTTTTCTTCAGTCAGACAGCTGCTCGCTGCTGAGGCTGACAAACTCAAGGTCAACAACTAAAAAGGCACAGTCCCGATATTACCAAACCACACTGCAGGCCATTAATTCAAGTCCATTAAAAGTCCCAAGGTCAGCAGAGCATGGCAGGCTGCTGAACAACAACATGGCTACATGCAGGTTTCAAGTGTGCCATAAGCTGGAGACCATTGCCAAAGCTGTTTGTTATATACGGGAAGCAGACCACATCCCTAAAGCAGCTACTCAGCTGCTTGTGGTAGATCCCACTATGGAGTTGATTGCCAGTCTCATTATGGGAAATAACTACTACCAGCTACCCAGCCAAGTTGACACACAAACTTAACTACCACAAGTACCCACTCCTGAAGGCCATTTTTATGTGAAGAACAGGTAAATTAGCATATGCATAGACATATAAACTTGTCTGCATAGCAGTACTATTACTATATTGCCTGTGCATATTGTATTAATACCATAGACTTGGTTTAGCTGGTATGTTTATGCTCTTTATATAATAAACAGAGTTCTCGAAATTTATTTATAACAGTGCTTGAAAAAAATAAAATAATTTATAGTAAATCATGTCCTGTGTTTCTCCCAATTTTTCAATCCACAGATTGGTCTACAAATGGTTCCTTTTAATCTACAAACTCAGTTATGCATTTGGTGTGGTGGGGTATTTGGCTATCATGTTTACAATGTGTGGATTCAATTTATTTTTCAAGTAAGTATCTCCAATTAAGACTTTAATATTTCCAAAAGCACTTTTCTTGGAACCTGGTCAAGTTCTCTGTATCCAGAAATGCTATTTGGCCCCATAATTTTCAATGCACATATTGTTTACAGTGTATAGCCACATAGAGTCTTGTCATTGGGGGAAACCACTAGACAAGGAAAAAAAAAACCTGCAGAATAAAACTATTAAAAATTGTAAACTTAAAGATAATCTAAACTTAATTTGCAAAAGTAAAAGATGACCATTGAAAGTAAGTCAACATTTGTGGTATATTAATCTTACTGAACTACAAATGTCCCTTCCACAAAATTCTGAGGTATCCAGATTTCCTTCTATATATCTTTCTCTTAAAATCTCTAGAACTGTGCTGTCCAATACTATAGCCACTAGATCTTATGACTGTTGAACACTTGGAATGTGGCTGGTCTGAAATAAGATGTGCTTTAAGTATAAAATACACAGCAAATTTCATAGACTTAATATGAAAAAAAAATAATTTTATGTCAATTATATGTTGAAATTATAGTACTTTGGATATATTGGTGAAATTAATTTCACTGTTTCTTTTTACTTTCTTAATGTGGCCAATGACAAAAGCAAAACAACCTACTACCATCAAGTCAATTCTGACTCATAGCAACCCCTATTGGGTTTCTAAGGCGGTAAATCTTTACAGAAGTAGATTGCCTTATTTTCCTTCCATGGAGAAGCTGGTGGGTTTGAGCCACCAATCTCCTGGTTAGCAGTCAAAAGCCTTAGGTACTATGCCACTATAACTCCTTAATGTGGCCACTAGAAAATTTTAAATTACATTTGTCGCTCACATTATGTTTCTATTGCATAGCACTGCTTAGAACTTCATTTCTGGTATCCATGAAGCTTCTCTTGTTGGGCATAGTTGGAAAAGGAATATAGTGAGTGCTTAGAAATTAAAAGAAGTAAAAGCATGACAGAAGAAAGTCCTGGGAGAAATAAAGGAAATTGTGGTAATTTTGTTTATGACTTAGAATTGTGCTCCCCTTAAGAAGGTGACCGCTGAGATGGGCCTTGGGTGACATTATCATGGGCAGAGCTGAGGCTTTGTAACCAGCCTGTGTGTTTTAAAGGGAATTTAAGACATACTACACAATCATGGAAAGCAGCTTAAATTGAACATTCCCCAGAATAACCATTGAGGCTATTTTAAATCTCTAGAATTACAACAGAAATTGAAAGCTAAAGATCAGAAACTCATAGAATAAGAAAGGCAATTGAATGGAGAGTCAACCCTGGGAAAAGAGCTTTTCTTATGGCAACAGAACAATCGCATTTTATGAGCTAATATTTTCTTACCAGAAAAGTGGTAGAAAGTAATTGTACATATCTAATATTGCTAATTTGAGATGTAGAAAGACACTGATAATTTCACTGGCATATGTCTGCCTATATTGCTTTATTTTAATGAATTTTAAACTATTCATAAGGACTTTCAGAAAGTCACTTGGGACTATAGTTGTCCCAAGTCTATTACCTCATAAGACTTCAAGATCCTCATACACTGTGGTATATCAAGAACATAACCCTTCAGATTGCAAAGGAACTCTTTTTTTCACTGCTAATTGTTGTTGATTATCATTGTATGATGATTCTGTGCTATGAGTCCATGAGTTTGTGACTACTATTTTATCATTAATAGTATTAATACATCCTCCTGTGGACATGACAGAAAGATAATCTTAATTATCTTCATTATTACCATCCTAAATATACCCAGGGGGAATCCTGAACAGATGAGGTCATAACCCTTGCTGGGATTCCCAGTTCATATCCCGAAAGATCTATACCCTCTAAGTCTATGAAACTCTCTGCCCTTACCGTTTCCTCCTCAAATTAACAAAGAAGGACCAACCAGAAGATTCCAAGACAACTCCTCCACATTCCACTAGCATCTCTGTTTCAGTCAGACCTACTCAGACCCTGCACTGGTATTTGAGATTCTGTAGAGATATAGCAAACTGAATGTGCAATGATTAAGATTCTGAAATTAGGAGGCGGGACAAGATGGCGGACTAGGCAGAAGGATTGCACAGACCCTC
>NW_006921703.1:1125708-1140176 GCF_000298275.1 Orycteropus afer afer | reverse complement strand
CTAAGGCACTTGACTGCTAACCAGAAGGCTGGCAGTTCAAACCCACCAGCCACTCCTCAGAAGGAAGGTTGGGCAATCTACTTCTGTAGTGATACCGCCTTGGAAACCCAAGAAGGGGTCACTATGAGTCGGGTCCAACTCATAGGCACATAACAACAACAACATTGATTTTTAAAGAGATCTTTCTTTTTAAATAATTACCCTAGAGGATCTCGATATGTTTGAAATATGACTCAACTTGCAAAAAAAACAAAAAAAAAAAACCTTTTTATTAACATATGGCAACTACAGACCTCAAAATTTGTTAAATCATCTTTTCTAAATCCTCATTTGTTTCAAATGTAAAGCAGGAATAACAATATGTATCTCACACATTTGTAGAAAAGATAAAATATTTTAATGCATTCTGTAACATCTAAACCTCTGTAACAGTGATTTTCAACATTAACTGTACTGTAGAATTGCCAGAGTAGCTCTTTAAAAAATACTGCTGTCCAGACCCCACCCCAGACCAATGAAATTAGTGTTCCTGAGGGTGGGGCACATGCCTCAGTATTTTTAGGTTGGAAACCACTGCTCTATTAAAGTGGTTCTCAACATCAGCTGCCCACTGGAACACCTGGAGTCTGGGGAGCGTCAAAAAAGACTGCTGCACAGGCCACATCCCTAGAGATTCTGATGTAATTGACCTGGGTTGTGGCCTGGAGATGGAGACTTTTACAAGGTCCTCAGGGATTCATATGTGCAGCCAAGGTTGAGAACCACTGGTTAGAGTCTGCTAGTCTAAGCCCTTCGGTCCTAGGACACGTTTGAAGACCATCTCAAGAATTCTTTTGTCCATTTAGTCCTGAATGATGCAATTTGAGGGTAATTTAGAGAATTTTTAATGCTTTATTAAAAAATAAAAAATAGCCTATACAAATAAACACCTACAAGGTTCTGTTAGACACTATGGCAGGAAATGTTTTTGGAGCACTAGCCTTCACATACACACACACACACATACACACCAAATGCCACATTTGGATCTCCTTATACTGTTTTTTTCAATAGGATCAAAGCTAGAGATTCCATGGATTTTGGCATTGTATCCTTGTTCTATGGCCTCTACTACGGAATCATGGGGAGAGACTTTGCTGAGATCTGCTCAGATTACATGGCTTCCACTATAGGGGTAAGTGATGCCTTCATTCTTTGGATTCAAAGCATGTGGAGAAATGGTCTCATCCTACATATTTGTACCCAATTTCAGAAATACAAAGATTAATCTTTGCCTTTATGCTATTTATCTTTTCCTTTAACACCATTTTAATAGCTAAATCGTTCTCCCAGCCCAATTGTGCCATGGATTTTCCTTGGGAGCTCTGGTAACATAGTACATAAGGCACTTGACTGCTAACCAGAAGGCTGGCGGTTCAAACCCACCAGCCACTCCTTGGAAGGAAGATGGGGCAATCTACTTCCATAGTGATACTGCCTCAGAAACCCAAGGAGGGGTCGCTATGAGTCGGGTCCAACTCGATGGCACATAACAACAACAACAATGACACAATTCTATTTGTTAATTAATTAGAGAATACCTTAATTATTTATAGAGTGGTTATGGAATTGGGTGCCTTATTTAATGAAATATGCCAATTATTTGAAAGTTACCATGTCTATTCTACTCCAGTAGCTTTTAAAAATTAATAAAAGATAAACATATCAAAAACTCTTTATGTAACTCTGCCTAATGTATATAAAAGTCATATTTGATGCTGCGTAAAACATTTAAGACTCAACCGGTACTCATCATAATGATCATTTAACTTTCTTAAAATTAAAAGTCAGAATTAACAAACTCTCTAGTTAGATGGATTCCAGATAATAGAAACATCCAACTGTCCCTGACACTGAACATTCTTTCCAAAAAAGGCAAAACCATAGAGATGGTAAACAGATCAGTGGTTGTCAGAAGTTCAAGGAGGTGGGAAGGGTTGAATACGTGAAGCACAGGGATATTTATGTATGATACTGCAATGTTACATACATGACATTATGCATTGTCAAAACCCACAGGAAGTTATAGCACAAAGAATGAACTTTAATATCTGCAAATTTTAAAAGATCATTTACGAGGTCAAGAAGGATATCCCAGGATAGATTGCAAACTGTGACAAGAAAAACCATGCTATACTACTAATACATGAAAAAAAATCTCTCTGAATAGGGTAGGGGGAAAAGGTGACCTAAGTAATTTTGGAAATGAATGGAGATTGTATGACTAAAGGCAAAACTGTACGTAAACACTGTGTTCTTGTTGCTCAAGTTGTTTTCATCCAGAGTACAGTTTAATTTTGATACCACTACATATGTATACTGGAGTTGAACACTTAAGTAAATGGATGGTGGGAGCCATTCTCACTGTTGAAATGAAAGTTTACAGACAAGGATGGGGAGACCCGTGTGGTAATGGATTAGAGTTGGAGACATCAGTTTGAACTCATGTTTACTTTAATGTAAATACAGATGGATACATATAGAAATATTTATAGATATATGCATATGCATGTGTTGGTATATACATAGATATTTCCTTGCCATGTCAGCTGAAAGGGCCTAGAAGCAATGATACACAGTAGCAATGAGTACATCCAGCAGCCAGATCTGGGTTTCTAATACCATTCTCCAATAAAAAGAACCAGGACTCCTTCAGGAAATAGCTGAATCTACTCCTGGGACAGGAAATTGGCAAGATGAGCCTGGAACATCTTATACTGCCAGAAAATAAGGAAGTGTTTGACAAAAAAAAAAGAAAAGAAACAATTATGGAAGAATGCCAAGGAGACACAGAAGTCAACTAAAAGAACTCCCAATGAAGAGATTAACCCTTTTGCACATACTGTGTTGTCAATGAAGGCAAACATTGATATACAGGTAGATAGAGGGTGCACAGGCTGAACTATTAGGTATGTCTATGCAGGAGAGAGTGTGCCTGTGACCATGTACAGGGTTGGCAGACAATGTTTCTACAAGTATATTTATATGTTCTGTAAGAATTCCCAGGTATATAGTAGAGCTGGCAAGGGGCAAGGTTGTAGTCATTTCTTCTCTACAGCCAGATACCCAGAGGGAGTGCGTAGTTGGACCTGTGGGCTCAGGACCATAGTCACAGGGGACATCAAATTCAATTGGCATAACATATTACCCAAAACATTGTTCCACATCCTACTGTGGTGAGTAGTAACTGGGATCTTAAAAGCTTGCAAGCAGTTATCTAGATGCAACAATGGGTCTCTCCTTACCCAGAGCAAAAAAGAATGAAGAAAACCGTAGACACATGGAAACAATTAGTCCAAGTGACTGGTACTGTGCAGTCCTCAGCCTATATGACTATGAGACCAGAAGAAGTAGATGGTGCCTGGCTACCACCGTCAACCACTCAGAGAGGGATCTCTGTAGGAGATCCTAGATACAGTGGGAGAACAATGTGGAACAAAACTCATAATCATTAAAAAAAAAAAGGACCAGGTTTGCTGGTCTGACAGAGCCTGATGGAACCACTGAAACTATGGTGCCCAGTAGCCCTTCAGGTCTGGAATTGAACCCACTCCTGTGCCTTCCAGCCCAACAAAAGACAGGCATATGAGCTGAACATTTATATTCGGTAGATACATTCCTTGGAGAGATCAGCCATGGGAGAATAGAAGGGCTGTGTATGCACAGGGGACAGCTTGGGGGGCAGGAGTGCATGGGAGGGAAGGACACAAAGAAGAGGTAACCACGGGGAGGAAGTGAAAGGGGAGCTGATGCATTGTGGCAAATTGTGGTCAATGTCATGAGACAAGGTGTATGTGAACTGCTGTATGGAAAGTGAATTTGCTCTGTAAACTTTCACCCAAATCACAATAAGAAAAAAAAAAAAAAAAGAACTCCCAGTGGCCAAAGCTGGAACAAGTTGAACAATAAAATAAATAAAGTGGAACTGGGTTATAGCCTAAAGCATAAAATAAATAACTATAGGTCAATGATATAAATGATTGAATACATCAATACATGAAGGAGAATAGATAAATTCCCCATGCAGAAAAATTCCAAATAATTTATATAGATACTGGCCCCTCAAGAAGGTGGAGTATAACTCACCACTTTTTAAATATGGTCTGTGCATCATGACTTCCTATTAATTGTGGAAAGTGGTTAAGAAAAGAAAAACTTTAAAAGTATAGAAACTTGATAGGCACTACGTCAAGCCAAGTGATCAAGGTTAACGTTAACAGTGATAAATCAGGTTGATAGTATGAGCCCATGGTATGATGTGATGAGAAGGACACTTTATCTGTGAGTTCGTCCTCCCCAAAATCCATAACTGCAGTCTGACATTAGAAAAACAACAGAAAAATCCCAACTGAGGGGCATTTGGCAAAATACTCTTCAAAACTTCCAAGGTCATAAAAGATAAGCAAATCTTGAGAAATTGTCACAGCCAGGGGGAACCTAAGTTAACACAACCATTAATATAATATGGTATCCTGGATGGGCTCCTAGAACAGAACAAGGACATTAGGCAAAATTTTAGAAAATCTGAATAAAGTATAATAATAACAATACATCAATATTGGTTCTTAGTAGTGAAGGAGCCCTGGTGGTGCAATGGTTAAAGTACTTGCCTACTAACCAAAAGGTTGGCAGTTTGAACATACCCAGTGGCTCTGTGGGAGGAAAAACCTAGAAATCTGCTCCCATAAAGATTACAGCCTAGGAAACCCTATGGAGAAGTTCTACTTTGTCATATAGGGTCACTATGAGACAGAAGAGACTCAACGGTACACAACAACACCAAAATTGTGACAAATGTACCCTAGTAATGTAAGATTTTAATAACAGGAATGAGCTTGGGCTATTTGGTAACTCTCTGTACTATGTTTGTAATTTTTTCTTTAATCTAAAACTACTCTGTAATAAATATTTTAGGAGCTCTGGTAGCGTAGTGCCTAAGCACTTGACTGCTAACCAGAAGGGTGGTGGTTCAAACCCGCCAGCCACTCCTCAGAAGGAAGATGGGGCAATCTACTTCCGTAGTGATACTGCCTTGGAGACCCAAAGAGGAGTCGTTATGAGTCGGGTCCGACTTGACAGCACATAACAACAACAACAACAATAAATATTTTACTTGTTTTTAAAATTCCCTATAGGGTCTAATGTGCTATGAGTGTTGAGAACCACCCCTCATCCACAGCACTGGGAAGGTGCAGGTATCCCAAGTTAGAATTCTAAATGCATTTTCTTCAGACAGTGATTAATGTGTGCTTCTTAGAATCATATGGGAATTTAAAAAATATGTATGGATACCTGAGCTTACTCCAGATCTGTACATCGGAATTTCAGGAGAATAGAGGCAAAGAACAGATTACGGATAAGCCCAAAGCTTTCTGTGTGATGCTGAAGCACACCCCTGGATAAAAACTATTCCACCAGAAGGATTGCTAATGTGGAGGTTAGATTGGTGGTTACAATTAGCCATGCACTTTTGGTTCATTTGGAGTTCAGTAGGTTTTTGTCTGACCTGGAAACCTTAACCTCACTGTAGCACTGTTCCTGTAGAAAAACGTTTTTCAACTTCTAACCCAACTTACAAACAGTGAAGGAGGCTGCCTAGGCCAGCCTGGCAGTGACTTCCCTGCTTTCACAGAATGGCCTGTGTGCTTCTTCCCAACTCTGCTGTGTTCATTTTCCCCAACAGTTCTACAGCATCAGCGGGATGCCAACGAGGAGCTTGTCACACAATATCTGTGCTGTCTGTGGGCAGAAGATCATTGTGGACCTAGATGAAGAAGGACTCATTGAAAGTACCTACCAGCTTTCCTGTAATCATGTGTATCCTTTTCACAGGAACCACTTGACCTTCATTGAGCCAATGTTGAGAGGCAACTTTCAAATGATCTGTGTTGCCCATGGGGCATGGCAAGACAGGGAAAGACATCTCATCACCCTTTTCCCTTTCCCTCCTCCTTCTAGTTCCATCCCCCCTGCCCTGCTTTCCTCTAGTCCTGAAACCCCAAGCTGTTACCCACCAGCCCACCAGTTGCTTTGAGACATTCTGAGTATCCTTGCTGAAAAATGGACTGCTGATTAAGGTGACCTCCTCCTCCAGTATTTAGCTTTTTAAAGAGAACTCAGCACCACATGGATAGGAAGGCAGAAGTGTCTGAGCAGGGTGCTAGCTGGAAAGGTTAGCTGCGGCCACAAATGGACAGCCAAGAAGGAACACGGAGAAGAGTTTACTTGAAAGTGAGGAAAAAGGTGAAGGCTCCAGTGCAGGGAGGAGCTCGGGCTTATCCAAGTGGAGGCCTGTGTCTGAATTTTACTGGGCCAAGGCATGCAAGTGCCTAGAAGTAACCCTAGGAACTTTCTAGTGTTAATAGTAGTAATGGTGTCATCTAGAAGAGAAAATCAAAGCTTTTTTTTAATCAGCTTTGGTCTTGAAATGAGGATAATGCCAGAGGAATCAGGACACCTTACCTTGTATGAGATGGACCCAAGTACCTGATGACCGTTTGACCTCTCTGCCTATGAGTTTCTCCTAAAATGTCCATCTATTGGCTGGGGTCCTTTAGGTGGTAAGTACTAAGCAAGCTCTAGCCTGGAAACCAGCATCTGTGGGAACTCCATTAACCACTGAGGAAGACCTGTGCTGAAAGATGCTGGGACAAAAGCCCCTGAACAAAGCAGCCAGTACCGCCTAAGCATGTCACCATGGATATCAAACTTGTGATTGGATTGGCCTGCAGTCGGTATTTTAATTCTTTCCTAAATGCAAAAAAAAAAAAAAAAAAAGGCACTATTTGACTTAATTTTGTAGTACAATATCAATTTTATAATAATATCACTATATATCCAGTGAATTCAAATCTCTGGCATTGTGAGTTGGTTAAACCGTCTTGTTTTCTGCCTCTGAAGTCCATTTACCTTGGTCTATAATACCCTAGATATGCAGTGCCTATGATTCTATTCTGTTTAAACTGGACAGTTTCCACGTATTCAATCCTGAGAGTGAAAAACTGGAGCAAATACATCTGAAGTGTAATTGGAGCCCTTACTCCAACATTTAAGCCTTAAAATATTAAGGGAAGAAACACAAAGATATCCCATATGGAATACTATGGTGGTTTTTCAGTGTGATACCTTCCCAAAAAACTATCACTCTTAGCAGAAATTTTCCAAGTCTGGCCCTAATTTTAAATCTGATTTACTTTTCAAATTTTGGAACAGAGCCCCTTCTGCCATTTGCAAGTGGAAATATTTTCTCTCTCCACCTTTAAAAGCCCTTGGGGATTGTTGGACATGTGTGCATATGTAATTTAAAATGTAGTCACCTTTAAATTTGCTTTGCAGGGAGTATTATTAATGGCCCATTTGAGCATGAGTCATCTGAGTGAGGAGGGGCAAGCTTGAGTCATATTAACAAGGAGGGTTCTTTGAGTGTTGCTATGCAGCAATTCTGCCAGTGTGGAGGCTTTTCAGCATTGAGATTTTGAAGATGAAAGGAGTTATTAAAGAGGAGGTGAATATTTCAGTGTTGGTTCTATGGTTCTGAATGCTATAACTATCTAGAAGACGAGGACTGTACTCCACCCATTTTAAATGAAGGCTGTGTGGATTTTGGTGAAAATTTTTCTTATATCACTTTATGTTAATCCGAGCATTTTGCAAAAGTGACCCAATTCCAAGAACATAAAACAGTGGAAACTCTCAGTTGCACACAGATCTAATATTGAGGAGCTATATATATGACCTTGACCTGGCTAAACCACCAGGGTACTTGGCTTGTTAGCAAGAGACCTTCTAAAGCATTGCTGTTAACAAGTGTGTATAGCAGGCCAGTCAGAAGAGCATGTGATCTTGGTCCAGAAAGCTACACTGGGATCATGAATCATAGAAACGAATCTATAAGACAGATCTCATATGCTGATCATTTTGCCCAAATCTACAATATTTGGAGAACCTGGTAAAAGATATAGGTCCTTGGGTGATGCAAACAGTTTGCTCTTGGCAACTAACCTGAAGGTTGGTGGTTCAGACCCACCCAGCAGCACTGTGGAGAAAAGTCCTGTTGATCTGCTTCCATAAACGTTACAACCAAGAAAAACCATGGAGCAGTTCTACTCTGTCATACACTGGGTCACCATAAGTTATAATTAACTGGACAGCAACAAGTTTAGGGTTCTTTTGAGGGGAGAGAGGGGGAGTGGTAAAAGATAATCCCCTGTACTAGTACCTATTTCTGAAAAATAGTCAGTTTTCATTCAAATGTTCATTCAATAAATAGTTATTGTTGTTGTTGCTGTTAGGTGCCATCGAGTTGTCTCTGAAGGCTAGCGACCCCATGCACAGCAGAATGAAACACCGCCTGGTCCTGAGCCAGCTCCATGATTCTTGCTATACTTGAGCCCATCACTGCTGCCACTGTGTCAATCTATCTCATTGGCAGCCTTCCCCTTTTTTGTTGACCTTCCATTTTACCAAGCAAGACATCCTTCTCCAAGGAATGGTCCCTTCTCACCACATGACCAAAGTATGTGAGACAAAGTCTACTCATTCTTGCCTCCAAGGAGCATTCTGGCTGCACTTCCTCCAGGACAGACCTGTTAGTTCTTTCAGCAGTCCACGGTACTTCTTGCATTCTTTGCCAACACCACAGCTCAAAAGCATCAATTCTTCTTCGGTCTTCCTTATTCATTGTCCAGCTCTCACAGATATATGAGGCAATTGAAAATACCATGGCTTGTGTTAGGCACACCTTAGTCCTCAAGGAGACATCTTTGCTCTTCAGCACTTGAAAGAGGTCCTTTGCAGCCAATTTGCCCAGTGCTATATGTCATCTGATGTCCTGACTGCTACTTCCATTAGCGTCGATTGTAGAACCAAGTAATGTGGAGTCTTTGACAATTTCAATCTTTTCCATGTTTATTGTAATGTTGCTTATAGGACCAGTTGTGAGGATTTTTATTTTCTTTATATTGAGATGTAATCCATACTGCAGACTGTATTCTTCAATTTTCATCAGTATGTACTTCAAGTCATCCTCACTTTCAGCAAGCAAAGTTGTTTTGTCAGCGTATTGCAGGTTGTTAATGATTCTTCCTCCAATCTTGATGCCACGTTCTTCATATACTCCAGCTTCTTGGATTATTTGTTCAGCATACATACTGAATAAGTATGGTGAAAGGATACAACCCTGACACATTCCCTTCTTGATTTTAAACCATGCAGTATTCCATTTTTCTGTCTGAACAACAGCCTCCTGGTCTATGTACAGGTTCCTCATGAGTACAATTAAGTGTTCTGGAATTCCTATTCTTCTCAATGTTATCCACAATTTGTTATGATCCACGTAATCAAATGCTTTTACACAGTCAATAAAACACAAGTAAACATCTTTCTGGTATTCTTTGCTTTCAGCTAACATCCATCTGATATTAGCAATGATATCCCTTGTTCCACGTCCTCTTCTGAATCCAGCTTGCATCTCTGGAAGTTCTCTGTCAATATACTGCTGCAACTGTTTTTGAATTATCTTCAGTAAGATTTTACTTGCATGAGATATTAATGATATTGTTCGATAATTTCCACATCCTATGGGATCACCTTTCTCTGGAATGGGTAAAAATATGCATCTCTTCCAATCAGTTGGCTAGGTAGCTGTCTTCCAAATCTCTTGGTATAACTGAGTGAGTGCCTCTAGCAGGGTGCCCATTTGTTGAAACATCTCAATGGGTATTCCATCAGTTCCTGGACCCTTGTTCTTTGCCAATTCTTTCAGTGCAGCTTCAACTTCTTCCCTCAATACCATTGGTTCTTGAACATACGCCACCTCCTGAAATGGTTGAATATCAACCAGTTCTTTTTGGTACCATGACTCTGTGTATTCCTTCCATCTTCTTTTGATGTTTCCTGCATCATTCAATATTTTGCCCATAGAATCTTTTAATATTGCAACTTGAGGCTTAAATTTTTTCCATAGTTCTTTCAGCTTGAGAAATGCCAAACGTGTTCTTCCCTTTTGTTTTTCTAACTCCAGATCTTTGCACATTTCATTATAGTAATTCATATTGTCTGCTCAAGTTGCTCTTTGAAATATTTTCAGCTCTTTTATCTTGTCATTTCTTCCATTTGCTTTAGCTACTCGCCACTCATGGGCAAGTTTCAGAGTCTCTTCTGACTTCCTTTTTGGTCTTTTCTTTCTTTCTCATATTTTTAATGACCTCTTGCTTTCCTCATGGATGATGCTTTTGATGTCATCCCCTGATTCTTCTGGTTTTCGGTCATTGGTGTTCAATGCATCAAATCTATTCTTTAGATGCTGTCTAAATTCAGGAGGGATATATTCAAGATCATATTTTGGCCCTTGTGGACTTGTTTTAATTGCCTTCAACTTCAAGTTGAACTTGCATGTGAGCAGTTGGTGGTCTGTGCCACAATCAGCTCCTGGACTTGTTTTGGCTGAAGATATAGAACTTTTCCAACACCTCTTGCCACAGATGTAGTCAATCTGACTCCTGTATACTCCCATCTGGTAAAGTCCATGTGTATAGCCACCATTTGTATTGTTGAAAAAAAGGTATTTGAAATGAATAAGCCATTGGTCTTGCAAAATTATATCATGTGATCTCCAGTGTTATTTCTATCACCAAGGCCAAATTTTCCAACTGCCAGTGATTCTTCTTTGTTTCAACTTTTGCATTCGAATCACCAGTGATAAGCAACACATCTTGATAGCATGTTCGGTCAATTTCAGACTGTAGAAGTTGATAAAAATCTTCAATTTCCTCACCTTTGTCTTTGGTGGTTGGTGTGTAAATTTAAATAATAGTAGTATTAACAAGTCTTCCTTATAGGCATATGGATATTATCCTATCACTGACAGCATTGTACTTCAGGACAGATCTTGAAACATCCCTTGTGAGGATGAATGCCACACCATTCCTTTTCAATATGTCATTCCCAGCATAGTAGATCATATGGTTTTCTGATTCAAAATGCCCAAAACCCATCTATCTCACCTCACTAATGCCTAGGATATCGTTCTTTATGCATTACATTTCATTTTTGACAACTTCCAATTTTCCTAGATTCATACTTTGTACACTCCATGTTCCGATTATTAATGGATGTTTGCAGCTCTTTCTCCTCAATTTGAGTCATGCCATGTCAGCACATGGAGGTCTTGAAAGACTTACTTTATCCATATCGTTAAGGTTCGTTCTACTCTGATGAGACAGTTCTTTCCCACTCCTATTCTGAGTGCCTTCCAACCCAAAGGGCTCATCTTCCTGCACTGTGTCAGACAATGTTTCCGAGCTATTCATAAAGTTGCCCAGTAATGTATAAGACAGTGTTTCTCTGCTATTCATAAGGTTTTCCCTGGCCAATTTTTGAGAAGTGGATGGTCTCCTCCTTCTTCCTAGTCTGTCTTAGTCTGTAAGCTGCATTGAAACCTGTGCACCATGTTCAACTCTGCCGGCACCTGAAACACCGGTGGCACAACCTCAAGCCTCACAGCAATGTACAAGCCCCACAGGATGACAAACTGACAAACAAGTTTGTCTCCCTTAGCTGTTGGAAACCTCTGCACCCTCCCCTTACTTAATTCCTACCTGGAACCTGCCAATTTGTGGTCCCTGGCTGCCCCCTCCCTTCCCTGGCTCTAGGGGGCCTGGGGCCTAGCCTTGCCTTCTTTCCCTTTATCTGGATATCCTGCTGGTCCACAGGTCCCTTGCCTCTCCTGCTCCCTCCCTTTCCTGGCTCTAGGGGGCTTGGAGCCTAGCCTTGCCTCCCACCCCTTTTTACCTGGAGCGGCAGGATAGCCAGGTAAAAAGGGGCAGGAGGCAAGGCTAGGCCCCAAGCCCCCTAGAGCCAGGAAAGGGAGGGAGCAGGAGAGGCTGGGGACCTCTGGAGCAGCAGATAAAATAGTTATTAGTCATTAGTTATGCTTATGATGCTGGGGACACAGAGATTAATAAAACCTAGTGTCTGCCCACAAATAATGTATGATCCAGAAAGGGATATGAAAGTACACAGAAAGCCATGATATGGTATAAGATATGTTCTAATAATAGTATGTCCCTGTGTGGGAAAACATGGGGCCCCCTCTCAACTTTGGGGAAGAAATTCAGGTTTTCTGGATGAGGTGATGTATCTAAACCAAACTCACCGCAATCAAGTCAATTCCGACTCAAAGCGATGCCCTTTGGGTTTCCAAGGCAGTAATCTTCACAGAAGTAGATTGTGCAGTCTCTCTTCCAGATATATATAAATCAAATTCTAAATGCCTACAGTGTGGGAAATCAAGCTTTACAGTTTATGTTCTATTAACTAGGAGCCCTGGTGGCACAATGGTGAAGTGCTTGGCTGCTAACCAAATTTCGGTGGTTCAACCTACCAGCTGCTCTATGGAAGAACAATGTAGCAATCTGCCCCTGTAAAGATTGAAACCCCATATGACAGTTCTACTCTGTCCTATAGGGTCTCTATGACTCAAATGGACTTGACAGGAATGGATTTAATGAGTTCTATAATTGGGGCCTTATCAGTAATAAATGGTTGAGGAAAAAGTAAAACTTATGAAGTTAATAGAAATATTAGTAAGCTATATGACCAAAAAACAAAACAAACCTGCTGCTCTCGAGTCAATGCCGACTCATAGTGACACTAAACAACAGAGTATAACTGTGTCTTAGGGTTTCTAAAGCAGTAAGTGTGTGTGTGTGTGTGTGTGTGTGTGTTTAATACACTTTATTGAAATACAATTTATGTGCAGTGAAATACACAAAACTAAAGTGACATGGGTCAACACGTTTTTTTTTTTTTTTTTTTTGCAGTGTTCCCTCCCCTCCTCCATATGTTGTTGTTGTTGTTGTTATGTGCTGTTGAGTGAGACCCAACTCATAGCGACCTCTCCTTGGGTTTCTGTTCAAATGACAGCCTCCTGGTCTATGTACAGGTTCCTCATAAATACAATTAAGTGTTCTGGAATTCTCATTCTTCTCAGTGTTATCCACAATTTGTTATGATCCATACAATTGAATGCCTTTGCATAGTCAATAAAACACATCTTTCTGGTATTCTTTGCTTTGAGTCAAGATCCATCTGGCATTAGCTATCTATCCCTTGCTCCACATCCCCTTCTGAATCCAGCTTACATTTCTGGAAGTTCTCTGTCAATATACTGCTGCAACCATTTTTTAATTGTCTTCAGTAAGATTTTACTTGTGTGTGATATCAATGATATTATTCAATAATTTCTACATTCTGTGGGATCACCTTTCTTTGGAATGAGTACAAATATGGATCTCTTCCAGTCAGTTGGCCAAGTAGCTGTCTTCCAAATGTCTTAGCATAGCTGAGTGAGTGCCTCCAGTGGGGCATCCATTTGTTGAAACGTCTCAATGGGTCAATTCCTGGAGCCTTGTTTCCACCAATTCTTTCAGTGCAGCTTCAACTTATTCCTTCAGTACCATTGGTTATTGATCATATTTCACCTCCTGAAATGGATGATCATCTACCAGTTGTTTTTGGTATAGGGACTGTGTATTCCATTCATCTTCTTTTGATGTTTCCTGAATCAGTCAACATATTGCCCATGGAATCTTCCAGTATTGCAATTTGAGGCTTAATTTTTTTTCTTCAGTTCTTTCATCTTGAGAAATGCCAAGCGTGTTCTTCCTTTTTGGTTTTCTGACTCCAGGTCTTTGCACATTTCATTATAATAATTGACTTTGTCTTCTTGAGCTGCTCTCTGAAATCTTCTGTTCAGCTCTTTTATCCTGTCAATTCTTCCATCTGCTTTAGCTACTCTCTGTTCAGGGCAAGTTTCAGAGTCTCTTCTGACATCCATTTTGGTCTTTTCTTCCTTTTCTGTCATTTTAATGACCTTTTGCTTTCCTCATGGATGATGTTCTTGATGTCATCCCACAATTCTTCTGGTTTTCAGTCATTGGTGTTCAATGAATCAAATCTATTCTTTGATTAATCCATGAGGGATATAATCAAAGTCATATTTTGGTTCTTATGGGCTTCTTTTAATTGTCTTCAACTTCAACTTGAACTTACATATGAGCAGTTGATAGTCTGTTCCACAGTCAGCTCCTGGCCTTGTTTTGGCTGAAGATATTGAACTTCTCCATTGCCTGCTGCCACAGATGTAGTCAATCTAATTCCTGTGTACGCCATCTGGTGAAGTCCATGTATATAGCTGCCATTTGTGTTGTTGAAAAAAGGTATTTGCAATGAATAATTTGTTGGTCTTGCTGTGATCTCTAGCATCATTTCTATGACCAAAGCCATATTTTCCAAGTACTGGTGATTCTTCTTTGTTTCCAACTTTTGCATTCCAATCACCAATGATAATTAACACATCTTGATTACATGTTTGGTCAATTTCAGACTGCAGAAGTTGGTATAAATCTTCAGTTTCCTCATCTTTGGCT
>NW_006921703.1:1124787-1125432 GCF_000298275.1 Orycteropus afer afer | reverse complement strand
CGGCCGCTTAGAACGCAGTCATGTGATCCATCATGGGAACCACCACTCACAACTGGAGTCCAGCCAAGTTGACACATCTTCAACTATCACAGTTGGTGTGCAAATTTGAATAATAGTCGTATTTAATGGTCTTCCTTGTAGGCATATGGATTATGCTATCACTAACCACATTGTACTTCAGGATAGATCTTGATATATTCTTTTTGATGGTGAATGCCACATCATTCTTCTTCAATTTGTCATTCCTGGCATAGTAGATCATATGTTCGCCTGATTCAAAATAGCCAAAACTGGCCCATTTCAGCTCACTAATGCTTAGGATATTAATCTTTATGAATTCCATTTCATTTTGGACAACCCACTGCCATCAAGTCAGTTCTGACTCAAAGGATTTCCAAGGCTATAAATCTTTACAGAAGTAGACTGCCTCATCTTTCTCCCATGATGTAGCTGGTGGGTTTAAACCACCAACCTGTTGGTTAGCAGTTCAATGCCTTAACTACAGCACCACCCACACTCCTAGAATAGGGAAAGATTGTGGTAAAGGCATTAGAGAAATAAGTGAGATGGGGCTTACATTTACATACATCTGGTTTAGCAGACTTACATTTATATATGTCATCACTGCAAAAAAAAAAAAAAAAA
>NW_006921703.1:1113370-1123887 GCF_000298275.1 Orycteropus afer afer | reverse complement strand
AAGGAAGGTTGGGCAATCCTACTGCCTCGGAAACCCAAGGAGGGGTCGCTATGAGTCGGGGCCGACTCGATGGCACAAAACAACAACAACAATAAGCACAAGCAAGCCCATGCTTACCTTGTTTATTGAGTAATCCACTCTTGTCCTACAGTAATCTCCCCAAAAGTGAGATATACATAATCAAGTCATGCCTGACAACCATTCTCACCCTCCACAACTAGATCCTATAGATGAGATCATTTCCATTCTGTTGTCAGGAACCAGGCATTGCTCTTTGACATCGAGAAGTTTCCCTAACAAGATGCCTAAGGTTTCATGAATTCTGCATCCGAGGTTGGTGTATTGTTGGTAAAAAGCAGACTTGCCCATACTGCAAAGAGAAAGTTGATTTGAAGAGGATGATCAGTAACCCGTATCCTTTTAAACAAAAAATTATAGTATTTTCTCAAATGTTTCTGGTGATGCATTTTTTAGTGTGAACTTTCATTATCTTTGTATAGTTATAGCAGAAACTTTCTGTTTTCCCAAACTACCTATTCCAAAACAATTTTATTGGTCTCTTTTCTTCTCTGTGTCTGTATTATTATACTGGGTAGGAAGTTAAGGGCAACAGAAGATACATTCCACTATTTATCTTTCATATTTTCCACTGTGAGGATATAGTGACAGAACCCTGTAAAAAATAAATAGATGAAATGGCAAAATACATAACAGATATGGATGGATGGATGGGTGGGTGGGTGGATGGGTGGATGGATAGGATAAGTGGGGTGGGTGGGTAGATAAAATAAACAGATTGGAATTGACCATTTTTAATCCCAAAATATGAACTAGAGCACAGAAAATTACTTTTAGAGTATACCAACTTATTATTTCTAGAGGTAAGTAGGATTTTTTCCTTTGATTTTGGTGTGCTTTTTGTTTGTTTTTTTATTCCTTGCCATTCTTCATCGTTTCTCAGACTAAACATTGGTGAGACTATTATTGAAAGAAAATTAATACCTACAGACTTGTTCAGCTCTTGGCAGCAACTAGGGTTTTTATAGGCACCAGGGATCCCCAAATGAATAAACCCAAATCTCTTTAAAGTCACAGGAAGGTAGTGGCTTAATCAGCAATCCACAGTCACAAAACTGTATTATATCTCTCCTGGGGGGAGGGGGTGTAAATGGGGTAAAAATATAGCAACCGTCACCTCTCCCCACCTCATAAGCAGAAGAACTCAGAGAAGTAGGCACCAATCTGCCAAGTATCCTCACTTTTCATAAGAGAGAGCTTTTTTGTACTTTCTGGATAACAGTTTCTTGAATTTTACAGTCTCCTTGCTCAATGCTCCCCCTACTCTTCACCAACCCTAAATGCACAGGTTAACAGTGGTTACTGACAGCAGTGCTCTCATCTCTGAGCACTGCAAATCAAAGAAAAGACTCTTAAGTAGGGCATCAGAGAATAGGGCAGCACAGAGGGATCTTTGGGTCTTAGAGCCATGCCACAGCAACAGAGAACACATTGTGGCATCCACCAGCTCCATCTCCAGGCCTGGTCTTTCTTGGTGAGTCAGGGCAATTCAGGAACAACTCAAGGCTAAAGGTACATGATGCCCTTCTCATTCTTTTTCATCCACTGTCCCTGACTTTCCCTTCTAATATGAGGAGGCAGGTCCAAAACAGGCTTTGGTTAATGACTTAACTTATAAAACTGCACTACATAAATCTTTATATATATATATATATAAACTCAGCACTTAATGTAATCAGAAATGTCACCTTAAATGATAGTGCAAATAACAAAGGGCAATTGGTATCTTTATATATTCTTCAGAGAGTAAATTTTTGAAAATAAAAATTACACTTTTTATTGATATATAGTTTAAGAAAAAGCTACATATGAAATATCTGCTTTTTCATTTTTAAAATTGTCACCAGAGATACTGTGTGTTACTTAACTTCCTTAAATACAATATTTTAAAGATTATAGCCAGGAAAACATTTGTCTTATCTCTTGAACTGATGTGATTCTTTTTAATATTCAGTGAGTATCCTGTGATGAGCTGACTGTAGGAAAGTCCAAGGCTAAGTGTTTGTTCCATTATAGTTATTTCCATTATCCTTGGTTTTTCAAGATAATCATTCCCCTCCTCTACCTCCTCCTTTTAGTATATGACCCTTGCCTTATATTCTTGCTTTATATTTTGGTATTTTATTGAGGCTCAATAGCAAGTGTGGTGTAAATAACAATATTATTCATCTATAAAAATCATGGAATTAGTAAGAATTAACAAGGAGAATACCAGTTTATTATATTGCTTCTTATATTTGCAAATGACATTTATGGAAATTTCTGCTATTTGAATGTATATAGCACATCCTCCTTAACTAAGATTTAGCTGGGAGCGCACACATTTTTTGTATGGGCAAATCCTGGATTGGCTTCGTTATTTGGTGGCCTGGCAACCTGTGGTGATAGGAATCGTTCAAGGCATTAACTATTCACTAGGGCTGGAATAGTCCAGCAGACTACCTCAGAAGCAATATATTGCCTGTTGGAATATTTTTAAATCTTTTCTTCTACATTTAGTATTCTTTCATGTGTTTGATTTTTGCAATGATCCCAACGTTGAATTTGTTTTTGATGTATTATTAAATCTGTTGTTGTTGTTATGTGCCATCAAGTCGGACCCGACTCATAGCAACCCCTCCTTGGGTTTCCAAGGCAGTATCACTATGGAAGTAGATAGCCCCATCTTCCTTCCAAGGAGTGGCTGGTGGGTTTGAACTGCCAGCCTTCTGATTAGCAGTCAAGTGCCTTAGGCACTATGCTACCAGAGCTCCCATTATTAAATCTAGATTATAAAATTAAGGTATGCAGTGGTATATATCTTTTAAATCATTGTATATTAAACTATTTTCTGAGTCATTATGAGGAGCCTGCAGCTATATTAAAACCAAAACCAAACCCACTGCCATCGAGTCAATTCTTACTGATTATGACCCCACAAGACAGTGAAGAACTGCCCCATAGGGTTTGCAAAGCTGTAAATCTTGATGGAAACAGACAGCTTCATCTTTCTCCCACAGAGCAGCTGGTGGATTCGAACTGCTGACCTTTTGGTTAGCAGCCCAGTGCTTTAAGCACAGCACCACCAGAATTCTTCCAGGTATATTAGTGTTGTCATTTGCCATTAAGTTGATTCCAACTCATTACAACCCCATCTTGTTTAAAAATCTATTTAGCTCACATAAACTTTTTTAACTGTTTAGAAAGGATCACAAAAAGTAAAGCTACTTTAGGATTAGAAATAAGCCTTTGCAAAGAATAAAACCAAACAAGAAAGAGGGGAGACAGACTTGAAAGCAGGAATTGAGAGCCAAATAAAGAGAAACTAGAGACTAATTAGAATTTAACAACTAGTTAAAGACTGAAGGAAGAACAGAGTCATGGATATGAGAGACCTCTTTCAAAGTTTCATACACTGAGAATTTTTTTCACATTTAATAATTTTATTTTTTTAATGGAAAGACAGGAGCTCTGGTAGCATAGTGCCTAAGGCACTTGACTGCTAACCAGAAGGCTGGCAGTTCAAACCCACCAGCCACTCCTAGGAAGGAAGGTTGGGCAATCTACTTCCATAGTGATACTGCCTTAGAAACCCAAGGAGGGGTTGCTATGAGTCGGGTCCGACTCGACGGCAAATAACGACAACAACAATGGAAAGACATAATTAACTGTATTTTGTGTTATGTAACCTCTCTCAAGAACTGTGGCTAAAGAAACCTTTCAAATAACCAAGAGACAAACTTAATTCACAGGAAATTACACCCTCTAAGGACCTATCCTATAAATTTTGATGGGATCAAATAGTACATTCTTGGGGAAATACCAACAAGTTTGGCTGAGTGATCCCAGTATTCTGTCTTCTTGCTCTTTCGAGCAGTGGCCCAGAAAGTAGTGTTAGCTGGATGGGACAAAGAACACACTGCCTAAGCAGACATGAATGAGTCTCCTCACAGAGAGCTGACTGACTTGACACGTTCATTTCAAACCCTCGTCTCATTTGCTATTTCCTAATGAATAAGCCAATCACTACAGATAATTCAGTTATCAATAATGTACTTAGATCATGATTATCTTAAAGAGTAAAGAAAAACTAAAAGCCGTTTCTCAATCTGGTAGCAGTATTTATCAAACATTATTCCACATAAAATGTTAACAGTTTAGTAGTTTTAATAAGTCCTCAAATAATGTACGTTCGTGTGGTTTTTATATAGTTATATTAGAACTTAGTAACAACTAGTGCTATACATTCCAGAACTAGACACAAACTGTCCTTTAATGAAGGGAACTAGTAGGACTTTAATGCAGCTCTCAAGTTTAACCAAAACCCTTGCTGCTGAACTTCATCAGCGGGCCACTCCAGGTAGGTCTTGGTGTTCATGATCTTCCGCAGTTTACAGAACCGCTGGGGGATGGCTTTCTTCTCAATTGGCTCCAGAAGAATGAGAATGGCAGCGTCATTGTTCTCATCAAAGAGGCGAAAATGGGAGAAGTCCAGTTCATACTTGCACCACTCACTCTTCACAAAGTTTTCAGAAAGCACAAAGACAGTTTTATAACTCTTTTCAATGGAATCGATGATATTGTCAATAATCCACTTGCCAGGAACAAAGTCCCGCTTATGGAGACACAACTTAAAGGGGGGATCAAAGTTCTCCAGCTCCTGGACCATAACATTCTCCACCCAGTAAGAATCCTTTTCACTATAAGAAACAAAGGCATCATAACAGATTTCCCTGTTGGGTGCTTTCCTGGGCTTCCTTTTGGCCTGGAGCCAGGCCCACATCATTTTCATGTACCACAGGCCATGGAAACGGTGGCACAGAGCCCCAGTGAGAAGGATCAACAGAAGAAGGGCACAGCACACAGCAGACACTAGGGCTACCCTATGGCACTCGGCAACTGAGAGATGCGTGTCCTGAACTCGCTGGCCTCGCACATGGGACGGAGAGTCACACAGGTAGCTTTCTGGCCAGTCAGTCAGGACCTCAGTCAGTGCTCGGTGTTCCTGAGTGAAAGACAGAAATTCACAGGAGCAAATGAAGTTGTTTCCACCCGCTTCCAATGACTTCAGTTTTTGAAAGGAATCAAATTGCTCCTTAGAGAAAGTATTTATTGTGTTGCTGGTGATTCTCATGACTAGTAACATAGGTAAGAAGGCAGAATCTGGTAGAGTCTTCAACTTATTTCTAGAAATATAAAGTTCTTTGAGTTGTGGCAAAGTCAAAGAAAATGAATTGAGATTGTTACTGCTAACATCTAAAATTTCCAGTGTCTGGGGAATGCATTGGGTTAAACGATGTATTCGTGTGCTGGATAAGTTCAAATATTTCATCTTTTGTGGCCAACGACAAATTTTAGGCATAGACTGAAAGTTATTCTTACTGATATCAAGACTAGTCAGGTTTTTCAGAGTAAGCAAAGTTTCTCCAGTTTCCTCTAATGATGTCAGATGATTTTGCCGTAAAATTAAGGTTTGTAGGGAGGGCCAGCCACCCTCACAAGCTGAATTTTTCAAGTATTCTTCGACCATCAAATTTTCACTAAGATCCAAGTATTCTAATGATTTTAAATGTTGTGAAAGTAAACAAGGAACCAGAAAAACCCTACTGTTTTCTATTGTGATTCTTCTAACATTTCCTGTGAGTGCATATAAACTACTCAAATCATAAAATAAGTAAAACTTTGGAATATGCAACCTCCGTATTATTAACGAGTCTACTTTACCTGGATACTTAATTTTCTCCATAATAGATGAATCAAAATCACCAATTCCATTAAGGGTACAGTCATCAAACTCTAATTCTAACAATTCAGACCCATAACTGAGCATTTTTACAACTTCATTAAAACTTTCATCGGAGATTTCCACATTGCTAAATGTAAACTTTTTAATTGATGAGTTGATTTCACTGATGGGTTGTTCTGAAAAACGGAACGTATACAAATCGGTATCTCTCAGTTCAAAATATTCCAAGGAATTTAAAAGATCTACAAAAATCATTGGCAGTAATAGAGGCTGTTTCATATAAAGTATCAGATGTCTTATCTTCTGAACTGACTTCAAGCTTTTTCGTTCATAACTCTGGAGATTGGAATTAATCTCAAGTTCCTCAAGAAAACTTATTCCAGAAAAATCCTTTTTCTGAATCTTAGACATGTAAGCATTTCCTACTTTCAGGACTCGCAAATTTATAAGATGAGAAAAAAGAGATGTTTCCCCAAGTTCTTTGTAAAGATTTCCCAGTAAGTTTAAGAACTGCAAGGAAGAAAGGGGCCTGAACCAGGAGAATGATAGATTAGATAAGTAATTATAGGATAAGTCCAAATGTTCAAGCCTTCCAAGGGATAAAAAAGCATCTTCATCTATTCTATTAATCCCGTTGGACTTCAGAATAAGAGCTTTGAGGTTCACACACATCTGCAGGTCAGTGTTGCTGATATATGCAATCTCGTTGTTGGACAGATTGAGGCTTTTCACAGCTGCTGTGAGCCCTGAGGGAATGGAATTTAAATATCTGGAGGAGCCATTGCAGACACCTGTGGGGTCACAAGACAGAGAACCCGGATAAGGGGACCCTTCTTTGGAGAGGCTGATTATGGCCCCCAAGGCCCACAGTATCCATAATGCATATGGCATTGTCCGGTGATTCAATCTGCAAATAAAAAAGATTCAAATGAGTGCTTGGGCTTGGTACCATACAGTAATTCTGTCTTTTTATTTTGTTTCTATTTTTATTGTTATTATTATAAATCCCTTCACCCAAATCAAACTGTCTCTTATTATCATCTGATTTCCTTCCTTCCCTTCCTCACCCTCCCATCCCTGTTAACCAACAAAGAAAACTGCCTATGTAAACCTTTCTTTGACTTTTTACAATAATGGACTCATACAATATTTATCCTTCTGTGATTGACTTATTTCACTCAGCATAATGTCCTCCAAGTTCATCCACATTATGAAGTGATTTGCTGACTCTTCATTATTCTTTAATGTTGCATCGTGTTCCATTGTGTTTATGTACCATAGTTAGGTTATCCATTCATCTGTTGATGGGCAATATGTGGGACCTCAGACCTATAACCACAGGAACTGGATTCTGTCATTCTGTCTTGAGAAATGCTAATAGCCAGCAAGAATATGTGGGACCTCAGACCTTAAACCACAGGAACTGGATTCTGCCAAAAATCTGAATGAGCTTATAAGGGGATTCTTCCTCAGAACCTCTAGGTAAGAGCCCAGCCCAGCAGACACCTTGATTTTGCCCTTGCATGATCATGAACAGAGAATCCAGTTCAGCCTACCCAGACTTCTGACCTACAGAATAGAGAGGTACATGGGTATTGTGTTAAGCTGCTAAATTTGTGGTAGTTTTTTACACTGTAGTAGAAAAGTAATATACGTGGCCACACCTGATTTTCAGAGATTGGGCAATAATGCCGTAAGCTGAGCATTTGTGTTAACAACCTTGTTAAACGTGGGAAAGGGAGTCTATAATAAAAAGAAGAATGAATACTGGGGAGACAAATGTCTGTCACATACTGTAAACCTGTACTGACCAATACAGTGAATGCTAGCCACATGTAGCTCACGTGGCACTTAAAATATGGCCAGTCCAAATTGAGATGTCCAACAAAAATAAAACATATTGGGTTTCCAAGATTTAGTATGAAAAGATGAATATAAAATATCTCATTAAATATATCCTATATGGATTACATTTTTTATTGTGGTAAAATACATAGTGTTCTTCTGAGTTCTTCAGAAGAGCAAAACCTATGAAGTGTATGTAGAGAGAGAGAGATTTATTTCAAGGAAATGGTTTACGTAGTTATGGAGGTTGGCAAGTCCCAAATCTGTGGGTCAGGCATCAGGTTGGAGGCTTCTCCTGACTCACGTGGTTGCAGGGACTGATGAACCCAAAATCAGCAGGTCAGATGGCAGGCAGCTGGCTCACATCCCAAAAGCCAGAGATCAGAGAATGAAGAGTTGGAGGCAGAATCAAGAGAGAGCGAGCTTTGCCAGAACATCCATACATACTGGATGCAGACCTCACCTCTAAGAAATCTGGCTTTCAACTGATTGGCTGCTCACATCAACTCATAAAATGGAAGATGATCATATTATATAATAGAAGAGTAATGAATCTAATGTCTGCCAAACTACTGGGAATCATAGCCTAGCCAGGTTGACACATAACATGAACCATCACAATGTTTAACATAACATTTATTTTAACCATTATTAAATATACAATTCACTGGCATTAATTATATTAACAATGTTGTGCAACCATCACTTAAAAAAAAAAAAGAAAAGAAATGGGCTAGGCTTAACTATATGGATTTAAAAATCACCTTGAACTGCACTTCAAACTTTCTTGCATTTTAGCATGCTCTTTCTCTGCCTCATTGCCCCCTTGACTCATAGAGATCTCCCAAAGCCAAACCACAGCTCCCGGGTGACAATCATTCACTGAATACAGCTCTAGGAGCACCATGTCAAATATTAGAATAGCCACAACAGCTTTCTTTTGATTAGTGGCGCATTCTTTCACTTTAAATCTTTTAGTATCCTTAACAGATGTCTCTTATTTAAAAAAAAAAAAAAAAGTTGCTATTTTTAAAGCAAGTCTGATAATGAGAGAATTTACTCTTTTTTTCATTTACTATAATTACTAATCTATTGGAGTTTAAAGCCATTGTACTATGCCCTTTTTTCTTGTGCCACCTGTTTTGTGTTTTCATCTTTCTTTTCTTGCCTTCCTTTAAAGTTCTTGCCTTCCTTTAAAGTTCTGATATTTTTCATCATTACATTTTTCCTCTGTTAATTTGTGGTTATCCAGGAAACTACAATGTTCATCTTTGTTGACATCTGATGTTAACGAATATTTTTATCCTTTCCTTGGACAATGTAAGTAACTTTGTTGTTGTCGTTGTTGTTAGGTTGATCCAGTGGAATCCAACTCATAGCGACTCTATGTACAACAGACAGAAACACTGCCTGATCCTGTGCTATCCAAACAATCCTTTCTGTGCCTGAGCCCAGTGTTGCAGCCACTGGGTCAATCCATCCCGTTGAGGCTCTTCCTCTTTTTAGTTGACCCTGTATCTACCAAGTATGATATCCCTCTCCAGGAACGAGTTCCTCCTGGAAACATGACCAAAGTTTGAGAGACAAAGTCTCACTATTCTCACTTCTAAGGAGCATTCCAGCTGTAATTCTTCCAAGATAGATTTGTTTGTTCATCTGGCAGTAAAAGGTATACTCAATGTTCTTTGTCAACACCATAATTCAAATGCATAAATTTTTCTGTGGTCTTCCTTATGCATTCTCCAGCTTTCACATGTATATGAAGCTACTGAAAATACTATGGCTTGGGTTAGGTGCACCTTAGTTTTCAACATGGTATCTTTGCTCTTTAACACTTTAAAGAGGTCTTTTGCAGCAGCTTTGCCCAATGCAGTAGGTTCTTTGATTTCTTGACTGTTGCTTCCATGGGCATTGATTGTGGATCCAAGTAAAATGAAATCCTTGACTACTTCAATCTTTTCTCCATTTATCATGATGTTGCTTATTCGTCCAGTTGTAAGGATATTTGTTTTCTTTATATTGGGATGTAATCCATATCGAAAGTTGTGGTCTTTGATATTCATCAGGAAGTGCTTCAAGTCTTCACTTTCAGCAGGCAAGGTTGTGTCATCTGTCTGTCACACGTTGTTAATGAGTCTTCCTCCAATCACTATGCCATGTGCTTCTGAATATAGTTCAGCTTCTCAGAATATTTGCTCAGTATACACATTAAATAAGTATGGGAAAAGGATACAACCCTGACATACACCTTCCTGATTTTAAACCATGCAGTGTCCCCTTGTTCTGTTAAAATGACTGCCTCTTATTCTATGTAGAGGTTCCTTATGAGCACAAGTGAGTGTTCTGGAATTCCCGCTCTTCACAATGTTATTCATAATTTGTTATGATCCACAAAGTCGAATCCTTTACACAGTCAATAAAACACAGGTAAACATCTTGCTGATATTCTTTGCTTTCAGCCAACCTCCATCTGACATTAAGCAGTGATATTCCTTGTTCTATGTCCTCTTTTGAATCTAGCTGGGATTTCTGGCAATTCCCTCTCGATATGCTGCTGCAACCATTTTTAAATTATTAGCAAAATTTTATTTGTGGGTGACATTAATGATAATGTTCAATAATTTCCACATTCTGTTGGATCACCTTTCTTTAGATTGGGCACAAATCTCTTCCAGTCGGTTGGCCAAGTAGCTGTCTTCCAAATTTCTTGGCATAAACAAATCAGCGCCTCCACCATTACATTCATTTGGTGAAACATTGTTCTGGTTACCTAGTGCCACTCTGACAAGAATATACCACAAATGGGATGGCCTTAACAACAGGAGTTTATTCTCTTACAGTTTGGAGGCTTTAAGTCCAAGTTCAAAGT
>NW_006921703.1:1097217-1112695 GCF_000298275.1 Orycteropus afer afer | reverse complement strand
TGCTTCCTGCATCGTTCAATATTTTGTCCTTACAATTCTTCAGTGTTGCAATTCAAGGCCTGAATTTTTCCATCAGTTCTTTAGGCTTAAGAAATGCTGAGGGTGTTCTTCCCTTTTGATTTTCTAACTCCCTAATTCCCAGTCTTTGCACATCTCATTATAATACTTCACTTCATCTTCTCAAGCCACCCTTTGATATCTTCTGTTCATCTCTTTTACTTCATCATTTCTTCCATTCACTTTAGCTATTCTCTATTCAAGAGCAAGTTTCAGAGTCTTTTCTGACATCCATGTCTTTTTTTTAAATGCATTTTATTGACCTCCTGCTTTCTTCGTGTATGATGTCCTCCCACAGCTTGTCTGGCCTTCAGTCATTGATGTTCAATGCATCAAACTGTTCTTCAGATGGTCTCTAAATTCAGGTGAAATATACTCAAGGTTGTATTTTGGCTTACATGGATTTGTTTTAATTTTCTTCAACTTCAACCCAAACTTGCATACAAGTAATTGATGATCTGTTCCACAGTCAGCCCTGGCCTGGTTTTGAGTAATGATACTGAGCTTATGCATCATCTCTTTCCACAGATGTAGTCAGTTTGATTCCAGGCAAGCTCCACGTGTATAGTCACCATTAATGTTTTGAAGAAAGGTATTTATAATAAATAAGTCAGTCTTGCAAAATTCTATCATGTGATGTTACATGTCATTTCTATCAACAAGGTCATATTTTGCAACTTCCAATAATTCTCTGTTTCCAACTTCTGCATACCCATCATCAGTAATTATCAATACATCTTGATTGCATGTGGGGTCAATTCCAGACTGCAGATGTTGATGGAAATATTTAATTTCCTCATCTTTGGCTTTAATGGGAGCTCTGGTAGCATAGTGCCTAAGGCACTTGACTGCTAACCAGAAGGCCGGCAGTTCAAACCCACCAGCCACTCCTCAGAAGGCAATCTACTTCCTTAGAGATACCACCTTAGAAACCCAAGGAGGAGTTGCTATGAATTGAATCAACTTGATGGCAGTGAGTCTTGGCTTTAACTGTTGGTGTGTAAATTTGACTAATAGTAGTATTAACTTGTCTTCCTTGTTGTTGTTATTTGCCATCAAGTCAGACCAACTCATAGCGACCCCTCCTTGGATTTCCAAGGCAGTATCACTACAGAAGTAGATTGTCTAATCTTCCTTCTGATGAGTGGCTGGTGGGTTTGCACCGCCAGCCTTCTGGTTAGCAGTCAAGTGCCTTAGGCACTATGCTACCAGAGCTCCTTGTCTTCCCTGTAGGCATATGGATATTATCCTATAACTGACAGCACTGCACTTCAGGATAGATCTTGAATTTTTTTTTTTTTTTTTATGATAAATGTGACATTATTCCTCTTCAATGTGTCATTCCCAGTATAGTAGACCACATGGTTTTCTGATTCAACATGGCCAATATCAGTTCATTTCAGCTCACAATTGCTTAGGATATCAATATTTATGCATTCCATTTCATTTTTGACAACTTCCTATTTTCCTGGATTCATACTTCATATATTCCACTTTCCAATTTTAATGCATTTTTGTAGCTGTCTCTTTCCATTTTCAGTAGTGTACCATCAGCAAATGAAGGTCCCCAAATCTCTACTCCATTCACACCATTAAGCTCAACTCTACTTTGAGGAGGCAGCTCTTTCCCAGTTGTATTTTGAGTGTCTTCCAACCTGAGGGGTTCATCTTCCAGCATTATATCAGACAATGTTTCACTGCTATTCATAAGGGTTTCAGTAACCAATTTTTTTGGAAGTAGACCACCAAGTCCATCCTTCTAGTCTGTCTTAGTCTGGAAGCTCCACTGACTATCTCACCATGGGGGACCCTGCTGGTATTTGAAATACCAGTGGCATAGCTTCCAGCATCGCAGTAACACACAAGCCACCACATTATAACAAACTGACAAACATTTAAAATCCATTTATCATTCTACTGACTTACAGATGATCATGTATTGTAATTATGAATACTTCACAACTCATTATTACTATTGTTTCAAAGAATCATTTTTCACTTTGATTTAGCTATGTAGCCATTTCCTTTGCCCTTCATCCTTTCTGCATCTCCACATTTCATCTAGGATCACATATTTCTCTCCCTGAAGAACATCCTTGATTTAGTATTTTCTTTAGTCAAGGTTGACTATTAATGGGTTATCTCAACTGTTGTTGTTCATCAAAAATTTCTTTATTTCATCTTCATTTCTGAAAGATTATTTCCATACAATAGATTTGTAAATTGGCAGTTATTTTCTCTGCATACGAAAGATATAATTCCATTGTCTGTAGACTTCATTTCTATTAAGAAGTCTGCTGTAAATTTAAATGTAACTCCTTTGAAGGTAATCTATCCTTTTATCTCTAATGCTTTTAAGTTTTTTTTCTTTGCTTTTATTTTTTGAAATTTTACTTTGATGTGTCCAGTTGTAGATTTTTTTGTTTTTTCTTTTGATCCTGCTCAGGTTATGTTGGGTTTCTTGAAACTATGGATTAATGTCTTTCTTATCCATTATCTCTTCAAATATTACTTCCAATCCATTATCTTTCTCTTTTCCTCTGAGACTCCAAGTAAATGTATTTTACACCTTCTCACTGTCATTTTCATGTATATTTATCTTCTATTCTTTCCATCCCTTTATCTCTTAAATTCTAGATACTTTCTTCTGATCTATCTTCCATTTTATTATTCTTTCTTCACTTGTGTTTAATTTGCTATTAAATCCACCAATTGATTTTAAATTTTTGTTTATTGCCTTTTTATCTCTATAAGGAGCTCTGGTGGCATAGTGCCTAAGACTGCTAACCAGAAGGTTGGCGGTTCAAACCCACCAGCCACCCCTCAGAAGGAAGACTGGGCAATCTGCTTCCATAAAGATTTACTGCCTTGGAAATGTAAAGGGGGTTGCTATGAGTCAGAATTGACCCGATGGCAATGAGTTTGGAGTTTTTGGGTTTTTTTTTTTTTTGGTATTATTTCTATTTGGTTCTTTTTCAGATCCACTCTGTCATTTTCCCTTCTAGGTGGCTGGGCAGGACAAATGGCTAAGCATTCAACTGCTAGCTGAGACACTGGCACTTTGAGCCCACCCAGAGCTTCCCCTGAAGACAGGAAAAGGTCACAGAAAAAAAGTCAAGGAAAAGCCTTAAAACCCTATATAGAGAGCAGTTCTACTTTGCACACGAGGTTGCCATGAGTCAGAAGCAACTTGATGTCAACTAACACAACATTTTTTTTGTTTACAATTATCTTCCAAATTGTTCAAACTTGTCTTTTATTTCCTTGAATACAGTAAGTATAACTCATTTAAAGAAAAAGAAAACATTGCTGTCAAGTCGAATTCCAACTCTTAACGACCTATAAAACAGAGTAGAAGTGTCCCATAGGGTTCCCAAGGCTGTAAATCATTACAGAACCAGACTGCCACATCTTTCTCCCACAGAGCATCTGGTGGGTTTAAATTGCCAACCTTTCAGTAAGCAACTTAACCACTGCACTACCAGGGCTCCTTCTTATAGGAAGCATAGTCATTTTAAATGGGGTGTCTAATAGCTGCTGGAGCTCTGGTAGCATAGTGGCTAAGGCACTTGACTGCTAACCAGAAGGCTGGCGGTTCAAACCCACCAGCCACTCCTCAGAAGGAAGGTTGGGCAATCCTACTTCCGTAGTGATACTGCCTCGGAAACCCAAGGAGGGGTTGCTAGGAGTCAGGGCTGACTCAACGGCACATAACAACAACAATAGGCTGCAGTATAGTTTTGGCAGCCTTGAAAGATAGGAAAGCAAGGAGGAGGTTCTGAAAGGATATACCTTAGAAATAAGGCTGAACTAGAAGTAAACCAGTCCTTACAAAGACTACAGCACAGCTCTGAATTAGCTGGGTGGCTCTAATAGTCTCAACCTCTGAAATGGATTAAAGTGATTTGGGATCACAGATATGAGCAGAAGTAAAAAATTCATCTCTGGAAGATCACATCATCCTAGGCTTCAAATTTATTCCTACAAATACTTTTCAAATACTTTCAAATTACCCGGCACACTGATAAAATAAATAACCAGGCACAAAAGGAACCAACATAGTAAGTATGAGAAGAATGGAAACAATAAATAGAAAATAAGCCATAGAGACTATAGATATAGTATTTTACCCATCTACAAAATCATTAGGGTTAAGATAAAAAGCATATTACTGCTTGATACTTTATTTATTCCTTTGTCTTTTTGGCTTGATCAGTTGTTGGGGAGGGGGGAATCCTTCTAGTAAAATTTATTTTATTTTTTTCCTTTTGGAATAAACATCAAAAATATTTAAAAATTTGTGCTAGGTTTTTGTTAAGATTCAAAGTCAAATACATCTATTTTTTTATTGTCCTTAGTTTTTTTCTCTTTAAAATGTTGAATTAATAATACCACACATCTTGGATTATTGTATATAAATATTATATGGCACCTACTTTGTGTCCTGTTTTCTACAAGTAATAATTACTGATTATACTAAAACTATTGTTACCAACTTCTTCTTCTTTTCTTCCCCTATTCTCCAATAATACATCATAACATGGGGCAAAGAACTTGCCAGTGTAAGGCACTCAGAAAGGGGACGGAAACTGCTAAAGTAAAATTCAGTGGAGCCACATCTAATGAAGGGAGGGGATCTAAACGAAGTATAAAAATCATCTGCTTGAAGACATCAGAGAACCGGCAATGTAGTGAAGAATTACTGGTTCACAATCAAGGAGAGGATGGAAGTCTGGAGAAGTAAGTTTGACATTTAAATTTATTCAGATGAATTTATTCTGGCTGAATTCATTCTGGAAGCAGTGCCTAAGGCATTTGACTGCTAACCAGAAGGCTTCAAACCCACCAGTCACTCCTTAGAAGGAAGGTTGGACAACTTACTTCATAGAGGTACTGCCTCGGAAACCCAAGGAAGAGTTGCTATGAGTTGGCTCCAACTCCATGGCAGTGAGTCTGTTTTTTTTTTTTATTTGCTGATTCAGAAGAGAAAAGAAGTTGATGTCCTGTGAATCACAGTGAAGGCATGACCAGATATTCCTGAGCTAAAGTTATATTGCCTTGGTGAGCAGGAGCCTAGAGGCAACTCAAGGCCCAATGCATGGTAGAGGTGGTGTAGTGCCTAAGGCATTTGACTGCTAACCAGGAGGATAGTGGTTCAAACCCACCTGCCACTTCTCAGAAGGAAGATTGGGTGATCTACTTCCGTAGCAACACCACTTTGGAAAGCCAAGGAGGGGTCACTATAAGTCGGATCCGACTTGAGGCCAGTGAGTTTGGTTTTGGTATAAGTCCCCAGGCTGTATAAGCATACTGAGTCCCAAGCAAAAAGAATAAAATTGTCTCACCTAGCCATATTGTGGTAAAACTGCAGAACATCAATGATTTAAAATAAATAAATAAATAAAGTCTGAGAGAAAAAGCAAATTACCTACAAAGGTGAGACAATCAAACTGTAAGCATCAAAAAAAAACCCACTGCCATCGAGTCGATTCTAACCCATAGCAACCCTCATTGGGTTTCCAAGGTGGTAAATCTTTATGGAAATAGATTGCCCAGTCTTGCTTCCATGGAGTGGCTGGTGGGTTTGAACCACCAGTCTTCTAGTTAGCAGTCAGATGCCTTAGGCACTGTGCTACCAGAGTTCCTTGTAACCATCAATAGATGCCAGAAAACAATGGAATAATATCCTTAAGGATATTCAAGCACTGAGAGAACATAGCTGTCAATCTAGAAGTCTACAACCAGTTAAATTATCATTTAAGAGTAAAGGTGAAATAGACATTTCAGTCATGGAAAAACTGAAACGAATGTTTATCCATAGCTCTCAACTGAAAGAGGTACCCCACAATATATGTTCTTCAGCAAGATAGAAAATGAACTAGGAAAGAGTAGAGTAATAATAGACAAGAAAGAAGACTCACATGCAATAGACATTATATTTATCTCAGAGCACTCAGAAACTCAGGCATAGCTTTGAAGTATAAGTAGAAAGTAAATTAATGTTAAATGACATTGGGGGAAAATTAATAATTTTGACAAGCAAGCCTACTGTTTGGGAGGAGTAAATTCGATAGCTTTTGTATTTAGTAGAAGATTTTTATGAAGAAGTACACCTTGGATGGCATATACAGCAAATTATGTTCAATGATGAAAATAAACATAAGTTATTTAACCAAGCAAGCCAGATTATTAAATAATACAAAAATAAACTGAGAAACTTATGAAAACATGCTGTTAATTTCCAACAATGTTTATAGAATGTGTACATTAAAAAAAGCCTAAAGATATATATGTTCTCTGCTTAGAAAAGGAAGAAACGAAATACTGATGAATCATTTTTCAGATGGCCAAGAAGTGTGCCATTTCCTTTTGTAGGCCACTCCTTTCAAATCCAACCACACTATTTTCCAGTGGCTCCTTGGTAAAAGGCTGACCTAGTAACAGTGCAAACAGGAACTTCTGCATCACCTCAGCCTGTGGTTTGCCCCAGGACAACGGTGTCCCTAGGGTGGTGTTGGGGTGGGGGTGGGGGTGAGGAAACTGCACGGGGTGACACTGTCACAGAAGGAAGCACTGCTGAAGTACTGCAGCAGAAATGTATTACTTTTTATTAAAATATTCCTGTACTTATAACAATAAAACATTTTTCCTAAGCCCGACTTATATGTATCAACATACCTACAAGGCTAAAACTCTATGCTAATTTACTTTTTGAACCTTCTAAGCTCTCCGTCAGAACTGTCATTATTACCCAATGATGCTTGGAATCACCTGGTTTTGTCTGTACGTGCTACATGTGTTTTCGTTGCTGTGTTTATATAGTCGCTGATTTTGCCACATTTTCTGGTGTTTTAGCTACAATATTGTGGTAATTAGTATTTGTGAATAATCAATTACATTTTTTCAGAATGGAGTAATGATTAAAGAAAAAGAAAAAATTTTACAAGGCTTCTTCTGCTCATTTACTAATAGTGCTATAACTAATAATGTAATTCAATGTAGAAAGATTTTACAAAACAATTTTATTATTACTATTCATATAATGGTGTAGCGCCTAAGGCATTTGACTGCTAACCAGAAGGCTGGAGGTTCAAACCCACCAGCCATCCCTCGGAAGGAAGACTGGACAATCTACTGCCATAGAGATAACGCCTGGGAAACCCAGGGAGGGGTCTCTATGAGTCGGAAACGACTCAGCGGCAGTGAGTTTTTTTAGTTTATCCATATAATCTAAGAATTACATTTAAGCAATTTACAACTATATTTATCACATATTATTCTATGATTAAAATTGACAGTAAACATTATTAAGGACCGTATGGTCTGGTAAAGAGCTCTGGGGGAGCTGTGGTTAAGACATTTGACCGCTAAACAAAAGGTCAGTGGTTTAAACCCGTCAGCCATTCTGGAAGAAAGATGAGATAGTTTGCTTCTGTACTGATTTATAGACATGGAAATCCTATAGGCGTGGCTATGAGTAGGAATCGACTCCATAGCGATGAGTTTTGTTGAGTTTGGTATGGTCTGGCGGGGAGGGAGGGAGGGACATAGTAGAGTAAGGGGTGTGACAGGAGTTACCGCTGCACTGAGTAACACCAACCCTAATACCAGGGTTCTTGCCTGCTAACCAGACGGCTGGCGGTTCAAACCCACCAGCCACTCCTCGGAAGGAAGGTTGGGCAATCCTACTTCCGTAGTGATACTGCCTCGGAAACCCAAGGAGGGGTCGCTATGAGTCGGGTTTGACTCGACGGCACATAACAACAACAACAACAACAATACCAGGGTTGGAACAGTTTGTGTGTGTGTGTGTGTGTGTGCGCGCGCGCGCGCGTCCCAGAAAGTTTTTTCCTTTTCTTTTTTTTAAATAAAACTTCTCCTAGCTTTCATCTAAGTTCTAAAGACACAATAACACAAGTTCTCATATATAAAAGTTGAAGAAGTTTTAAGGGAAACATCTGAGCATTTTTACTTAAAGAGCTAACTTTAACTTGTTTGTTTAAATGTTTTCTAAACAAAGCCACATCTCGGAAATTCCGAGGATGAAGGAATGTGGACTCGGCGAGATACTGCATTGGCGCGTAGAGAGAGGTCGCAGGGTGAGAGAGCGGACGTCCCCGGCAGATCTGAGTGCCAAACCTCTCCCACCACTGAGCCACCGAGACGGAATTATAAACTTTAGAAGTTACGTCCCAGCGGTAACCAGTGAGCGCGGACACATCCCCAGCAGGACGCACAAGTATAACCTCTCTATTCAGTAGAACATCTTTACCAGATGCTCGCCACCCCTGCCAGATGGAGGGGATCAGGGCGACCGACAGGGTGCACAGTGCCGTCTGCGGAAGGGTGGCTCCTGGGAAGGCCCCAGGTCATAGCTGCGGGCACCAGGACCGAGCATGGGCGCACAGGACCAGCACTGCGGGCTTTGCAGGGGCTACTCTCTGCCGTACTCCTTTCCTTTCCTGGTGTCCCCTATTTCTCCCGCGGACCGACCTCGGCCCAGCCTTCTCGGGCCTCCACAGACCAGCGCAGATGGGCTGAGGAAGCCTCGATCTTCCCGGGGCCCGTGCTCCCCGAGCCCGAGCCCGCGGCCCCTCAGCCAGACCTAAGCCTCGCGTGAGAGTTCCAGGCTGCAGCGGAGCGGGAACCCAGAGCCCTCGGTGTTCGGCCGGGGGAAGGGCTGCGGGGTAGAGACAAGAGCGGAGCGCGCCTGCGCCCCAAGCGCTGGCTGGAAGAGTCCGACATACCTGGCGAGACTGCGGAGCCGCCGCTCGCCGGCGCCTTCTTGTTATATCAGGCTGGACCCGGGGAGCTGCACTGGCATCACCGAGAACAGGGAAGTGATTGAGAGGAAAAGTCTGCGCAGCATGGCTTCCCCTACTCCCCGGAGTGGGAAAACCCCGTGCCACCGAGCGGCGCGCAGGGGGAGGCGATGCCCGGCCAGTGGCTCTGTCCAAGTGCCAGGTGGCAGGGGCCCTGGGACGCCGCCTCCCTTCCCCCTTGGCTTGGTCAAGTAACTGACCTCGCGGTCAGCTAGAGGCGGGCTCCAGGGTCGGTGCCCGTGGGTCGTGCCCCGACTCCTGCCGGCCCCTGGCTAGGCTTGGCCTCCGCCCAGAGGAAGGTGCTCGGCGCTGGGTGGAGATTGCGGCCGGCTCAGGTCAGGGAAAGGAAAGCCAAAGTGCCAGAGACAGCCGCGTGTGTTTTCCTGGAGCACAAAGGCAGATTTGGCAGCCAAAGAGGAGGCTAAGTGCCCAACTACTATTTTCTTGAAAGTTCAAGTGTCCAGTCTTCTTCGCAGCACACGGAAACACACTATTTTTAAACTTCTCTGCTGATTTTTCTCCATCCTTGGAAGCCAGAATTCCGGTCTGGAGTCATGCTTCTCTTTGCCCTTCCCGTTTTTCACACTTTATGTACCAGTCAGTGTATCTCCACAGTTTGCTTCTGTCCACAAGTCTATGCTTTTCCTGCATTCGGATCACTCACCATTCATTCAAAGTAACAACAGCAAGATTTTGCCTAAGGGAGCAAATAAGTACACCCACTGCCATCGAGGTGATTCCTACTTACAGAGACCCTATAGGACAGAATGGGAGCTCTGGTAGCATAGTGTCTAAGGCACTTGACTGCTAACCAGAAGGCTGGCAGTTCAAACCCACCAGCCACTCCTTGGAAAGAAGATGGGGAAATCTACTTCCATAGTGATACTGCCTCGGAAACCCAAGGAGGGGTCGCTATGAGTTGGGTCTGACTGGACAGCACATACCAACAACAACAACATAGGACAGAATGGAATTGCCCAATGAGGTTTCTAAGACTGTAAATCTTAAGGGAACCAGACAACCTCATCTTTCTTCCAAGAAACAAACTGCTTGCTGGTGTGAACTACCCATCTTTTGGTTAGCAGCCCAGTGCTTTAACCACAGCACCACCACACACTGCCCTCCAGTCAGATCCAACTCATAGCGACCCCTCCTTGGGTTTCTGAGGCAGTATCACTACGGAAGTAGATTGCCCCATCTTCCTTCCAAGAAGTGGCTGGTGCGTTTGAACCGCCAGCCTTCTGGTTAGCAGTCAAATGCCTTAGGCACTATGCCACCAGAGGTATACTACCAGATAATTTGTTTCCAGTACTGTTTAATTTTATGACTGACAATTAATAATCAACTGACGATTAATTATTTTTAACTGACAAAGTAAAAATATTATTGTATTCTTCCAGCATTAGTGAGTTCTCTGAGTAAGGCATTAGATCTCAAAAGTTTTTGTATGTTTGTTTTGTTTTTAATGATGTATTTCCTAAGAAAGTTGAAGAACTCAAAAGTTTGTTGCTGTGATGGACTTTTTAAACAGGAAATATATATATATATATATATATATATATATATATATAGTTCAGGTTATAAAAACAATATGACATTGTCCAGGGTTACGATCTGAGGGAAAGATAATAGAAAATGAAATTAGCCCTGACAGCACAAAGGTGATGATGCTCATAACAAAGAGACTCAAACAAAGACCAAGAAAATAGAAAAACAGCAGAGCCCTACGGGAGGTATCATAAGTTTGTTTGATATAAATTAGTCTTGCATTGCAAAACTCCTTAAAATAATGTGACATTGCCATCCCTTTCCTATTTCTCTAGATAATTGCACTCACTAAAAAGAAAAATTCTGGAAAAACAACTGAAACTATTTTGTCAGTAATGAAATGTCAGTGATGCAGTTTTGTTCCACAAGGCTGTTATGGGCCTTGCCTATGCACCAACTTTCTCTAGCACCTATAATCATCTCATCATGAAAGACTGGGGCTCCCACTTCTAGCTATAATTTGGAATTGAAGTGTTTCCCTTGCCCAACTCTACTCCTAGTTCTCCAAGTAATTTGAAACATAGTCTCAGGTTGGTTTTCTTTATTGCCATAGAAACTATTTTATCTTGGGTAGTGAGGAATATTTATAAGAGAGAAAACTATCTTCCTATGGTTTTATAACCATGAGAGAGCCACCAGGCAGGAAGCAGGAAGCCAGGGATCAATGGCCAGATACAGGTAAGGGGAGAGAGAGCCCTCAGGCAGCCCAGGAAGTAAGTGGAGGGGTTTGGCACAGCTAAGGGAGACGAACTTGTCTGTCGGTTTGTCATACTGTGGTGGCTTGCATGTTGCTGTGAGACTGGAGGCTGTGCCACTGGTGTTTCAAATACCAGCAGAGTTGCCCGTGGTGGACAGGTTTCCGCGGAGCTTCCAGACTGGGGCAGACTTGGAAGAAGGAAGAGGCCATCCACTTCTTAAAGAATTGGCCAGAGAAAACCTTACGAATAGCAGTGAAACACTGTCTGATGTATTACTGGTTTTATAGCATCCGATAAGAAGAAGCACATGGAATGTACAAAGTATGAATCTAGGAAAATTAGAAGTTGTCAAAAATGAAACTGAACACATAAAGATTGATATCCTAGGCATTAGTGAGCTGGAATGGACTGATTTTGGCCATTTTGAATCAGACAATCATATGATCTACTATGCTGGGAATGACAAGTTGAAGAGGAATAGTGTGGCATTCATTGTCACAAAGAATGTTTCAAGTTCTATCCTAAAGTGCAGTGTGGTCAGTGATAGGATAATATCCATATGCCTACAAGGAAGGCCAGCTAATTTGCTGTTATTCAAATGTATGCACCAACCACCAAAGCCAAAGATGAGGAAATTGAAGATTTCTGCAGTCTGAAATTGACCAAACATGCAATCAAGATGTGCTGATTATCACTGGTGATTGGAATGCAAAAGTTGGAAACAAAGAAGAGTCACCGGCAGCTGGAAATTTTGGCCTCAGTGATAGAAATAACGATGGCCCTCAACAAGATGCATCGACACAGTGGCTGCAACAATGGGCTCAGGTATAACAAGGATCATGGAGCTGGCACAGGACTGGGCAGTGTTTCATTCTGCTGTACATAGGGTCGCCATGAATCAGAGATGACTCACCAGCACCTAACAACAACAACATGGTTTTGTATTTATTTAGTCTTTACAGATTGAGATCTAAGGAGGAGGAAGCATTCTTGCTTCTCTTACACACAAGCAAACTTCATGCAAATTGTAAATGACATAACTGGGATTTGAAACCAGATTTTTTTTTTAACCCTAAATTCAGTATTCCTTCTCTTACCTAATCCCTCATCTCTAACCCTCTTTAAAAGTAGCTCTGGTGGCATAGTGCCTAAGGCATTTGACAGCTAACCAGAAGATTGGCACTTCAAACCCACCAGCCACTCCACGAAAGGAAGACTGGGCAATCTACTTGTGTAAAGATTTACCACCTCAGAAACCCAAAGGGGGGGTCACTATGAGTTGTAATCAACTCAATAGCAGTGAGTTTCATTTCTGGGTTTTTAATCCTCTTTAAAGGTTCAAACATTATGCCAACTTAATCAGTTGGGGTGAATGTGAACCTGAGAGGGTGGACTTTCATGTCTTATGGGGTCAGCTTTTCCCTACAGCTTACTGACTGTGTGACTATTTTTCTCTTATGACTCAGGCTCTCTAGATGCTTGAAAAGACTCTTTTCATTAATATTTTTCTTGTCATTTCTAAAACATTTGAGAAAACGTCTTTCCTTCCAATTTTTTTTCCCCTAGAACTAAAAACTTCTATTATTTCTCTACTTATTATCTCTAGTTGGAATGCCTAGATTGACTTTGAAATTATTTCTTTGTAATCCTGAAGTAATTAGAACATTCTTTCAACTTCAGGTAGAAATAATTCAGTTATGCATAAATTGAATATATGGTAAGTAACAGTGTCATCTATACACAGTAAAGTAATTCTACACTCTTATCAAAGCTCTTAACACCTCCCTCCCAGGCACAGTGCTTATATTTGTTCAGGTCTTAACAGTTTTCAAAACAATTTCACATATATTTTCTCATCCAAATTTCACAATCACACATGAAATAAATAGTTCAGATATTATCATTCCCTTAGTTCAAGTGATTACAAAACTTACCCAGCCATATGGCTCACAGCTAACAATTAGCAAATCTCAGGTTAAGTTCTAAACCTTCTTACTCCTATCTAGTCAGTCTTCTTTTCAGGTCAGTACAAGACCTCCTACAACTCTCTACAAAATCTTTTTTTATAAAAAGCTAGGAAATGAACACAGAATATGAAAAGATATTTGGGGGAAAAGCTATCTCATGGTATATATTTATAATTTTGAGCATCTGACTGAAATTCTAAAATAAAGTTTTTCAAAAACACAGGCTGTATCTTTTTCACACAAAGTATTTTGTAGCAGTTAAATAATAACTATATACTCAAGATCTGCTATAATCCCTATTTTACAGATCTTTGTATTCAAGCAAACACTCATCCTTCAAGATTTTTGTACTCTGAACTGATTTCAGTAACATCTATAATTTTTTTTAAGAATAATACTACTGTGTATGCAAAATAATACTGTGTAGTTTTGAAAACTGAAGATTTCCCTTTATAGATATTTTCCTTTTGAAAATTAGAATTATTTTTCAACTCAAACCCTTACTGCTGATCTTCATCAGTAGGCCACTCCAGGTAGGTCTTGGTGTTCATGATCTTCCGCAGTTTACAGAACTGCTGGGGGGTGGTTTTCTTCTCATTTGGCTCCAGAAGAATGAAAATGGCAGCTTCATTGTTCTCATCAAAGAGGCGAAAATGGGAGAAGTCCAGTTCATACTTGCACCACTCACTCTTCACAAAGTTTTCAGAAAGCACAAAGACCGTTTTGTGACTCTTTTCAATGGAGCCAATGATATTGTCAATAGTACATTTGCCAGGAATACTGGCCTGTTTATGAATGAAGGGATAAGAGGTTGAAGTTCTCCAGCTCCTCCTGGTCCATGAGAATCTCCACCTGGTAGGAGTCCCTTGTTATGACTGATATCCCTGTTAGTTACTTTCCTAGGCTTTCTTTTGGCCTGGAGCCTAGGCTCATATCATTTTCATGTACCACAGTCTATGGAAACGGTGGTACAGAGCCCCAGTGAACAGCATCAACAGAAGAAGGGCACACCACACAACAGACACCAGGACTTCAGCAACCTAGAGTCATCTGTCCTGAACTCCTTGGCCTTGCAACAGGAATAGAGAACCACAGGTAGTTTTCTAGCCAGTCAATCAGGACCTAGGTCAGTACTTGCTGCTCCAGAGTGAAGATGGAAATTCAAAGAAGCAAAGTGTTCAGTTTCTGAAAAGAATCAAACTGCTCCTCAGAGAGAGAAAGTTTTATTATTTTCCTACTTTCAAGGTCAATAATCTTGGTAAAAAAGTAGTATCTGGTAAGGTCTTCAACACATATCTAAAAATGTAAAGTTCTTTGAGTTGCAGCACAATTAAAAATTATATTGTTAATGAGTCAGGACTGACTCCAAACAAGAGGTATATCTGTTTTATGTTGATAATATCTAATATTATTATATCTAATCTCAGAAGGAAGGTTGGGCAATCTACTTCCGTAGCGATACTGCCTCAGTAACCCAAGGATGGGTCGCTATGAGTCAAGTTCGACTCGACAGCACATAACAACAACAACAACAACATTATATCTAATATTTTATATTACTAATATCTAATATACACCGCTCATCTGTCACTTTGTCATACTGTGGCAGCTTGCATTTTGCTGTGATGCTGGGAGCTATGCCACCAATATTCCAAATACCAGTAGGGTCACCCATGGTAGACAAGTTTCAGTGGAGTTTCTAGATTAAGAATGAGAAGAAGGATGGGCCATCCACTTGTGAAAAAATTGACTATTGAAAACCTTATCAATAGCAGTGAAACATTGTCTGATATAGTGCCAGAAGATGAGCTCCTCAAGTTGGAAGACACTGAAAATACAACTGGGGAAGAGCTGCCTCCACCAAATAGGTCGACCTTAATGATGCAGATAGAATAAAGCTTTCAGGACCTTCATTTGCTCATGGGGCATGACTCAAAATGGGAAGAAACAGCTGTAATCATTTATTAATAATTGGAACGTAGAATCTACAAAGTATGAATCTAGGAACACTGACAGTTGTAAATGGAAATGGAATGGAATGCATAAATATCAATATCCTAGGCATGAATATGAATATGTCAGCTGCAGGGATCCAGGTGAGGAGAGGAACTCAGGCATTCCCAAAGCAGCAGGGTGGGAGAGCAGGAAAAAAGGGGATTAAAAGCCAGAAACTCAGACAGAGGAGCAGTCAGCCGCAGGGATCCAGGTGAGGAGAGAGAACTTAGGCACACCCAAAGCAGCAGGGCAGGAGAGTGGTAGAAAGGGGATTAAAAGGCCTAGGAATCTGAACAGAGGAGGAGTCAGCCGCAGGGACCCAGGTAAGGGTGGTAGGAGAAGTTTCCAACAGGGAGACAAACTTGTCTGTCGGTTTGTCCTACCGTGGTGA
>NW_006921703.1:1091364-1094107 GCF_000298275.1 Orycteropus afer afer | reverse complement strand
CACCAACTAATAAAGACAAAGCTTTGCTGATTTTTACCAATTTCTACAATCTGAAATTGACCAAATATGCAAGCAAAATGTATTGATAATTACTGGTGATGGAATGAGAAAGTTCAAAACAAAGAAGAAGCATCAGTTGTTGGAAAACATGGCCATGGAATGAAGGATATCATTGCTGATGGCAGATGGATCTTGGCTGAAATCAGAGAATGATTTACCTGTGTTTTATTGACTATGCAAAGGCATTTGACTATGTGGGTCATAACAAATTATGGATAATATTGCAAAGAATAGGAATTCCAGAACACTTAATTGTACTCATGAGGAACTTATACAGAGACTGAGAATCAATCATTCAAACAGAACAAGGGGATATTGCATGTTTAAAATAAGGAAAGGTGTGTGCCAGGGTTGTATCCTTTCACCATACTTATTCAATCTGTATGCTGAGCAAATAATCTGAGGAGGTAGACTATATGAAGAAGACCATGGCATCAGGTTTGGAGGAAAAGTCATTAACAACCTGAGATATGCAGATGGCATAACCTTGCTTGCTGAAAGTGAAGAAGACTTGAAGCACTTACTGATGAAGATCAAAGACTACAGTCTTCAGTAGGGATTACACCTCAACATTAAAAAAAAAGAAGAAAAAAAATCTCTCACAACTGGACCAATAAGCAACATCATGATAAATGGAGAAAAAATTGAAGTCAGGGATTTCATTTTACTTGGATCCACAATCAATGCTCATGGAAGCAGCAGTCAAGAAATCGGACATATTGCACTGGGCAAATCTGCAAAAGACCACTTTAAAGTGTTAAACACAAAGTCACTTTGAAGACTCCAGTGCACCTGACCCGAGCCATGGTATTTTCAATACCCTCATATGCATGTGAAAGCTGAACAATGAACAAGAAAGACTGAAGAAGAATTGATGCATTTGAATTGTGATGTTGCGGAAGAATACTGAAAATATCATGGACTGCCAGAGGAACGAACAAATCTGTCTTGAAAGAAGCCTCCTTAGACGTGAGAATGGCCAGACTTGTTTCACCTACTTTGGTAATGTAGTCAAGAGGGACCATTCTCTGGAGAAGAATGGTCTTGGTAAAGTAGAGTGACAGCAAAAAAGAACACCCTCAACAGGATGGATTGACACAATGGTTCAACAATGGGCTCAAGCATAGCAAAGATTGTGAAGATGGTGCAGGACTGGGCATTGTTTCGTTTTGTTGTACATAGGTGTGGTAGTTATGTTTGTGTGTCAACTTGGCTGGGCCTGGTTGAGTGGCTGGGCAGCTGGTGGTAGTTATTCCCCATGAGGAGACTGGCAATCAACTCCATGGTTGGATCTACCACAAGCAGCTGAGTAGCTGCCTTTGGGTATGTGGTCTGCTTCCTGTACATAAGGAGAAGCTTTGGGAATGGTCTCTAGCCTATGGCATGCTTGGACCCTGCACGTAGTCATGTCATTGCTCAGTGGCCTGTCATGCTCTGCCAACCTTGGGACTTACAATGGACTTAAGTCAATGGCCTGCCATGTGGTTTGGTAACATCGGGACTGTGCCTTTTTATTGTCAACCTTGGGGCTTCTCAGCCTCAGCAGCAAGCAGCTGTCTGAGTGACGAAACGCCTCCAGCTCCAGTGGGCCGGGAGCAGAAGGCAGAGTTGGACCCCAAGGTTGAGGGGCTTTCACCCAGCCTCTACAGCCTGGCACTTTGAACTTGGACTTAAAGCCTCCAAAATTGTAAGAATAAACTCCTGTTTGTTAATGTCATCCCATTTGTGGTATATTATTGTCCGAGTGGTACTAGATAACCAGAACAATAGGGTTGTACACAGTTTTCCAGTTCTACCTCCAACAACTGATTTGTAAATCCTATTGTTTTATTAAGTAGCCCTGGTGGTGCAACTGTTAAGCAGTAGGCTGCTAAACAAAAGGTTGATGGTTTGAATCCACACAGCAACTCCATGGGCAAAAGACTTGGAAATCTGCTTCTGTAAGAATACAGCCAAGAAAACCCTATAGAGCAGTTCTACCCTGTCACATGAATGGAAACTAACGGGACTGCACCGAACAGCAACATTGTTTTATTACTGCAGCTTGTCTTGGTATTAGTTTTTTCACTGCGGGCCTGACTATAAGGTTCTCTTCCTTTCATCTCCTATGAAGAGCAGTCTTTCCCACTTTCAAACATTTTTGGAAACTTGCAAGATCAACCAAAACCTCTCCGAGTATGATGGCTTCATACGTCTGCCCAGATGACTGATCTTCTACAGTGCTTTCAACCTCTTGGTTTAGATCTCTCGGGATTAAAAAAAACATTAATGTTAAATTAGTTCAGAATAGAAAGTCCAGAGAAGTCATTTTGGTTTTTGTTGGAGTTTATTTTTTCAAATTTATTCAAATAATGAAGGAGCCCTGGTAATACAGTGGTTAAAGCATTCATAATTATTGTAATTATTTCAGGGATCTAATATTTGAAAATGGAAAAAGGTTCTCAAGGTTCTTTGATGGACCATTCCAAAAGAAAAAGACCAAACCATGAGAATGATAAATAAATTGTTACAGGATAGATCCAGATATGCAAGACTCCCAAAGGCAAAGCCCATACTCTCCATCTGTTATAAGAATTCTATTGGACTGAAGGAAAGGAGCTTCCACATTCACTCACATCTGCAGAATGGTGCTGAATATAAATTTCAAGAGGGCAGGGATTTTAGCCTTTTTTTTTTTTTTTTT
>NW_006921703.1:1069236-1089778 GCF_000298275.1 Orycteropus afer afer | reverse complement strand
TTGCTTATCTGAGGTCTCTTTCCTTTCCATATAAAGTTAGTGATCATTTTTTCCATATCCCTAAAGAATGTTGATGGGATCTGGATTGGGATTGCATTTTTAGCCTTCTTTTTGCACTGAAGTGTCCCCAGCCTCTAGAACATATTAAGCACTCAAGTAATAGTGTTGGGTGAGTGATTGACATGCCTTTTAAGAGTATAGGTTAACAAACAATGGTTAGCTCCATTAGTAAATAATATCTGCCTTGAGTAACATGTTTTTTCAACGAATTATCTACATAAAATCAAATTGACAACAGCAATTCAAAAGGTTAGAAAGCTTAGAGGGCAGTGAGTTTATGTTAATAGTAGGAAGTAAGTGGGAAAAGGAGGATGAGAATGGTTGCACAACTGGAAGAATGTAATCAATGTCACTGAGTTATACAAATACAAATTGTTGAATTGGTGTATGTTTTGTTGTGTATATTTTCAACAACAACAACAAAAAAAAAGAATGTTGATTAGGCCTGGAGGAAAGCAGTATAAACATCAGTGAGGTGGGTTGCAAGGGAGAGAAGCTTGATCATTGGTTCCTTATCCTGGTAACTTCCTATCCTTATCACACAGCAATTGACCTTATTTAAACATGAGAATTGTGTTAGGCTGTGTTCTCTAGAGAAGCAAAACCAGTAAAGCTTATATATACATACAGAGAAAGAGAAATTTATCTTAGGAAAATGGCTCACACACTTATAGACGCTGGCAAGTCCTAAGTTCTTGGATCAAATGTCAAGCTGGAGGCTTTTCCTGACTCACACAGCTGCAGGGGCTGACGAGCTCAAGGTTGGCAGGCAGTATACTGGCTGTTGATTCCAACGAATAACGAATCCAAGATCTCCAGGCTGAATGGTGGATTGTTTGCTCACAGACAGTTGTAGGCAGCACAAAAGGATCCTGATCCACAGAAGAGTGTCTCTTTTCCCAGGATTTCCATAAATATATTGGAAGCAGGCCACACCCCTATGGAAACTCCATCTCAACAGATTGGCTGCTCCAAACATGTACATTCAATCCATCATGAGAATAACCCACATCACAACTGCTTAAAACACACAGAATTGTGGTCCAGCCAAGTTGACAGACAGTTCCAACTATCACAAGAATGGATAGATATTGTTTGCTGTTTTAAGCATATAGTCAGGCAAAGTCATGAGCGACTGGTATCATTTTAATGTTCGTAATTGTTATATGGCCTCATCAGACAAAAAGACTATGAAAGCAGAATTTGATCACATCCAAGTTATGTGAAGCACCTTGGAAAAAAAACATTAATATCTTATAGGCCAAAAATAAATGCTAATTCCAACCATATGATGTGGTAGTCTGGGTAGATGTTGCTGACTTCCATTAATAAATGGAAAAATTAGGGCATGATATGACTTAAATTCAGGAATATGAGCTATGTGACCACTTTTTCCTTCAGGTTAAATCCCTGTTCTAATCTATAGCTGGGGTTCTGTGTGTCCCAGTCAGTCACACACAAGAATACTGCGCTTCTTGGCCCATATCTCTAGCCAACTATCTGAGAAAAATTCCCCAAATTATTTGTGTTGATGTAATGATTTCCTACATGTGTAAGTATTTGTCAGTGCCTGGAAGGTTGTCCTCTTGTAAGCCCAAAAAAGTTTCTGGGTTTTGTTTTAAAGAATGAATGGATACTTGTTATTTTTTAAGATTTGTCACACTTAAAAGAAATTGACTTGTTGGAATAAATGTCAGGCTTATAATTCTGGTATAAAATGTGTAACTTTCCTTCCTGGTTAATTATATACTTAGTTTATATTTTTTAAGTTGAAATGTTTTCTGTTTGTAGAAAGTATACATTGAATATTTATCTTATATTTTGAAATATGTATTTAATAAGAATATGACCAACTATTCAAATAATGAAGGAGCCCTGGTGATGCAGTGATTAAAGCATTCAACTGCTAAACAAAAGATTGGCAGTTCAAATCCACCAGCCACTCTGTGGGAAAAAGATGAGGCAGTCTGCTTCTGTAAAGGTTTACAGCCTTGGGAACTATAAGGGCAGTTCTTCTTTGTCCTATAGGGTTGCTATGAGTTAGAATCTATTTGATGGCAATGAGTTTGGTGTGGTTTTTATTCAAATAACACAAAAAAAGCTGACATTTTTTACAGTATAGGTGTGTTTATGTACCCTTTCTGTTGGCAGTGTTCTTTTGTTGTAGTAGGGAAAAAAACAAAAAACAAAAAAAAAAAAAAAAACACCCAGTCCTTAAAATGAAATTAGGAGGATTTATTCAGGAGAAAAGAAAAATATACATTCTAATGAAGGGAGACACCAGCCCATGTGCATTAGAACTGAGGATTGCAACAAGGGAGTGTCTAAGAAGAACAAATATAATCCAAGGAACAAAGAAATTATAATACAATCATTTGATTAGTTAGTCTTTGGTTAAAGTCACAAGAAGGATGGTTGAGGAGACAGGGAATGAACGTCTATTGATTAATTGGGTACGGAGGCCTACAGTAATTAATTTCAGGGACTAATCATATTTTTCAATCATAGTCACACATCCTTCATTCAAGAGGGGGTCATAAAAAATGCATTTGTTGATGTGAAACAGCTCTAACCAGTTGTCCCTCAGAATAAAAACCATTCTGGTACTAGGACCTCCTTTCCCAGGAACTGCTTGTTAAAACAAATTCTTTCAAGTTGTCTAGGAAACTTGATAAAGCAGATGTCAAGATTCTTTTTAAATGATTTTAATTACATCCTTCTCATAAAGAAATAGGAGCTCTGGTAGCTAGTGGCTAAAGCACTTGACTGCTAACCAGAAGGCTGGCAGTTCAAACCCACCAGCCACTCCTCGGAAGGAAGGTTGGGCAATCCTACTTCCGTAGTGATACTGCCTCGGAAACCCAAGGAGGGGTCGCTATGAATCGGGGCCGACTCGACAGCACATAACAACAACAACAACATTAAGAAATATTTCTTATGACCACTCTATACAGAAAGACACTTCTGTCAAGATTCCCTTACTTAGAATGTATTTCTTCCACTGCCTGGCTTGACCACAAAGAGAAACACTCCCTTAGTTCCCATGACTGCTATCAGTTAAGGAGCCAAATGCCAGGTGGTCTGAATTGACTCTGTAGAATGCATCTAGGCAAACAACGAGTCCCAGACAGACATGTAAAAAGACCAGTTTAGTTCAGCAAAACTGAGCTTAATTCAGTCATTTAGTCCTGGCCAAAAAGGCTTCGTTAACTTCCCCTTTACACTTTGCGAGAATATTGCTCAAATGCATTGCACAATTATTCAAGTAAGACGATTTGGTATGAGAAATATAAGCAAAAAAAAAAAAAAACTTATCTTAAAACAATGTCATTTACTCTTTTACCTTCAAGAAGGAAGTTAAATGATAATTGAAGAATGACTCAAGTATAGGATACCACTCAGCTACCAGTTGATTTTCCTTCCTGGTTAATTGAGATTACACATATAAAGTTGGCTCTCTGTGTCCTCAGTTTCCACATCTGGGAATTCAACCAACCACGCATTGAAAATATTTGGCTGGTGGAGGGGAAGTAATTAACTGGTCAAAGAAATCGCTCAAAGGCTAAAAGGGACTGTAATAGTGCTATTTAGATAGCATTTCCACTGTTGTTGCTGTTGTTAGGTGCCATCCAGTCAGCCCAACTCACAGTACCTCTAAGTACAACAGACAGAAACACCACCTGGTCCTGCGCCATCCTCACAATCCCTGCCATGCTTCAGTCCATTGTTGCAGCCACTTGGCAATCCACCTCATTGAGGGTCTTCTCCTTTTTCTCTACTTTACCACGTATGATATCTTCTCCAAGGACTGGTCCCTTCTGACACATGACCAAAATAGGTGAGACAAAGTCTAGCCATTTTTGCTTCCAAGGACCATTCCAGCATTGTAATCTAGAAATGATTTAAAGTATACAGCAGGATTTATATAGGTTATACACAAATACTACACCATTTTCTATAATGATTTGAGTATCCAGGATTTTGATATCCATGGTAGGGTCCTGGAACCAATCCCCAGTGGATATTGAGGTATTACTACAATCTACTTGAACAGAATGCCTAGCACACAGAAGGAACTCAATAATTGCTTTTATTGTTGTTACTGTCATCATTCCTGGCCTGCCTCATAGTAAGAAATCATCATTGTATCTTTTCAGTTATTTCTTTCATGCACACTAAGGTATGGGATCTTAGAAATATGCTATACTGGCTCTTAAGGACTCGTTATAAATCTTCACCATGAATTAGCTTCTGTGCAGCCATTAACTGTGACGCATATCCCATATTCCCAGGGCTCAGCCCAACTCAGTCATGCCCATCCTCCACAGCATAGTGGGAGCTCTGTATCATGACTCTTAAGGGCAAGTGCTTTGCAATTAGACAGACTTGGGTTCAAATCTTGTTTCTTCTGTGTATTAGCTTTATGACTAAGCAGATCACAAGACTCAGTTTTCGTATCTGTCAAATGGGGATGATGATTCTTATCCAGAGTACGGGCCCAGAACCTGGTAAATGCTCAGTGTTAGCTATTAATAATAGCTTCATATGAGAAAGGCCCTACGATTTAAACTACAGGAACTTAGTTCTATCTCTAGTTTGCTATGGGATCAGTCTTATCAAATTGTTGATGAGTCAGGCTGCAAAGAATGGGAACTTTTGTCCTGGGGGAAAAGGAACATAAGACAGTCACTTGCTCTGCTCATTGTCACCCTTCCATTTCCTGAGGCAGGTTGCCATTACCCCAAAGATTCTGTCAAGATTAGTGATGGCATCACCAAGTGACTAGGAAATGGCTAGAATATCACCACACCAACTTTGAGCATGCTGAGGGTACAATGGGCTCTTAGTCCCACCTTCACATCTCATTTTTTCAAACTGTATAGACTATTTTTCTGAACATTAGGATGCCATAACTCTTGTTTGTTGTGAGAAATAATGTTCCTAAGTAACTTATAAAGATTTCTGGCAACGTGAAAGTAAAACAGAGAGATGGCTCAGTTTAGTGGTTACAAATAGGGACTCTGGGCCCTTTTTTTAATTGTATCATCTTGACAAAGTAACTCATCATCTATGTAAAATAAACGTCTTAGGATTGTTATGAAAACTAGGAAAAGTACCTGTGGAAAGAACTTAAACAGTGCCTGACACAACTAAGTGCTAGATATGAGTTGGTTTATAAGTAGAGGCCAATGAACAAATGTACTTATTTTGTGCAAATTCAAGTAGAGAAACAAAAGCTGTCTGTTGATATGTGAAAAAACATTAAACCAAAGAAACGGTTGCCATCCGGTCAATTTCTATTCATGGTGACCACATGTGTTACAGAGTAGAACTGCACTCCATATGGTTTTCAATGGCTGATTTTTCAGTAGATTGTCAGGCCTTTCTTCTGAGATGTCACTGGATGGACTTGAACCTCCAACCTTTGGTTAGCAGCTGAGCACATTACCTATTACACCACACAAAGACTCCCTATAAAAATAATAATAGCTTGACAACAGTATAAAATCACAAAAGTGAATGAGATGTGAAAGTGAATTATAGCTCAAAGGACAAAAGGAACTTTTAGACACATGAAACTCAGAGCCTTAAAGCTGTGTTGGCACAGAATAAAAATTCTGACAGGAAATTAAACAATGTGAAGACAATGCAGACATCTGGATAGATTTTTTTCCCCATCGTTTCCCAAAAACAATTTTTTTTAAGATCCTAAGCTGATTGCAAGGAAAATTTCCAGATAATAATTGCCTATGAAAAAAAATCAGGTCCCAAATCTTTATTTCTAGCTCACTATGGGCATAGCTAAAGGGGGAGGGAAGACCTTACCTAATACAGACCAGATATAAAAATCACTTACCCTCCCTGTAGTTATTCCTTGAGGGACTGGAAATGACTAACTGGCCAAAAATGTTCTATGGAAAATGTTCATGTAGATTAATAAGCCTCTTTGGTAAAAAGGCAAATACACTAAGGAATGTAAATATTATTGTTCTTTCAGTCATTCACACTTTAATAAGAATTAGGTCAATCATACTATTTTCTTCTGAGCAATTGGATGAGCTCAGTTACTCTCAAGAAATGAGAGTATTGATGGCATTGGTGGAGGAACAGTTTTAGAACAGAGGTTATTGCCTTGTCCAGGTTCAAGGAGGATAGTGCAGGAAAAATATTTGGGAAGAATGGTAATCTCCTCAGTAGAGAATACAGAGTTCTGAGAAAGAGGAGGGAATGGAGAAAGGGAGAGGTACCCACTGAATGAAAGCTTCATTTGTCAAATGGCTTTGCATCAGACAACCCTCTCAATGTAAAGCACTGGACTTTGGAGTCAGGTTTCATATGAGCTTAATCCTAGCTTTAAGTCAGATTCTTGGAAAGCTTCCTGAACTCCTTTAAAAAAAAAAAAAACTATTGAGGTACAAAACAAAAACCAAAAAACCAAACTCACTGCTGTCGAGTAGGATCTGACTCATAGCAAGTCCTCCTTGGGTTTCCGAGCCAGTATCTCTATGGAAGTAGATTGCCCAATCTTCCTTCTGAGGAGTGGCTGGTAGGTTTGAACCACCAGCCTTCTGGTTAGCAGTCAAATGCTTTAGGCACTGCACCACCAGAGCTCCCATTGAAGTACAACCAGCATTAATTCAGATGAAACTGCACACAATGAGTATAGATATCAGTTGTATTTATCACAGATAAACAGAAGAGTACCTTTTATTCTAGGTATAAAATGGTAACCATTTATACTACACAGTTTATACTATATTTTTATATCCATTTTGTTCTGTTATACATAAGGTCACCATAAGTGAAGACAACTCAATAGCAACTAATAATTTTCTAGAATCTCAAGGGTGTACAATAATATCACTCTCCCTATCCCTGCCTAACTGAAATTTGCTTAACTTTTAAACTCCCATTACTGTTTAGTAATAAAAAAATACTTGCCTAATCAAGGTAGCTTATTCACTTACTCTTTCTTTTGGATAACACTTGGTTCCAAATAAGTAATTTTCCCTTCTCTGTGATCAAAGCTGGGGAGAGTGGACAGAGGGAGCTTCCACGTGGTAAGTTCCAGGATGAGGAGAGCTTTCATGTAGTACAGGCATCAGTCTGGAAGGGCCTCTGCTGGAATCCAGAAAGTGACAACACTCCTGTGGTAGTTAAATTTGTATGTCAACTTGGCTGGCCCTGGTTGAGTGGCTGGGCAGCTCACGGTAATTATTCCCCATGAGACTGGCAATCAACTCCATGGTGAGATCTACCACAAGCAGCTGAGTAGCTGTCTTTGGGATGTGGTCTGCTTCCTGTATATAAGGAGAAGCCTTGGGGATAGTCTCTAGCTTATGGCATGCTTGGACCCTGCATGTAGCCATGTCATTGTTCAGCAGCCTGCCATGCTCTGCCGACCATGGGACTTACAATGGACTTGAATTAATGGCCTGCCTTGTGGTAACATCAGCACTATACCATTTTATTTGTTGACCTCGGGCTTGTTAGCCTCAGCAGCCAGTAGCTGCCTGAGTGAAGAGATGCCTCTAGCTTCAGTGGGCTGGGAGCAAGAGGTAGAGCTGAAGCCCAAAGTCGAGGGGCATTCACACAGCCCCTAGAGCCTGGAACTTTGAACTGGGACTTAAAGCCTCCAAACTGTAAGAGAATAAACTCCTGTTTATTAAGGCCATCCCATTTGTGGTATACTCCTGTCAGAGTGGCACTAGGTAACCAGAACAACTCCTCAACACTATTCTTTATTCTTTGAGTCAGCCAGAGTTGAGTGTGCTGTTACTTTTAGCTGAACACGTTTGTTTTGGTTACTCCATGTTATTCTAACAGAAAATAGCATAAGTGGGATGGCTTTAACAAACAGGAGTTTATCCTCTTACAGTTTTGGAGGCTAGAAGTCCAAGTTCGAAGTGCCAGGCTCTAGAGGCTGGGTGAAAGCCCCTCAACCTTGGCCTTCAGCTCTGCCTCTTGCTACTGGCCCACTGAAGCTGGAGGCTTTCTTCACTCAGGCACTTGCTGGCTGCTCAGGCTGACAAACCTGAGGTTGACAAGTAAAAAGGCATTGTGCCAAAAGCTGCAGACCATTCCCAAAGCTTCTCCTTATATTCTAGAAGCAGATCACTTCCCTAAAGCAGCTACTCAGTTGCTCACAGCAGATTCCACCATGGAGTTGACTACTAATCTTATCATGGGGAATAACTACCACCAGCTGCTCAGCCATTTCAACCCAGGCCCAGACAAGCTGACACATAACCTTAACTACCACATTGTTGTAACTGACAGAATTGGGATGTAGAGTATAGTTGCTGCAAGATACAGAGCCTAAAATATGGAACTGACTGAGCCAAAGAAGTGGGGTGGAAAACGACAAGAAGGCTGGGAAGTAGGCAATCATATGCAGTTGAGAAACAGCTGCTTAAATCATTGCCTGTAGCACCTTTGAACTAAACCCTTGTATTTACAAAGATTAGAAGGACTCATCCCAGCATCACCATCAGATAGAAAAGAACTCCCTTCCCTTGGTTTCATTTGGAATCATCCCATAGAAAGACTCTAACTGGCCTAGTTGTACTGTATGTCAGCCCCTTAGATCAATCTTGGTGGCTATAGAGGTAGGGTCATGTGATAAACTGGCCACTTTCAGTAGATAATGCTTGAATGAGGGGGAAAGATGGGCTTGAAAAGAGCAGTTCCCTAAGAGAAAGTAGAATGCTCTTTTCAGAAGAAGAGGTGGTGCCAAAGAGGCAAGGAGGCTGCGTATTCTGACCTCCTCTAAACCCATAAGAGGAAGACAGAATCACCATCAGTAGTCCAAGGCCTATACCCCTGCGAGGCCAGACATGCTGCCTTCCTCCAGCCCTTTCACCAACCCTGACATCAACTGTTCCTCCCACAGCACCCACCACCTCTGTGCTGGGTTCAATAATTCGCTGCAGTGGCCACACAAAACTCACAGATTATGGGGTTTATTTGGGAACCAACAGACTACAATTCAAGTTCAGAAACACACTCAGTCTCTCTCAGCCCACCATCTCTCAGCTGACAGTCTCTCTCAGTCTCTCTCCTAGCAGGGCATGTCTCTTGATTTCTCTCCCCCAGCAGTATATGTCTCTCTCAGCAATGTGTGTCTCTCGTGTCTCCCAGCTGGCAGTGAGAGATTTCTTCAGCCTCTAGGAGGGCTCCTTTTGAGCCTGGCAGAGTGGCCAAACTAATCAATCCCAACATCAGAATTCTATACACCTCAGAGAGAGCGAACTTCCCAGAAGATTGCTTCCTGCCACTCTCAACAGAAATACCCCAGATGGAGAATGTAAACAATCAGGAGCTACTCACTTTCTCACAGCAAATTCCACCATGGAGTTTACAAAAACTTGTAGCCAGAAAAGCCACACTATGTAATTTACTATACCACAGGTGGGTTCTGCGTAGGAATAACAGTACATACCATGTGAAAGAAGCTAGTTACTGAGAGATGGAACAAAAGACAAGGAACTGGTTTAAGAGAACAGAGGACTGATTTGAAGTATGTCACTAATGTTTGTTGTTGTTTTTTTTCTTTTCTATTCCACTTCTCTTTCTGTTTCATGTGATGTGGATGGACTTGTGAACCACAGTATCTTAGTTATCTACTGCTGCAATAACAGAAATACAACAAACGGGTGGCTTTGACAAACATGTATTTATTCTCTCACAATGTAGGAGGCCAGAAATCCAAATTCAGGGCACCAGCTCTAGGGGAATACTTTCTTTCTCTATCAGGAAGGTCCTTGTCTGCTTTCAACATCTGTGGGCATGCTATCTCTTGGAGAGCTCCATGTGTCTTGGCATCAATCTTCCCTTGGGTCTAGCAGGTTCTCAGCACAGAGACCCCAGGTCCAAAGGACACACTCTGCTCCCAGCTCTCCTTTTCTGGTGGTAGTCAGCTCCTTCTTTCCCTGTTTGCTTGTTTGATCTCTTTTATATCTCAAAAAAGATTAAGTCAAGATATATTCTAATCCTATAGATTGTACCCTGCCTCATTAACATAGCTAATTTTGCCTCATTAATGTCATAGAGGTTAGGATTTTACAGCACATAGGATAATTATATCAGATCACAAAATGGAGGATAATTACATAATACTGAGAATCACAGCCTATCTAGCCAAGTTGACACATATTTTGGGAGATACAATTCAATCCACCACACACAGAGATTTGCCTCTCTCTGGCCACAGAATTAGGCAATGACCCAGGTAGGCACATAACCCAAGCAGCAGTATTCAAAGACCAATTATGTGGTTGATTAAAAGGCAGGGAGGCCACATCTTCTGACCTCCTCTAACAGCACAAGAGGAAGACAGAATCACTATCAGTAGCCCAAGACCCATTCCTGCGAGGCCAGACATGTTGCCTCCCTCTAGCCCTTACACCAATTGTTCGTCCCGCAGCACCCGAAGCCTATCTGCTGGGTTCGATAATTCACTGCAGGGGCCACACAGAACTCACAGATTATGGGGTTTATTACAGAAGCACCAAGCTACAATTCAAGTTCAGGAACAACATTCAGTCTCTCTCCCAGCCCACCATCTCTCATCCAACAGTCTCTCTCCCAGAAATGCGTGTCTCTTGGTGTCTCTTTCTCAGCAACATGTCTTCCTCAGCCAGAGGTCAGAGAGAGAGAACTCTGACTCCAGGAGGCCTCCTTTTGAGCCTGGCGGAGTGACCAAACTAGCCAATCATAACATCAGAATTCTAAGCACCTGAGAGACAGCAAACTTCCCAGGACATTGCTCTGTGTTGCACCCAACAGAAATACCCCAGGTGGATAACTTTTACAATCAGGAGCTCCTCAGTTGCTCACAAGAAATTCCACCACAGAGTTTACAAAGACTTATGGTTAGAAATGCCATACCAGGTAATTTACTACACCAAAAGGGTCCATCCATTCATTCAAAAAAAAAAAAAATGTATTGCTCTTCTACAGTGTGCATCTCTAAAACCGTTTCCTGAAAACTGGAGACACAGCAGTGAAGACAGGAGATGAGATCTCTGTTCCATTCTTGTGAGGGGAGATAGACAATAAACAATTAAAAAAGTAAAAGTACATAAGTTAATGCACAATAATAAATTAAATGATGATTGAATGAATAAAAAATTAATAAATAAATTAGTAAATAAATGAATGAAATATTAACCAATGATTCTTGAAACACAGATGATTAAACTAAGGTAATATGATGGAGAAGAGGGTAGTAATGGTTCAGTGGTAGAATTCCTGCCTTCCATGGGGGAAAGTTAATTCCCAGTTAATCCACCTTATACACAGCTACCACCGATCTGTCAATGGAGGCTTGCATGTTGCTATGACATTGAACAACTTCTAGACTAAAATAGACTAGGAAGAAAGGTCTGGCAATCTACTTCCAAAAAAGCAGCCAGAGAAACTCTATGGATCACAATGGTCCGATCCACAGCCAGTCATGGGGATGATGCAAGACTGTGCAGCATTTCATTTCCTTGTGCAAGGGGTCACCATGAGTTGGGGCAATTGGTGGCATCTAACAACAATAACAATATGATAGAGGAAGACCCAGCAGTGGTTTAATCTGTCTACCAGGCAGAGAAGAACAGAAGACTGGAAGTCTCAACCTCATTCTCCAGCTCTTTTTCTGTCTCCTTGCTTCAGAGCATGAATGAGCATAGCACACACTAGCGAAGTATGGAAAGGTGGGAGTTAGGCTAGGAATGGGGACTTCTTCAGGCTGCCCTTCAGGTCCTCTCTCCATCCTTCTCTCTGTCCTGGACTCTAACTTGTCTAGGGGAACATCAATGAGATCCCTGTTCTCTAGATTCTAGTTGGTGTATCCAATGGGAAGCACATGAAGGAGATGGGAGACAGGAAGGAGGAGGTCAGGGTCTATTCCTTCAGCTTCATGCCTAAAAGCCCATCTCCAGCAGCTGCCTGTCTTCCTTCCCTCTCCACACAACCTCTCCATGACTCTCCTTCCCTCTGCTTCTTCAGGCTTTCCGTTTCCCTAGACCCTGCCCACACCTGTGTAAAGAGTTCTTTTATAAAACTCTCTTCCAATTTCTCAATTTAAGAAAACTGTCTCTTTCCTAAGGCCCATGGGTAGTGCCAATGGTTTGTGCTCCACTCCCAATCTAAATGTTGGCAGTTCAAACCTACCCGGCAGTGCCTGGGAAGAAAGCCCTGCTGATCTTCTGTAAAAATCATAGCCAAGGCAACCCCATGGCACAGTTTTAATTTTTAGCACATGGGTTCACCAGGAGTTGGAATTGACTTGACAGCAACAAGATTGGCTTTTTTTTTTCTTTTCTCCTGCCAGGACTCTGACTGACAGACTTGAGTTTTTGCTGCTGAGTCTTTGTCCTGGATATTCAGGAGATTGCCTGAGAATGTCGAGGGGAGGCGATCTACAGGCACAAGTATATATTGACTATTCTCTGAGGGAAGGAGACATGGGACTTTCTTTGGGAAGGAAAGGAGCATTCCTCTCTTTCACAAGAATGAAGGATGGCTCTGCTGAGGAAATTTGCCCTGGCACTTGTAGGAACACAAGAAGATTTGTTCTATTTTAAACCTCAGAAATTTGCGTAAGTGGGCCAACACCAGCTTTACTAGGAACTGGCGCAGGGGTAGTTTTGTCTTGCCCTAGGGAGTTCAGTGAGTGAGTGATTGCATAAAAGTTCCACTCTTGCATAAGATGCTTCATGAAAATTTCAGTTTTAGGAAATGACAGTGACTGATGTGGAGGACCAGAACTTTCTATAGTATCAAAACTGACCACACAGTTAACACCTCCTGGTAACCAACTCAGGAAGATGAGAGTGTTAAGGGAGGAGGGGAGGACACCAGTAACTATCAAGCACCTACTAAGTGCCAGCCACATTTTTTTCAACTGCTGTTTGTTGTTATGTGCTGTCGAGTCAATTCCAACTTCCAACTCATAGCTATCGTGCATGACAGAGTAGACTTGCCCCATAAGGTTTCCAAGGCTTTAATCCTTACAGAAACAGATATATAGGTCTTTTTCTCCCAGGGAGTAGCTGGTGGGTTTAAACCAATGACATTTCAGTTACCAGCCAAACATTTATTCAGGGTTCCTCTCCTGTAACACAAGCCACTGTGTGTGCAGGTGTCACCTGGCCCTCTTCACCTTGCCCTGTGGGAATCTGGGTGTGGTGAACTAGTGCAAAATGCTGACACACTAACTGCTGCCATTGCTGTGAGTCATAAATTGCCCTTTGCCTCTGACTCAGACATCATGTGTCTCCTGCCAGCATTCAGGAAACAGTGGTAGAATAACTTATTAGGTTATAAACAGAATAAAATCTCATATCCTTCATGGCTCTTGACAGCACTGTTTTAATTTCCTGTTGTTGTTGTAAGAGATTACCACAAAATTGGTAGCTTAAAACAATTCACATGTATTATTTATACTTGGGAAGTCAGAAGTCCAAACTGGATCTCAGTGGGCTAAAATTAAGATGTTGGCAAGGCTATGTCTCTTTCTGGAAGTTGTACAGGAGAATCCATTTAGTTGCCTTTTCCTGCTGCTAGAGGCTGCCTGCATTCCTTGACTTGTGGTCCCTTCCTCCATCTTCACCCAGTGTAACAGCTTCAAATCTCTCTCTGACTCTCTGTCTGACACTCTTGCCTCCCTCTTTCACTTATAAGGATATTTGTGATTAAATTGGGCCTACCCTATAATCCAGGGTAATTTCCCTATCTCAAAATTGACTAAAAGTCACCTTAATTCCACCTGTACCTTTACTTCCCCTTTGCCATGTAACAATATCTTCACAGGTTCCGGGAGTTCCGTGGACATCTTTGGGAGGCCATTATTCTGCCTAACACAGCTGGTGTGAAATAAAATAAGTCCAGAACTATGATGTTCACAGAGTGAATCCACTCTGCAATGTAACACTTATAGCGGCCCTATGTAAAATGGGAAGGAACACTGCCCGCTCCTGCGCCCTGCTTACAATCCTTGCTGTGCTTGAGGTCATCATTGCAGCCACTGTGTCAATCCGTCTTCTTGAGGGTTTTCCCCTTTTCCACTGACCCTCCACTTTACCAAACATGATATCTTTTTCCGGGGATTTGTCCCTTCTGACAAAATGACCAAAGTAGGTGAGACAAAGTCTAACTATTCTCACTTCTAAGGAGGATTCCAGCTGCACTTCCTCCAGGACAGACTTGTTCATTCTTCTGACAGTCGATGATATTTTCAGTATTTTCTGCCAACATCATAATTCAAAGGCATCAACTCTTTCAGTCTTCTTTATTCATTGTCCAGCTTTCACATGCATATGAGGTGATTGAGAATACCATAGCTTAAGTTAGGTGCACCTAAGTCTTCAAAGTGACATCTTTACTCTTTAAAACTCTTTAAAGAGTTCTTTTGCAGCAGATTTGCCTGGTGCAATATGATGTCTTATTTCTTGCCTGGTGTTTCCAAGGGTGTTGATTATGGATCCAAGTAAAATGAAATCACTGCCAATTTCAGTCTTTCCTCCATTTATCATGATATTGCTTATTGGTCCAGTTGTGAGGATTTTTGTTTTCTTTATAGTCTCTGATCTTCATCAGTAAGTGCTTCAAGTCATCTTCACTTTCAGCAAGCAAGATTGTGGTGTCTGCATATCATAGGTTCTAAATGAATCTTCCTCCAATCCTGATGTCACATTCTTCTTCATATAGCTCACAGCATACGGATTGAAAAGTATGGTGAAAGGATACAACCCTTCCTGATTTTAAACCATGTAGTATCCCTTTGTTCTGTTCGAACAATATCCTTCTGGTCTATGTACAGGTTCCTCATGAGTATAATTAAGTGTTCTGGAATTCCCATTCTTCTCAGTGTTATCCATAGTTTGTTATTATCTACACAGTCTAATACTTTTGCATAGTCAATAAAACACAAGTAAACATCTTTCTGGTATTCTTTGCTTTCAGCCAAGATCCATCTGACATCGGCAATACTGTGCCTCACTCTACATCTTCTTCTGAATCCAGGTTGAATTTCTAGCAGTTCCTTGTCAGTATACTTCTGAAACAATTTATAAATTATCATCAGCATAATTTTACTTGCATGTGATATTAATGATATTATTCGATAATTTCCACATTCTGTTGGATTACCTATTTTTGGAAAGGACACAAATACTGATCTCTTCCAGTCAGTTGGCCAGGTAACTGTCTTCCAAATTTCTTAGCATAAATGAGTAAGCACCTCCAGCACTGCACCTGTTTGCTGGAACATCTCAATGGTTATTCTGTCACTTCCTGGTGCCCATTCCTTCAGTACAGCTTCAACTTCTTCATTGGTTCTTAATTATATGCTACTTCTTGAAACGGTTGAACAGCAACCAATTATTTTGGCACAGTGATTCTATATACTCCTTTCATCTTCTTTTGATGTTTCCTGCATCACTCAATATTTTGCCCGTAGAATCCTTCAATATTGCAAGTCAAGGCTTGAATTTTTTCTTCAGTTCTTTCAGCTTGAGAAATGCTGAACATGTTCTTCCCGTTTGGTTTCCTAATTCCAGGTCTTTGCACATTTCATTATAATACTTATTTTGTCTTCTCAAGCCGCCCTTTGAAATCTTCTGTTCAGCTCTTTTATTTCATCATTTCTTCCATTCGCTTTAGCTACAAGTAGTTCAAGAGCAAGTTTCAGAGTCTCTTATGACATCCATTTTGGTCTTTTCTTCCCTTACTGTCTTTCTAATGATCTTTTGCTTTCTTTATGGATGATGTTCTTGATGTCATCCTACATTTCCTCTGGTTTTCCATCATTGGTATTCAATGCATCAAATCTATATTTTTAGATGGTCTCTGAATTCAGGAGGGATATATTCAAGGTCATATTTTGGCTCTCATGGGCTTGTTTTAATATCCTTCAACTTCAACTTGAATTTGCAATAGAATGCACAATTGATGGTCTGTTCCACAATCAGCTCCTTGCCTGTTTTAACTGGTGATATTGAACTTCTCCATCTCCTCTTCCCACAGATATCGTCAATCTGATTCCTGTGTATTTCATTTGGCAAAGTGCACGTGGATACCCACCATTTATGATGCTGAAAAAAAGTATTTACAATGAGTAAGTCATTGGTCTTGCTAAATTCTATCATGTGATCACCAATGTCATTTCTATCACCAATGCCATATTTTCCAACTACCAATGATTCTTCTTTATTTCCAACTTTCACATTCTAATCACCAGTAATAATCAATACATCTTGATTGCATGCTTGGTCAATTACAGACTGCAGAATTTGGTAAAAATCTTAAATTTCTTCATCTTTGGATTTAGGGTTGGTGAGTAAATTTGACTAGTTGTAGTATTAACTGGTCTTCTTTGTGGGGATATGGCTATTATCCTATCACTGACATTGTACTTTAGGATAGATCTTGAAATGTTCTTTTTGATGATGAATGTGACACCATTCCTCTTCAGTTTGTCATTCCCAGCATAGTACACTATATGATTTTCTGATTCAAAATGGTCAGTGCCAATCCATTTCTGCTCACTAATGCCTAACATATTGATCTTTATGCATTCTATTTAATTTTTGACACTTTCCAATTTTCCTAGATTCATACTTCAAATACTCCATATTCTGATTACTATTGAATGTTTGCAGCTGTTTCTTCCTATTTTGAGTCATGCCTCATCAGGAAATGGAGGTCACAAAAGCTTTACTCCATCCATGTCATTAAGGTTGACTTGACTTTTAGGAAGCAGCTCTTTCCTAGCCATATTTTGAGTGCCTTCCCATCTGAAAGGCTCATCTTCCAGCACTATTTTGACAATAATTCACTGCTATTCAGGAAGTTTTCCAGTAATGTATCAGACAACATTTCACTGCTATTCATAAGATTCTTAGTAGTCAATTTTTTCGGAAGTGTATGGCCCTGTCCTTTTTCTCAGTCTGTCTTAATCTAGAAGCTCCACTGAAACCTACCCACCATGGGTGACCCTGCTGGCATTAGAAATACAAGTGGCATCGCTTCCAATCTCACAGCAACATGCAATGTACCACAGTATGAAAAACTGACAGATGAGTGGTGGTTCAAGTACATTAGGTATCCTATATTTTAAGTCAGACTATTCTAGACAACTTCTTCAAGTGTGGTGAAAATCCTTCCAGCCAATTTCCCATGTTACAATGTGACTAGTGGAAATTTTGTTTTATTTACACGTTAAGAAATAATTACAATATCGTTAATATAGCTTATGTATATAAATTATATATACACATATATACATATATACATATATATACACATATATATTTGTTGTTGTTAGGTGCCGTCAAGTTGATATATTCTATATTTTGTATTAGCACAAATTTTATTGCATTGTGGGTCAAGTGATATCCTTATTGTTTTATTGTTGAGACTTGGAACTCAGTAATGATCTTATGACAGAATTCTAATTGCTCTAGATTTTTCATTGCAGTTTATACATCTTATATTTAATAAACTTATTATGGACAATTATTTCACTCTTAAGCTAAACAAAACAAAACCTTCCCATTTTTCTTTCATCCCATATGCATTTATTGAGTGTCTACTATGTGCCGAGCACTGATCTACATGCTGGGTGTATCAGATGAATAAAAGAAACTTTACCCCCATGGAGTTTAATTCTGGTACTGGTCAGAGAGGGGAAGTGGAGGGGATAGGCAGTAAAACAGCAAAGAAGCATGGTTTAGTTGAGTCCTCTGTGCTGGGTCTCAGGCTGCACTCTAGGTGTAGGGTGAGGCTGTAATCTCAACCGAGGCTCAACTGGGAAAAGATTCACTTCCAAGCTCCCTCAGATTTTTAGCAGAAATCGTTGCTTTGTAGTTATGGTACTGGAGGTTTCAGCTTCTTGCTTGAGGTCACCTTCATCTCTTAGAAGCCCCTTGCATTTTCTGCCCCTTGGGATTCTCCAACATGACCATTTACTTGATAACAGCTTGTTTCTTCAAAGCCAGAAACAGAAAGAAGAGAGCAGAGTGGAGGGACCTTACTACCAGCAAGAAAGAAGAGCCAGGAGCATGTCCTTTGAACCTGGAGTCCCTGCACTGAGAACCTCCTAGACGCAAAAGAAGATTGGTGCCAAGATACATGGAGATCTCCAAGGAACACCAAGACTGCAGATGTTGAAAGGAAATGAGGACCAGCCTCTGGAGCTGATAGAGAGAGAACGCCTTCCCCTAGAACTGGTGCCCTGAATTTGGACTTCTAGTCTCCTAAACTGTGAGAGAATAAATTTCTGTTTGTTACAGCCATCCACTTGTGTTTCTGTGACAGCAGCACTAGAAAACTAAGACACATTTTTTTTTCTTTTGGTTACTTGTATTTTCTACAGCAGACAAACAATAAGGGTAACTCCATTTATATTTAAAAGGCAAAGAAAGAGCTGGGTGTACCCCACAATGAATTTAGGAGTCAGTGTCATAAAAGAGGTCATTGAAAATAAGGAAGCCCAGAGAAGAAAGAGAGGACAATGGTTGTTGAGGAAAAACCCCAGCATAATTTCTAGCGGAAAACTCCTTTTTTTTGGGTAGGGGAAAACACTTAATTTGATGTCATGGTCACTGTGGTGGTTAAGTTTGTGTGTCAACTTGGCTAGGCCTGGTTAAGTGGCTAGGCAGCTCGATGTACTAATTCCCATGAGATTGTTAATCAACTCCATGGTGGAATCTACTGAGCAGCTGAGTAGTTACCTTTGGTATGTGGTCTGCTTCCCATATATAAGAAACAGCTTTGGGAACTGTCTCTAGCTTATGACATGCTTGAACCCTGCATGTAGCCGTGTCATTGTTCAGCAGCCTGCCATACTCTCCCGACCTTGGGAATTTCAATGGACTTGAATTAATGGCCTGCCGTGTGTTTTGGTTACATCAGGACTGAGCCTTTTTACTTGTCAGTCTTGGGCTTGTCGGCCTCAGTAGCCAGCAGCTGTCTGAGTGAAGAAAAGCCTCTAGTTCCAGTGGGCCAGGAGCCGGAGGCAGAGCTGATGCCCAAGGTTGAGGGGCTAGAAACTGGCACTTTGAACTCAGACTTAAAGCCTCCAAACTGTAAGAGAATAAACTGCTGTTTGTTCAAGCCATCCCATTTGTGGTATATTCCTGTCAGAGCGGCACTAGGTAACCAGAACAGTCACTCCCAGGCTGCTGTGCTCCGATTCATGCATTTTGCCTTTTCTTTCTCTGGAGCATTTCTCAGGCCTGCCTTTCAAATCCGTTTCCTGTTACCACACTAGACCAGCCTTGATTTTTTTCACATCTATATGTCTGCTGGTAGCATAGTGGCTAAGGCACTTGACTGCTAACCAGAAGGCTGGCGGTTCAAACCCACCAGCCACTCCCCCAAAGGAAGATGGGGCAATCTACTTCCATAGTGATACTGCCTCGGAAACCCAAGGAGGGGTCACTATGAGTCGGATCTGACTCGACGGCACATAACAACAACAACAACAACAACATATGTCTGCTGCTTCTATCTAGCACCCAACATTCCCCGTCATTAATGCTGTCTCACATTCAATTGCTAGAACAATATTCCACAGTTTTGAACATCCTTCTCATCTTAGCCAGTGCAGGAAATCATAAGCTTCAACATTGCATCAGCTGAGTTCCTTTCTCTTATCACCCAAAATAACATGATTTAAACTTTCAGTTCCAGTCAGGAAGTCAACCTTTCACTTCCAGAATAAACACTACCCATTTATTCAAAGTTCTGCTTGAGCATTAATGAAAAAAGAGCCCTTTTATGGTCACTCAGGTTTTAGGCATACTAGTTTTCTCTGGCAGGATGGTGCAGAACCAGGCAGCATTCTGTTGTCCATAACAGAATCAGAATCCTGAGTCAGAATCAACTCAACAGTATCTAACAACAACAACAGTTACTCTGGCAAATTGTTTCTGAATAGTCATTCAGTAGTTGATATATGTGTTCCTATTAACTGAAATTTTATTTTTCTGAAATGAAAGCAACATATGGAGTGCTGAAAATGAAGATAACTGGAAGCTTTTCTTGATAAAGATTAAAAACTACAGTCTACAGTACGGATTACACCTCAACATAAAAAAAAAAAAATGAAAATCCTCAGAATTGGACCAATAAGCAGCATTGCAATAAATGGAGAAAAGATTGAAATTGTCAAAGATTTTATAGTACTTGGATCCACAATCAACACCAATAGAAGCAGCAGAAATCAATGTTGGTATCTGACAAGGGACTTATCTCTAAAATGTATAGAAAACTTCAACACCTCAACAACAAAAAGACAAACAATCCAATTGAAAAATGGGCAGAAGACATGAATAGACACTTCACCAAAGAAAATTCTCAGATGGCCACCAAACACATGAATTAACGTTCATGATCATTAGCCATTGTTGTTGTTGTTGTTGTTTGCCGTCGAGTCAAACCCGACTCATAGCGACCCCTCCTTGGGTTTCCGAGGCAGTATCAC
>NW_006921703.1:1050703-1068618 GCF_000298275.1 Orycteropus afer afer | reverse complement strand
ATCTCACTTTCTTTCTTTTTTAATTTTTTTAATTTTTTATTTTAAGAGTTTGTTCTACATTCAACATTACATGTACATTTAGTTTTCACTCCCTGTTTGCCATGCCCAACCCTAACCCAGTCTCCTCCCCTCCCTGCCCACTAATCCTCCCCGCCCCCCCCCTCATATTTATTCACTCCTGTTTCTCCTGCATTTCCTCCATGTGAATGTTGCCCCTCTGGTGCCTTGTGGTCTATTGCTCCAAGAGATGCATTTTCATACAGTATGTGGGTGTGTCACCCTGGGTTGAGTGGTCTGCATGTACATCTTGTTTACTATTGGGCTGAGAACCAGCCCCTGGAACTGAGCTTTATTCCAGGTCCAGAATGTATCCCAGGACCATAGTATTGGGGGTCTCACCAGACTCCATCCGACCAGTAATTCTGGTCATTGTTGAGTTTTTGGATTTTGTTCCACGTTTTTCCTGCCACTCTATCCAGGATCTCCAGATTTGATCCTTTCCTGAGTGGTTGGTATGAGTAGCCAGGCACCATCTAATTCTTCTGGTCTTCAGGGACATCGTGTCCTAGGGCTGATTGCTTCCAAATGCCCTTGTTTTTTTTTTTTTTTTTTTTGCACTCTTCTTTGTTTCTGATGATAGGAGACCATTAGCTGCTTCTTAGATGGCCGCTTGAAAGCTTTTAAGACCCCAGTCGCTACTCACCAATGTAGGTTGAGGAACAAGGCTTTTATGTATTTTGTTGTGCCACTTGAGTCTGGTGTCCCGCAGTACTATGGTCCTGAGATAGTAGATCCATTCGAGCTCTCTCCCACAGTGTCTGGGTGTCTGTGAGGGATTACTCTATGTCTGTCTTCTGTTGTTTCTGTAAAGATTGCAGGTATTTTGTATCACTGGTATCTGTGCAAGATTAGCCTCCACTGAACCTATCCTTGGTCTAGAGTATACACCTGTTCACTGACCCCCATCTGATCCTCTCAGATGTTTATGGGTTTATTTGTAGCCTGGTGTTTGGTGTTAATGGTAATACAGTATTGTGGACACACTGGTTGGTATTAATATCTGTTGTCTATCTCCTATGTTCACAATTTGGTGTCCTCCCTTTTCCTAATGTTATCATCGTGGTCACAGACTCTTTTTATACATCCCTCCCCTTACCCACATCAGTGCGTGGGTCCCAACTAGCCCTAAATTAATTCCTCCCTTTCCTTCCCCATCCTAGTAACCTGCTAGGTGAGTTCCCTTTCCCAAGCAAAACCTTCTCTGTCTTTTTACAGTAATAGACTCATAGAGTACTTGTCCTTCTGCGATTGACTTACTTCACTCAGCAAAACGTCCTCCAGGCTCATCCACATTGTGAGATGATTTACATATCCCTCATTGTTCTTCAATGTAGCATAGTATTCCATGGTGTGAATGTACCATAATTTGGTTACCCACCCATCCACTGATGAGCATTTAGGTTGCTTCCATCTCTTTGCTATAATAGTGAATTGTGCTGTTATGAACATAGGTGTGCATATGTTTCTTTGTGCACTGCCTCTCACCTCTTTAGGATATATTCCTAGTAATGGTATTGCTGGGTCAAATTGTATTTCTACTTTCAGTTTTTTAAGGAAATGTCATACTGTATGCCACAATGGTTGTATCATTTTACAATCCCATCAGCAGTCCACAAGAGTTCCAATCTCTCCACCACCTTGCCATTATTTATTATTTTCTGTCCTGTTGAACTTTGCTATTATTGCTGGAGTGAGATGATATCTCATCGTTGTTTTGATTTACAGCTCTCTAGTGACTAATGATTGCAAACAATTCCTCATGTGTTTGTTGGACACTAGCATATTGTCTTTAGTGAAGTGTCTGTTTAAGTGTTTTGCCCATTTATGAATTGGGTTGTCTTTTTGATATTGAGGTGTTAACGTTTTCTATAGATTTTGGAGATAAGTCCTTTATTAGATAGGCCATAGGCAAATATTTTCTCCCAATCTGTATGTTCTCCCTTTACCCTTTTGATGAAGTCTTTCGATGCGCATAAGAATTTTAAAAGATCCCAGGCACCTAGCTTCTCTTCTACCTCCTGTGCATTCTGGGTTTTGCTTGATAGTCTATTTATGCCATAAATTAAGGTTCCCAAATTTCCCCCTATTTTATCTTTGATGAATTTTATAGTTTTGGGTTTTATATTTAAGTCTTTGATGCAGGTTGAGTTTGTTTTTGTGTGTGGGCTGAGATGTGGGTCTTGTTTCATTTTCCTGCAAGTGGATAGATATCCAGTTTTGCCAACACCATTTGTTAAAGAGGCTGTCTCTACCCTATTTAACATGTTTTGGACCTTTGTCAAAGATCAGCTGTCCATCGATGGATGGGTCTATTTCTGGACTTTCAATTCTGTTCCATTAGTCTTTCTGTCTATCATCGTACCAATACCATGCTGTTTTGACTACTGTGGCTATATAGTAAGTTTTAAGATCTGGGAGTGTGAGACCTCCCACTTTGTTCTTCTTCTTCAGAAGTGCTCTACTTATCCGAGGTCTCTTTCCTTTCCATGTGAAGTTAGTAACTGGTTTTTTCATGTCCTTAAAAATTTTTTTTGGTATCTGGATCAGGATTGCAATAAATGTGTAGACTGCTTTAGGTAGTACATTTTCACAATATTCAGTCAACCTATCCATGAGCAAGGCAGGTTCTTCCATTTATGTAGTGCCCTTGTTGTCTCTTGTAGCAGTGTTTTATAGTTTTCTTTGTATAGGTCTTTTATGTCTCTGGTAAGGTTTATTCCTAGATACTTTATCTTTTTAGTAGCTATTGTAAATGGTATTGTTTCCCCTATTTCTTTATCTTTGTTGGTGTAGAGGAATCCAACTGATTTTTGTATGTTGACCTTGTATCCTGCCATTTTGCTGAACCTCTCTATTAGTTCCAGTAATTTTTTTTTGTTGAGTCCCTTGGGTTTTCTATGTACAGGATCATATCATCCACAAATAGAGATAGTTTTAGTTCCTCTTTGCCAATTTGTATACCTTTTATTTCTTTCTTGCCTTACTGCCTTGGCCAGGACTTCCAATACGATGTTAAGTAGAAGTGGTGATAGAGGGCATCCCTGTCTGGTTCCCATCCATAAGGGGTATGCCTTCAGTCTTTCTCCATTAATAATGAAATAATGATGTTGGCCATTGGTTTTGCATATATGTCTTTTATTAGGTTGAGGAATTTCCCATCTATCCCTATTTTGCTGAGAGTTATGAACAGGAATGAGTGTTAGATTTTACCAAATGCCTTTTCTGCATCGATTGATATAATTATATGGTTCTTTTCTTTTGTTTTGTTTATGTGGTTGATTGTTTTTCTGATGTTGAACCACTCTTGCATACCTGGTATGAATCCGACTTGGTCAGGATGTATTGTTCTATTGATATGTTGTTGGATTCTGTTGGCTAGGATTTTGTTGAAGATTTCTGCATCTATGTTCATGAGGGATATTGGTCTGTAGTTTTCCTTTTTAGTGGTGTGTTTCCCTGGTTTTGATATTAGTGTTACGCTTGTTTCAAAAAATGAGTTTGGGAGTATTCCATCTTTTTCTATGTTCTGGAATAGCTTGAGTAGTATAGGTGTCAACTCTTCCTTGAACATTTGGTAAAATTCTCCAGTGAAGCCATCAGGGCCAGGACTTTTCTTTGTGAGGTGTTTTTTATGACCTGTTCAATTTTTTTGTTATAGGTCTGTTCAAGCATTCTATCTCTGAGTGGGATAGTTTAGGTAGGTCTTGTGATTCTAGAAATTTGTTCATCTCTTCTACATTCTCAAATCTCTTGGAGTAGTTTTTCCTAATATTCTGTCAGTATCTTTTTTTTTAGTTGGTTCTGTTGTGATGACACCCTTTTCATTTACTATTCTTGTCATTTACATCTTCTCTTTCTTTTCTTTTGTTAGATTTGCCAATAGTTTGTCAATTTTGTTAATCTTTTTGAAGAAACAGCTTTTTGTTTTGTTCATTTTCTCTATTTTTTTTTTGTTTGTTTTGTTTTCTGTTTCATTTATTTCTGCTCTGATCTTTATTATTTCCTTACTTCTAGATACTGTAGGATTCTTTTGTTTTTCTTTTCCTAGTTGTTGAAGTTTTTGAATTAGAGTGTTGATTTTGTTTCTTTCCTCTTTTTTGATGTATGAATTTATTGCTATAAACTGACCTCTGAGTATTGCTTTTTCTGTGTCCTGTAGGTTTTGGTATGATGTATCTTCATTTTTGTTTGTTTCTAGGATTTTTTTTATTTCACTTTTTTATTTGTTTTATTACCCAATAGTTTTTGAGCAATGAATTGTTCAACTTCCACATTTGATGTTTTCTCTTTGATCTTCCTATTATTAATTTCTAATTTTATAGCATTGTGGTCCAAGAAGGTGCTTTGTAGTATTTCAATGTTTTTGAATTTATTGAGGCCTGTTTATGTCCTAACATATGATCTATTCTGGAGAAGGATCCATGTGCACTGGAGAAGAATGTGAATTGTGCTTTTGTGGGGTAGAATGCTCTGTATATGTCTATGAGGTCAAGCTGGTTGATTTTATTGTTGAGTTTCTGTATCTTTGTTGAGTTTTTTCTAGTTGATCTGTCCCTCCTTGAAAGTGGTGTGTTAAAGTCTCCTACTACTATTGTAGAGTTGTCTATTGACCCTTTTAATTCAATTAATATTTACTTCACATATTTTGGAGTACTTTCATTGGGTGCATAAATATTTATTATCATAACGTCTTCTTTGTCAATTGACCCTTTCAGCATCATATAGAGTCCTTCTTTGTCTCTTATGTTGTTTTTCATCTTACAGTCTATTTTATCAGAAATTAATATTGCCACTCCTGCTCTCTTTTTTTTTTTATTATTATTACCATTGGCTTGGCATATTTTTTTTCCACCCTTTAACTCTTAATTTGTTTTTAATCTTTGTGTCTAAGATGGGTCTCTTGTAGGCAGCATATCATTGGGTCTTCCTTTCTTATCCAGTCTGCCATTTTCTTTCTCTTGATTGGTACATTTAGTCCATTCACATTGAGTGTACTTAGTGATAAGTATGAATTGATTGCTGTCATTCTATTGTGTTTTTTTTTGTTGTGTTATTGGAGCTTCCTTGATCCATATACTTTTCTGTGTTGAGTTTGTTTTGTTGTCAAGTGCTTCCTCTCTTTTCTTCTTTATTGTTAGTTTTGTTCTTATTAAACCCATATGTTTTCCTTCCTTCTGGATTTGCTTAGGGGGATTGTTAATTTTCTCTGTGGTTACCTGGGAGTGAATTCTTGTCTCTACACTTTTAGAACAGTCTGTTCTATAGGATATTGTCCTATTTTCCTCTCCATTTGGAAGTTTGTACCTAGAACTTTTATTCCGTCTGTTTTGTTAGTTGCTGTTGTCATTTGCAGATCGGCTTCCTTGATTTTTAGTGTACAATGTTTTATGGTCTTATTTTGAGTTTCTATTTCTGATTTGGTTTTAGTGTTGATGTCATGTATCCTGATTTTGTTGTTCTCTGCTGGTGGTTCTCTATTGGAAGGACTTCCTTAAGCATTTCTTTTAGGTTTGGTCTGGTTTTCACAAAAATCCCTTAATTTCTGTTTGTCTGAGAATGCCTTGATTTCACTCTCATATTTGATGGACAATTTGGCTGGATATAGGATTCTTGGTTGGAAGTTCTTTTCCTTCAGTGTTTTTATATGCCATCCCATTGCCTTCTTGCCTGCAGAGTTTCTGATGAGTAATTGGACCTCAGCCTAACTGTTTGATTATTATAAGTAATATTTTTTTTCTCCCGGGCAGTTCACAAAATTTTTCCTTTGTCTTTGGTTTTTGGAGAATTTGATTATAATATGCCTCAGTGTTTTTCTTTGGAATCTACCCTATATGGGGTTCTATAAGATTCTTTGACAAATATCCTTCCTTCATGATATGGGGTAAGTTTTCTGTTAGTAAGTCTTCCACAATTTTCTCGTTTTTTTCACCTTTTCTTGTTCTGGAATTCCAAGGAGGTGTATGTTGTTGCTTTTCATGTCATCCCATATGACTCTTAGGTTCTCTTCATTTCTCTTAAATCTTTTTTTTTTTTTTATGATTTTTTTTCATACAGGCTGGTGTCCAGGGATTTGTCTTCTAGTTGGGAAATACATTCTTCTGCCAGTTCTATCCTACTCTTTTGTGCTTTCACTGTATTGTGTAATTCTGTAATTTTGGTATTCATCTTCTGGATTTCTAACTGCCATTTTTGTATGAGTGCTGATCATGCATTAATCTTGTTGTTTTATTCTTGAATAGTTTTCCTGAATTCTTCCCAGGAACTGTCTGTGTTCTCCTTGCTTCTGTTTGGGGTTTTCTTGGCTCTTGTAGAGCTCTATAAACATACCTTCTAAATTCCTTCCCATATTATTCTGCTACCTCCTCTTCCTTCATGCTTAATGAGACCTTTGTTTGGGATTTTATTTCTAATGTCTTGTCCTATTTTTTTTGTTTGATTTGAGGTTGCCTGTTGTTTCCTAGACATTTTGAGGTTGTCTTTAACTGTAGTTATGTACTGATTTGTTTTGTCTTGGTTTTATGATTTAATATTTTGAAAAGATGGAGCTGGTGTGTTTTATTTTTGGGGGTATTAATTCAGGTGTGCTAGGTTGCTCTGCAGTTTTCTTTGTGATGATGGAATCACTGTGTGGGATGTGGATGTCACTACTTCTGTTCAACATTGTACTGGAAGTCCTAATCAGGGCAATAAGGCAAGAAAGGGAAATCAAAGGCATCCAAACTGATAAGGAAGAAGTCAAACTATCCTTATTTGCTGATGATATGATCCTACACCTAGAAAACCCAAGAAACTCAGTCAAAAACCTACTGGAACTAATGGAGAGATTTAGCATCATGGCAGGATACAAGATCAACATCCAAAAATCAGTTGGATTCCTCTATACCAGCAAAGAGATTGCTGAAAAATAAATAAGGAAATCAATACCATTCACAATAGCTACCAAAATAAATAAATAAATAAAAATACTTGGGAATAAATCTTACCAGGGACACAAAAGACCTATAGACTACAAAACACTACTTCAAGAAACCATAAGAGATTTACATGAATGGAAGAACATACCATACTTGTGGATAGGAAGAGTGAACATTAGGAAAATGTCAATTCTACTCAAAGCAATCTATACATTCAATGCAATCCCAATCTACATCCCATCAATATTCTTTAAGGATATGGAAAAACCAATCACTAACTTTATATGGAAAGGAAGGAGACCTCAGATAAGCAAAGTATTATTGAAAAAGAAGAATGAAGTAGGAGTTCTCACACTCCCAGACCTTAAAACCTACTATACAGCCACAGTAGTCAAAACAGCCTGGTATTGGTGCAACGACAGACATGTAGAGCAACAGAATAGAATTGAGAACCCAGAAATAGATCCATTGAGCTATGGTCAGCTGATCTTTGACAGAGGGCCAAAATCCATTAAATGGGGAAGAGACTGTCTGTTTGACAAATGGTGATGGCAAAACTGGATATCTATTTGCAGAAAAATGGAACAAGATTTGTATCTCACACCATATGCAAAAACTAACTCCAAATGGATTAAAGACTTAAATGTGAGACCTAAAACTATAAAGTTCATCAAGGAAAACCTAGGGGCAGATTTAGGGGCCCTAATACATGGCATAAATAGACTAACAAGCATAACCCAAAAATGCACACAGTAGAAGATAAACTAGATGAACGGGACCTTCTAGAAATGAAATTTTATGTGCTACCAAAGACTTCTCCAAAAGAGTAAAAAGAGAACCTACAGATTGGGGAAAAATATTTGGCAATGACATATCTGATAAGGGACTTATCTCTAGAATTTATAGAAAATTCCAATACCTCAACAACCAAAAGACAATCCAATTTAAAAATGAGCAGAAGACATGAACAGATACTTCACCAAAGAAGATATTCAGGCAGCCAACAAACACGTGAAGAAATGTTCATGATCACTAGCCATTAGAGAGATGCAAATCAAAACAACCATGACCCCAGCACTAATAGCAAAGTTCAACAAGGCAGAAAATAACAAATGCTGACAAGGATATGGAGAGAGTGGGACTGCTGATAGGGCTGTAAGTGATATAACCACTGTGAAAATTGGTATGGTGATTCCTTAAAAAGTTGGAATTAGAAATACCTTTGATCTAGCAATCCTATTACTAGGTATACATCCTAAAGAAGTGAGATCCAGGACATGAACAGAATATGCACACCTGTGTTTACCCCAGCACCATTCTCAATAGCAAAAAGATGGAAATACCCTAAGTACCCATCAACCAAGGAATGGATAAACTGCGGTACATACACACAATGGAATACTATGCAATGCTAGAGAATAATACAGAATCTGTGAAACACTGCATAACGTGGATGAACTTGGAGGGCATTATGCTGAGAGCAGTAAGTCCATCACAGAAAGATAAATATTGTATGAGTCCACTACTGTAAAAAGTTGAGGAAAGGTTTATACTTGGAAGGGAATTTTTTTGTTGGTTACCAGGGATGGAAGGGGTAGGGAATGGAAAATTCCTAGATAGGTTAAAAAATATATATGTATAAACTAAAGATTATTGGTGATTATCAGGGGTGGGAGTGAGGAGGAGGGGGTAAGATTTGTTTGCAGGACATTGAATTTATGCTAATAGAGGTGTAATATTTTGGAAAAGGATGGCAACAATGGTGGCACAACATGAAAAATGTCATCAATGTCCCTGAGCTGTAAATGTGGAAGTTGTTATATTGGTGAATGTCTTTGTGTGTGTGTTTTCACCGCAATAGAAGTAAAAAGAAAAGAAAAGAAAAACTTTATGTGTGAGGTGAAACATTATTAGTGCTTAGAAATATATCTGTTGTTGTTGTTACGTGTTGTCGAGTTGGACCTAGTTCTTCTTTTTTCTGGAAACATAGAAGCCTCTATCTCAGTTGCCTTCCATTTGGGCAAAACCACATGACTAGTTCTGGCCAATGGATTGTGAGCAGAAGTGTTGTCTGTCACTTTTGATAGTATCATTTCTGGGCTGAAGCACAGAACGGAGTGTGTACTCTAAGCACTCTCTACTATGGGGGAAAACATGGAGATCTCATGTTGAGATAGTAAAGTAGCCTGCGTTGCTGAGCCACACCAGAGGACAGCTGCCCTAGAGTGGCAACTGGGCCTGTAGCCAGCCAGCTTAGTCTGAGTGAGATATAAATCCTGAGATTTGGAGATTAATTTGTTGCTACGACATAACCTAGACTATCCCAATGAATACAAAATCAATTCTGGAATTTGAAACATTATTTTTATTTAATTAATTTTTTTCTACTCCTCTCCCCATTTTTTAAAATTTTTATTTTGATTTGAGTGAAGGTTTACAGAGAAAATTCATCCTCCATACAGCAGTTCACATACACTTTATCTCATGACATCGACTGCATATTTAATTATTTTTAAACATGAAATAAAGTAGGCAAAAAAATGGTTAGGTTCTCTTTGGTAGCACTGTGTATCTGGAATACACAATGGACTTGAGAATCTTGCCTAACTCAGTACTACTTGCTATTCTTATTGCAGGAACGGGTTTTAATATTTGAATTACAGTGTGTGTGTTATTGTGTTCCTTTTCCACATCACTGTTTTAGCCTACTCAATTCAGAGCTCCTAGTGTTTGGTCCATTCCTTCAATCATTTTAAAGATTTTAAGTTCTTCTACACAGAGAGTGAATAAACATCCAGTTGTCTAGATGAAATGACACTGGTTAAGTTTTTGTTTTGTTTTTCAAAGTTTCTGAAATGGATTTATTTATAAATAAATGGTTGAAATCCAAATACATTCTATTTTGGTGACATCTTGTCTGTACTCCTTCAAGGTTGTTAAGTGATTCAAATGTCTAGGTCACACAAAATAATTATTTTGAAATGCTAATCTGAGTTTGCAAAAATATTATAAAATAGGAATTTTTAACAAAGCTGTGCTTTAAAGTGACTTTTATAATACTTGTCCAGTATTTTGATTAATTGTAGTTAGGCTGTCTTCAATTTTGTATGTTGGCTATATTTGTATTTAAATACATTCTTGTGTGCCTTTAATCCTAGCCCAAGTAATTACTACATACCTTATTTCATAGGACTTTTACTAGGGAATGCTTAGTGAAAGTTTTGCATTGCTTTTGCTTCTAAATTACATCCTTTTATAGCATGATGTAAATTATATTAGGTTCTTAGCATTTGTTTTTAACATACTTACTTTTAACCATCATTAAATAAAATACTTCTCTTAAGATTTAATTAAAAGTTTTTTGGGGGAGGTAGGGTGATAGTAACACATTTTCATAATAGAAAATATCCCCTGCAAAAAGAGTAAGCAAGAAACAATAAAGAAAAGAAAAATATGAAAATGAAAATCACCCACAATCTCACCCATCAGATATGGTAAACCGGATCACCATTTCCATCCTTGGCCCATATATATAAACTTTGTACCCTACTTCTTTCATCGCCTATACCATTCTCTTACCAGCATTTTTAAAGGCTTCATAGTAGGCTAGTGGTTCAAACCCACCAGCCACTCCTTGGAAGGAAGATCAGGAAATCTATTTCCAGAGAGGTACCGCCTCGGAAACCCAAGGAGGGGTCACTATGAATCGGAATTGACTCGACGGCAGTGAGTTTGTTTTTTGCTTTTGTTGTTGTTTAGTATTCCAACATCTGTGTAGTGTAATTTAAACACTACCTTATTGTAGAACTTTATTTCCAACTCATCATTATTTTAAAAACTGCAGTGAATATGCTTGTACATGATTTATGGTAGGCAGAATAATAACCCCCCAGAGATGTACGTGAGGTACACTGGGACCTGTGAATATGTCACCTTACATGACAGAAGGGATTTTGAAGATGTGATTAAAATAAGCATCTTGAGATGGGGAGATTATCTTGGATTGTCTGGGTAGACCCCATCTAATCACAGCTGAGAATCCTTCCTGACTGTGGTCAGAGAAACAGATGTGATAGCAGAAGTAGGGTCAGAAAGATGCTATGTTGCTGGCTTTGAAGAAGAAAGGAGCCACAAGTCAAGGAATGCAGGCAGTCTCTAAACCAAAAAAAAAAAAGCAAACCACTGCCAACAAGTCAATTCCAACTCACTGAAACCTCCTGTTCTGGTTACCTGGTGCTGCTCTGGGAGAAATATACCACAAATGAGATGGCCTTAACAAACAGGAGTTTATTCTTACAATTTGGAGGCTTTAAGTCCAAGTTCAAAGTGCCAGGCTCTAGGGGCTAGGTGAAAACCCCTCAAACTTGGGGTCCAGCTCTGCCTCCTACTCCCAGCCCACTGGAGCTAGAGGCGTTTCTTCACTCAGCAGCTGCTGGCTGCTGAGGCTGAGAAGCCCCAAGGTTGAAAAGTAAAAAGGCACAGTCCCAATGTTACCAAACCACGTGGCAGGCCATTAACTTAAGCCCATTGTAAGTCCCAAGGTTGGCAGAGCATAGCAAGCTGCTGAGCAACGACACAGCTACATGCAGGCTCCAAGTGTGCCAAAGGCTAGAGGCCATTCCCAAGGCTTCTGCTTATATACAGGAAGCAGATCACATCCCAAAGCTGCTTGTGGTAGATCCCACCATGGAGTTGATTGCCAGTCTCATAATGGGGAATAATTACCACCAGCTGCCCAGCCAAATTGACACACAAACATCACTACCACACCTCCATTGGGTTTCCAAGGCCATAAAACATTATGGAAGTAGATTGCCCTGTCTTCCTTCCGTGGAGTGGTGGTGGGTTTCTAGTGGCTGCCACCCTTCTGGTTAGTAGTCAAATGCCTTAATCACCACGCCACCACAGCTCCTTAGGGAGCCTCTAAAAAGAGGAAAAGGCAAGGACAAAGATTCTTGCCCTAGGGCCTGCAGAAAGGAATGCATCATGCAGACAACTTGATCTCAGACAAGTTGAGTCCTGATGGCACAACAGGTAAGTGATCAGCTGCTAACCAAAAAGGTGAGTGGTTCAAATCCACCCAGCAATGCCATGGAAGAAAGACCTTGGCTTTTGTAAAGATCACAGCCAAGAAAATCCTGTGGGACAGTTCTACTCTATCATCTGGGATCACAATGAGTTGGAATTAACTCAACGGCCCACAAAAACAAGAATACTCATTTTAAATTTCTGATCTACAGAACTGTAAGATAATAAAATTGTATTATTTTAAGCCACTAAATTTGTGGTAATTTGTTATGACAGTAATAGAAAACTATAACATGACTTTTGGTATTATTTCATAATTTTCCTTAGGAATCAATTCATAGAAGTATTTAAAACTTAATGTACATAGGCAACCAATTTATAATACTATCACCAATGTATAAAATCCCTGTTTTACTTGTCTTCACCAACCCTGAAAGTTAATTTTGTGTTTCTCCTGTTATTTCATATTCTTTCATTTAAATTACTGGTGGTGGTTGCTGTTGTTAAGTGTCATCTAGTTGCTTCCTACTTACAGCAACCCTTTGTACAACAGAACAAAAAGTTTTCCAGTCCTGTGCCATCCTCACAATCATTGCCATGTTTGAACCCATTATTGCAACCACTGTGTCAATCCATCTTGTTAAAAGTCTTCGTTTCTTTCACTGAACCTCTTTTTACCAAGAATGTTGTCCTTCTCCAGGGACTGATCCCTCCTGATACATGTGCAAAGTACCTGAAACAAAGCCCCACCATCCTCTCTTCTATGGAAAATTCTGGCTGTAATTCTTCCAAAACAGATTTATTCATTCTTCTGTAAGTTTATAGAATATTTAATATTCTTCACCAACACCAAAGGCATCAATTCTTCTTCAGTCTTCCTTATTGATTGCTAAGCTTTCACGTGTATATGAGGCAATTGAAAAGACTATGGCTTGGGTCAGGCACATCATAGCACTCAAAGTGACATCTTTGCTTTTTAGTATTTTAGAGAGATCTTTTGCAACAGATTTGCCCAGTGTATAACGATATCTGATTTCTCTACTGCTTCCATGGGCATTGATTGTAGATCCAAGTAAAATGAAATCCTTGACAACTCCAATATTTTTTCTGTTTATCATAATGTTTGCTTATTGATCCAGTTATGAGGATTTTTGTTTTCTTTTGTTGAGGTGTAATCCATACTGAAGGCTGTAGTCTTTGCTTTTCATCAGTAAGTGCTTCAAATTCTCTTTGTATTCAGCAAGCCGGGTTCTTTCATTAGCATGTTGCAAGTTGTTAATGAATCTTCCTCTAATCCTGATGCCATGCTCTTCTTCATATAGTCCAGTTTCTCAGATTATTTGCTCAGCATACAGAGTGAATAAGGATGGTAAAGGAATACAGCCCTGCTGCATATCTTTCCTGATTCTAAACAACATAGTATACCATTGTTCTGTTCCAACGACTGCCTCTTGGTCTATGTATAGGTTCTGCATGAGTACAATTAAGTGTTCTAGAATTCTCTTTTCTTGCAATGTTATCTATAATTGTTACGATCCACACAGTCAAATGTCTTTGCATAGTCAGTAAAACACAGGTAAACATATTTCTGGTATTCTCTACGTTCAGCCAAGATCCTTCTGACATCAGCAATAATATCTTTCATTCCATGTCCTTTCCTGAATCCAGCATGAATTTCTGGCAATTCCCTGTGCTGCAACTATTTTTAAATTATCTTCAGTGAAGTTTTATTTGCATGTGATATTGATGATATTGTTTGATGATTTCTATATTCTCTTGGATCACCTTTTGTGGTAGTTAAATTTGTTGTCAAGTTGGCTGGGCCTTGTTGAGTGGCTGGGCAGGTGGATGTAGTTTTCCCCCATGGTGAGATTGGTAATTAACTCCATGGTGGATCTACTGGAGCAGCTGAGTAGCTGCTTAAGGGATGTGGTCTGCTTCCTGTGTATAAGAAGCAATTTTAAGGAAGGTCTCCAGCTGATGGCACACTTGAACCCTGCATGTAGCCAAGTCATTGCTTAGCAGCCTGCCATGTTGCCCTGCTGATCTTGGGACTTTCAATGGACTTGAGTTAATGGCCTGTCATGTGGTTTGGTAACATTGGGACTGTGTCTTTTTACACGTCGACCTGGGTTTGTCAGCCTCAGCATCCAGCTTAGCTGCTTGAGTGAAGAGACTCCTCTAGCTTCAGTGGGCAGGGAGCAAGAAGCCCAAGGTCGAGGGGCTTTCACCCAACCCCTAGAACCTGATACTTTGAACTCAGACTTCTAGCCTCCAAAATTGTAAGAGAATCAACTCCTGTTTGTTTAAGCCATCCCATTTGTGGTATATTCCTGTCAGAGCAGCACTAGGTAACCAACACATGTTTCTTTGGAATAGGCACATATATGGATGCATTCTAGTCAGTTGGCCAGGTGACTATCTTCCAAATGTCTTGGCCTAGATGAGTGAGCATTTCCAGCATTGGATCCATTTACTGAAACGTCTCAATTGGTATCTGTCAATTGCTAGAGCCTTGTTTTTCACTAATGCCTTCGGTGCAGCTTGGACTTCTTCCAAACCATCAGTTCTTGATCATATGCTCTCTCCTGAAATGGTTGGAGGTCAACCAATTCTTTTGTACATTGACTGTATATTTCTTCTGTGATATTTTTCTGTTTCTTGAGTCATTCAATATTTTATCCACAGAATCCTTCAACATTGCAACTTGAGGCTTGGATTTTTTCTTCAGCTCTTATAGCTTGAGAAATATCAAGTGTGTTCTTCCCTTTCCATTTTAACTCCAAGTATTTGCACATGTTATTATAATACTTTACTTTGTCTTCTGGAGCCACCTTTTGAAATTTTTCTGTTCAGCTCTTTTACTTCATCATTTCTTCCATTCACTTTAGCTACTCTCATTCATGTGCTAGTTTCAGAGTCTCTTCTGACATCTGTTTTGGTCTTTTCTTCTTTTCTTGTCTTTTTAATGACCTTTTGCTTTCTTCATGTATGATGTCGTTGATGTCATTCCACAGCTGTTCTGGTCTTCTGTCATTGGTGTTCAGTGAGTCAAATCTATCCTTCAGATGGTCTCTAAATTCAGGTGGGATATACTCAAGGTTGTACTTTGGATTTCATGGACTTTTTAAATTTTTCTTCAGCTTCAGCTTCAGCTTGAACTTGCATATGAACAATTGATGGTCTGTCCTGCAGTCAGTCCCTGATCTTGTTTTGACTGATGATATTGAGCTTCTCCATCATCTCTTTCTACAGATGTAGTCAGTTTGATTCCTGTGTATTTCATTTGGCAAGGTCCACATGTAGAGTCACCATTTATGTTGTTGATAAGAGGTATTTGCAATGAATAAGTTGTTTGTCTTGCAAAATTCTATCATGTGATCTCTGGTATTGTTTCTCTCACCAAGGCCATATTTTGCAGCTGCCAACCCTTCCTTGTTATATCTAGCCTTCACATTGCAATCACTAGTAATTATCAATGCATCTTGATTTCATGTTTGATCAGTTCCAGACTGAAGATGTTGGTAAAATTTTCAATTTCTTCATCTTTGGCATTACTGGTTGGTGCATAAATTTGAAAAATAATAGTATTAGCTGGCATTCCTTGTAGTGATTCTACTCCCATGGTAAGAAACACTGCCCTGGATGTTTGAGAAACCTCTTGCATATTTAAAAATTCTTAACATGCTCTGATTTCTCAAGCTGCAAGAACTAAAGAAAAAAATTCAAGGTTTGACTTGCAGTATTGAAGGAGTCTATGGGTAAAATATTGATGCAGGAAACATCAAAAGATCACAGAAGAAATACACAGTCAATGTACCAAAAAGAATTGGTTGAGCTCCAGCCATTTCAGGAGATTGCATAAGATCAAGAAATGATGGTGTTGAGAGAAGGAGTCCATGCTGCACTTAAAGACATTACTGAAAGACAATGCTCCAGGAATTGATGGATACCAATTGAGATGTTTCAACAAACAGATGTAGTACTAGAAGTGTTCACTCATCTACGTCAGACATTTGGAAGACAGTTACCTGGCCAACTGACTAGAATGCATCCATATATATACCCATACCAAAGAAAGGTGACCCAACAGAACATAGAAATTATCAAACAATATCATTAATACTACATGCAAATAAAACTTTGCTGAAGATAATTTAAGAATCAATTGCAGCAGTACATCAATAGAGAACTGCCAGAAACTCAAGTTGGATTCAGAAAAGGACATGGAATGAGGGATATTGTTGTTGATGTCAGAAGGATCTCAGCTGAAAGTAGAGAGCACCAGAAGATGTTTGTTTACCTGTGTTTTATTGACTATGCAAAGGCATTTACTGTGTGGGTCAAAACAAGTTATAGGCAGCATTGCAAAGAAGGGGAATTCCAGAAAACTTAATTTTGCTCATGCAGAACCTGTACACCAAGAGGCAGTTATTCAAACAGGAAAAAAGGAATACTGCATAGTTTAAATTCAGAAAAGTGTGCATCATGGTTGTATTCTTTCACCACACTTATTCAACCCATACACTAAGCAAATACTCCAAGAAGATGGACTATATGAAAAAGAATGAGATGTCAGGACTAAAGGGAGACTTATAGACAACCTGAGATATGCAAATTTGCTTGCTAAAAAAAAAGATGAAGAAAACCAACGAGAACTGATGAAAATCAAGAACTACAGCTTTCAGTATGGATTACATCTCAACAGAAAGAAAACAAAAACTCTCACAAATGGGCAAATAAGCAACATCATGATGAACGAGAAAATATTGAAGTTGTCAAGGATTTCCTTTTACTTGGATTCACAGTCAACACCCATGGAAGCAGCAGTCAGGAAATTAGATGTATTGCACTGGGCACATCTGCTGTGAAATATTTTATAAAGTGTTAAGAAGCAAAGATGTCACTCTGAAGACTAAGGTGTGCCTAACCCAAGCCATGGCATTATCAATTGCCTATATGTATGTGAAAGCTGGACAATGAATAAGGAAGACCAAAGAAGAATTGATGCATTTAAATTGTGGTGTTGATGAAGAATACTGAAAATACCATGGACTACCAGAAGAATGAACAAATCTGTCCTGGAAGAAGTCCAGCCAGAATGCTCCTTGGAAGCAAGAATGGCCAGACTTTGTCTCACCTACTTTGTCATGTTGTCAGAAGGGACTATTCCCTGGAGAAGGATGTCTTGCTTGGTAAAGTAGAGGGTCAGCAAAGAAGGATAAGACCTTCAACAAGATGGATTGACACAGTGGCTGCAACGATGGGCTCAAGTATAGCAAGGATTGTAAGGATGGCTCCGAACCAGGCAGTGTTTCATTCTGTTGTACCTAGGGTTGCTGTGAGTTGGAAAACAACTCCAACTAACAACACCTAACAACAACAAATGTACTCTAGGTTCATCCATGTTATGAAGTGTTTCACAGATTCACCATTATTCTTTAACACTGCATAGTATTCCATTGTGTGTGTGTCATAGTTTGTTTATCCATTCATCTGCTGATAGACACTGTTTCCTTCTTTTGGCTATTATGAATAATGCTGCAATGAATTATGAATAATACTGCAATGAGCATGGGTGTGCATATATCTATTTGTATCAGAGCTCTAATTTCTGTAGGACATACATATCCCTAGTAGTGGGATTGCTGGATAATTTGGTGTTTCCATTTCCAACTTTTTAAGGAAGTACACACCATTGTCCACAGTGGTTGTACCATTTTCCAGTCCCACCAGCAGTATATGAGGATTCTACTCTCTCCACAGCTTGCCAGCATTTGTTGTTTTCTATTCTTTTGAACTTTGCTCTGAATGCTGAGGTGAGATGATATCTCATTGTAAACCCACCAGCGACTCCTCAGAAGGAAGGTTGGGTAATCTACTTCCGTAGTGATATTGCCTTGGAAACCCAAG
>NW_006921703.1:1040168-1042098 GCF_000298275.1 Orycteropus afer afer | reverse complement strand
ATTATCTTCTGTGTCTGTGTTAATTGGTTTCCCTTTTCTTTGTTGAAGAGGGTCTGTGCAATCCTTCTGCCTAGTCCGCCATCTTGCCCCGCCTCCTCCAGTGCATAGTCTTTTAATGCAAATAATGTTTAATTTTTAGGAGGTCCCAGTTGTCTACTTCATCTTCTGTTGTTTCTACATTTTTAGTTATGTTTCATAGTGTATTTATTATGCCATGTATTAGGACTTCTACATTTGCCCCTATTCTTTCTTTGATGATCTTTATGGTTTTAGGTTTACATTTAGACCTTTGATCCATCTTGGGTTAGTAAGTGCTATGAGATGTGGATCCTGTTTCATTTTTCTGAAAATGGGTATCAAGTTACATCAGCACTATTTTTTAAAAAGACTATCTCTTCCCCATTTAATAAGTTTCAGCCCTATTATCAAAGATCAGCTGTCCATAGCTGGATGGATTCACTTCTAGGTTCTCAGTTGTGTTCCATTCATCTATAAGTCTGTCATTGTACCAATATCAGGCTGTTTTGACTACCATGGTTTTAAGATCTGTAAATGTGAGGCTTCTTAAAGACATCGGATGACGTACTGCACTGGGAAAATCTGCTGCAGAAGACCCGTTAAAGTACTGAAGAGCAAAGATGTCTCTTTGAAGACTAAGGTGCACCTAGCCCAAGCTATGGTATTTTCATTTGCCTCATATGCATGTGAGAGCTGAACAATGAATAAGGAAGACTGGGGAAGAGTTGATGCTTTTGAGTTGTGGTGTTAGCAAAGAATACTGAAAGTACCATGGACTGTCAAAAGGACTAACAAATCTGTCCTGGAGGAAGTGCAGCCACAATGCTCCTTGGAAGAGAGAATGGCCAGGCTTTGTGTCACCTACTTTGGTCATGTTGTCAGAAGGGACCATTCCTTGGAGAAGGATATCATGCTTGGTAAAGTGGAGGGTCAATGAAGAAAGGGAAGGCCCTCAATAAGATGGACAGGCACAGTGGCTGCAACAATGGGCTCAGATATAACAAGAATTGTGAGGCTGGCACAAGACTGGGCAGTGTTTCGTTCTGTTGTACATAGGGTCACTATGACTCATAGCCGACTTGATGGCACCTAACAACAACAACAACAAGCAGTGCTTTGCTTATCCAGTTGTCTCTTTCCTTTCTGAACAGAGAGTTGATTAGCTTTTCCATCTGTTTAAAGAATGGTGATGTAATCTGGATTGGGATTGCATTATATCTGTAGATAGCTTTGATTAGTATTAACATTTTCTTAATTTATACCATGAGCATGGCATATTCTTCCATTTATGTAGGTCTCTTGATTTTCTTGTAGTAGTGTTCTGCAGTTTTCTTTGTATAGGTCTTTTGTGCCTCCGGTTAGATTTATTCCTAAATACATCATCTTTTGGGTAGTTATTGTAAATGGTATTGTTTTCCCAATTTCCATTTCAGAGTCTCTTTGTTCATGTAGAGGAATCTGACTTTTGTATGTTGATCTTATACCCTGCTACTTTGCTGTATCCTTCTATTAGTTCCAGTAGTTTTCTTGTTGCTCTGGGATTCTCTACACATATCACCTGCAAATAGAGATAGAGTTACTTTTTATTTACCAATTTGGGTGCCTTTTATTTCCCTTTCTTGCTTTATTACTTTGGCTAGGACTTTCAATACAATATTGAATAGGAGTGGTGATAAAGTGCATCCTTGTCTGGTTCCTGTTTGCAAGGGGAATGTTTTCAGTCTCTCTCTGAGAGCATAATGTTAGCCATTTATTTTGTGTGTTGTTGTTGTTGTTATGTGCCATTGAGTCAGACCCAACTCATAGTGACCCCTCCTTAGGTTTCCGAGGCACTATCACTATGGAAGTAGATTGCCCCATCTTCCTTCTGAGGAGTGGCTGGTGGGTTTGAACTGCCAGCCTTCTGGTTAGC
>NW_006921703.1:1028416-1032498 GCF_000298275.1 Orycteropus afer afer | reverse complement strand
AGAGAACAATCATGGGAGAAAGAAGGGCTGCTTATGCACAGGGAGACAGCTTAAGGGGCAGGAGTGTATGGAGGGATGGATACTGGGAAGAGGTAAATATGGGGAGGAAGTGGGAGGGGAGCTGTTACATTGTGGTAAACTGTGGTCAATGACATGAGATAAAGTATATGTGAACTGCTGTATGGAAAGTGAATTTGCTCTGTAAACCTTCACCCAAATCACAATAAAATAAATAAATATATATATAAGCTACAGATAATATTCTTAAGATAAAAATTTGCATTTTCTTATGTATATCCTTGTAGGGTAAAGGATCGAGTTTTACCCTAAGATGGCCTTTGTCCTTGGACATGGGGAAATAACCCTTGGAATAACTGAGGTGTCTTGTTCTGGGACTTCCAGACCACACCAGAGGATTTGTGCTAGTGAAAGGGGGCTTGTTCAGACTAGAACTCACTCACCTGGGAGGCCAGTATCAACCAGCTTCAGGATGCAGAATTTAGCCTACCATGGGATTGGCCAACAAAGGCCAGGAATACTAAGGGTCAGAGAGCTTCCTGGTCAGCAAAGGAGGTGACGTACCCTCCTCAAGACATGGCAGCTCTGTGTGTTGGGAACCTTCCCAGACCCTTGCCTGTGCATCTCTTCTGTATGATGATCCCGATTTGTGTATCTTTTTACTAAAGTAAAACCGGTAGTCACTCATCTTCCCTGAGTTCTATGAGCCATTCCTGTGAATTAAATGAATCCAGGGACAGTGTCCTTCTAACCTGTGAGATTTCTCTAGCCCTAGAGGCTAGAGGCAGCTAGTCAGAAAGAACTGAGAAGCAGGAAAGCAGATATTGGCTCTATACTTCCACATTTCGGGGATTGGATGCATACCGATTCTTTTGTGTGTATGTGTGTGAGATTTGGGTTAAAGTGTACAGAGCAAATTCATTTTCCACACAGCAGTTCATTGTTTCATGGCACTGACAGCAATCCCCATAACGAACAGCTCTCTTCCCACTTCCTCCTTATGGTTAACTTCCTTGTGTTCTTCTTTCCTGTCCTGGTTATGTAGTACCGCTCTGACAAGAATATACCACAAATGGGAAGGCCTTAACAGGAGTTTATTCACTTACAGTTTGGAGGCTTTAAGTCCAAGTTTAAAGTGCCAGGCTCTAGGGGCAGGGTGAAAGCCCCTCGACCTTGGGGTTCAGCTCTGTCTCCTGCTCCCAGCCCACTGGAGCTAGAGGCTTTTCTTCACTCAGCTGCTGGCTGCTGAGGCTGCCAAGCCCAAGGTTGACAAGTAAAAAGGCACAGTCCCGATATTACCAAATTACATGGCAGGCCATTAATTCAAGTCCATCTTAAGTCCCAATGTCAGCAGAGCATGGCAGGCTGCTGAACAACGACATGGCTACATGCAGGGTTCAAGGTGCCATAAGCTAGAGACCATTCCCAAAGCTGCTGCATACGGGAAGCAGACCACATACCCAAAACAGCTACTCGGCTGCTTGTGGTAGATCCCACCATGTAGTTGACTGCCAGTCTCATCATGGAGAATAACTACCACCAGCTGCCCAGCCTCTCAACCAGGCCAGCCAAGTTGACACACAAACATAACCACAATTCTTATGCACTCCTGTCCCCTGAACAATCTCACTGTGCAAATACTGCCCTTCTGATCTCCACAACTGACTGTTCTAAGGAGTGTACCTACCTGGTGTAAATGTTCACTTATGCCTCTTTTGGCTGGAAGCCATAGGAATTCAATTCCAGGCCTAAAGGGTGACAAGAGGCCAGAGTCTTGGTTTCATCAGGCTCTATCAGATCATTAAGTCTGGTCTTTTTTTATGGTTTTGACTTTTGTTCCACATTTTTCTCCCACTCTTATTCAAGATCTGCACTAATCTCTTTTCGAGTGGTAAGACAGTGATAGCTGGGAACCATCTTGTTCTGGTCTTATGGTCATATAGGCTGGACTCATGCTGATTTCTTATCCATAAACTTATCACTGTAATCCTGGAATGAGAATGTGTTTTGGTTTCTTCCATTTTTCTAATGAGGGATTTGAGGGATCAAAGAAAAGCAGAAAATAAGTTAGATTAATAAAATATAAACTAAATGGCTCATACTCTCTCCAATGGCAAATTTATCATACTGAAAAAGCTTTGGGCTTTTCTTAAAAATATCAACCTATCATCTTTACTATTATTCAAATTTTGTGTGTGTGTGTGTGTGTTGGGGGGGGGGATGAAGGAATCTGCATTGCTCAAATCAGGATTCAAACTTGGCAACCTTAGGATTTCCTAGTAGCTATGCATGCCTGTAGGTGCTCCCTACAGAAGGACGGTCTCTAATTTACAGGACACTTGTCCTGCTGGTCCTACGTCCTCATACAACTATCACAAAGAAAAATTAGGAACTCAAAGCAAGCAAGTCTAGCATTCCACTCAAAAATCTTAGAGAATTCCCAATAAAGACATTTTAAAAAAGTAAAAATAAGGCATTTTTATTAAAAGTTAAAAATGTTTTCAAAGCTTACACATGCAAATCGGTAATTCCACTATAATATGGACTTGTAAAGTCACTGACAAGCAGATACAAACCAGTCTGCAGAAACACACATCAGCTACCTAATCCACCTAAGTACTTGCATTCAGGGTAAACCTGCTCCCTCAAAGAGGGAAACTGAACACTTACCAGAAGGCCCCTGTGCTGAGGTTGCCCCAATGACTTGCATGATGCAGAGGAGGGAGTTCTTGCCATATCCGTGACAGGCAGAACTATGCCAGGGGCTCTCTCCCTCCCAGCAGCTCTGCTGCACCAAGACCAGAAAGAGTGCCCTCTGCTCCCAAGAAGGATCAATCCAGGCAATGACATTCTGCTAAGCTGGCTTCCCTAGCCAGTTCTCAACACTGGCTGCACAGTGAAATCTATAGAGAACTCAATAAAAATCCTGGTGCTCATGGCCCTGATCAATTAAATCAGAATCTCTGGGAATGGGGCCTGAGCAGTTTCATAATGTTTAAAGCTCCCCAGGTGATTTCGAAGTTCATTGAGATGAAAGCCACAGCAGCACGTTCTTCCTCAACTCCTACCTCCTCTGAAGTCTTGTGTGTTCTGATTAAACAGGTGGGATGTTCAACACACTTCTCCAATTATGAAGTATGACACATGGATGCTGAGTTCCTACCACTGATGTACAAAGAATTAAAAAGTAGAGCACCCAGATTTCATAAAAAAAAAAAATTTATTTTCATATAAAAGTGCCAAAATATCCACCAATGTCATAATCTATCTCAACCAGTTTACACACTAGTAATCAAAACACAAGCATCTTTATTCACATTGTTTAAAAATCATATTCTGGTCACACATTCCCACAGTAACTTGAGTCTCTAGACAGTGGGAAGTTGGCATTCCTATTTGCGGTGCTAGTCCATATGTCCAAGTTCATATAGGCACGAAACGGGTCAAACCCTGGGTAGTATTCCTTGCACATGACCGCCTGGTTTTCCATGTGAGTTGCATGTTCTGTGGTGGAATTGATGGGGCAGCAATTTTCATACACATCGTTTTGTGGGGCCCAGATGGAACCAAAAAGTCCAGACATTGGAGATAAGCTTCGGGTGCTTGTGAGGTAGGGCTGTAGTGTAAATGGGGAGGGAATAGAAAAGTTATTAAACAAACGAACAAAGACTTACAGGCAAATGTTGAGGTAGAATATATTAACAGTAGATACCACAATGGTATCAACCCAAGTTGTTAATAGTTGCCATGGAGTTGATTCTGAGTCATGGTGACCCAAGTACGTATGACAGGGTAGAACTGCTTCACAGGGCTTTGAATGTAACCTTTATGAAATCAGATCACCAGGCCTCTTCTTCCACAGCACCACCGGCTGGGTCGGAACTGCCAATCTTTAAATTAAAAAGCTGAGCACAAACCATTTGCACCACCCAAGGACTTTCAACCTAAGTTTCTTAGAAATCATTAAACTATTTTCAACAATCTGGCTTGTTTTAACTCCACTTTTCTCATTTTCAACAATCTGGCTTGTTTTAACTCCACTTTTCTCATTTTCAACAATCTGG
>NW_006921703.1:1023880-1028316 GCF_000298275.1 Orycteropus afer afer | reverse complement strand
CTCAAGTTCAGGAAGAACGCTCAGTCTCTCTCCCAGCCCACCATCCCTCAGCCAACAGTCTCTCACAGTCTCTCTCCCAGCAGTGCATGTCCCTTGGTGTCTCATTCAGCAATGCGTGTCTCTTGCATCTCTTTCCCAGCAAGCGAGTCTCTTTCGGCAGCACATCTCCCCCAACCAGCAGTCAGAGAGAGAGTTCTGCCTCTAGGAGGCCTCCTTTTGAGCTTGGCAGAGTGGCCAAACCAGCCAATCATAACAACAGAAATCTAAGCACCTGAGAGAGAACCTCCCATAACATTGCATTGTGCCACACCCAACAGAAAAGCCCAGGTGGATAACATTTACAATCAGGAGCTCCTCAGTTGCTCATTCCACCACTGAGTTTACAATGACTTATGGGTAGAAAAGTCATACTAAGTAATTTACTACACTGCACTGCCTAAGACATTTGACTGCTAACCAGATTTAAAAAAAAAAAAAAAAAAACACAACCAAACTCACTGCCATCCAGTCAATTCCAACTCATGGTGACCCCCTTTGGGTTTCTCAGGTGGTGAATCTTTACAGAAGTAGACTGCCCAGTCTTCCTTCTGTGGAGTGGCTGGTGGGTTTGAACCTCCAACCTTCTGGTAAGCAGTCAAATGCCTTAGGCATTATGCCACCAGTTGGCAGTTCAAAAACCCACTAGCTTCTTTCCTGCTTCTGGACTCTCCTCAACCCTCTAACTCTCCAGCTGCCATCTGGAGTTTTGTGATCTTACTTTATGCTTGTTTTTATTCATTATTCAGTGGATTAGTTGCTGGGAGAGTAAATGGCCTCTGCTCACTTAGGCATTTTGCTCCACCTTCTCCATAGAGTTTTCTTGGCTGAGATCTTTATGGATCACCAGGCCAATGGGTGGGTTTGAACCACTCACCATTTGGTTAGTAGTTGATCACAAAACATTTGTGCCACTTACCCATAGCCCATTGCCAGAGTCAATTCTAACTAATAGTTGCCCTATAGGAAAGAGTAGAACTCTCATAGGGTTTCTAAGGCTGTAATCTTTACAGAAGCAGACTGCCAGACCCCCCAGGGCAAGTGTGTGGGTTCAAACTGCTGACCCTTTGGCTATCAGCCAAGTGCTTAACCACTGTGCCACCAGGGCTCCTTTCATGCCACCTAAGCCCCTCATAAAACAAGCCACAGGCCATAATTCTCTGATCCCTGACCTACAGCAGTGCTTCTTAAACTATAATGGGCATACATATCCCCCAAGGAACCATTTAAATGAAAATGCAGGTTAATTAAGTCTGCATGGGGAGTGATTATGCATGTCTATCAAGCTCTCAAGTGAAGTCAATGCTGCTGATAGGGTGAGCCCTAGACTGTGGAGTTGAAGATCATGCAACACCTGGTACAGTAAGTATTCATGCCAGTGGGAAGGGGAAAGGGAAGAGGAGGGCACGCCCCTTCCACTTAGGGGAACAATCCAAACCCAGCATAGCACTTCTGCTCATATGCAACACAGCCATGTCTAGGTAAGGCGAGGTTGAAAAATGCATCTTTAGCTGGCAGCATGTATCCAGCTAAAATTTGAGAGTTCTAGTACATTGGACGGAACATTCCTGCTCCCATCCACAGCCAGCCTCCTCAAGGACTTGAAGCCTGCAGTTAACTTCACTCACCCTCACTGACTTCTACCTTTTGACTCTGTCCCTTCCCTCCGTTCACAGACTCGGCCTTATAAAGAATAGCAGCCTCCCTAATTTCACGTCCCCCTCTAGCCCCTACCGTTTTTGCAGCTCCCATTCATGGTTAGCCTTCTCTGCTACCACTTCACTTCCAATTTCTCCTCAAATAGCTCCACCTGGGAGAGTCTGTTCCTGCCTCACCCTTGAAAGATCTCCAAGGCCATCAATGACTCTCATTTGCCAAATCCAGTGTTCACAAGCTCCCCTCATCTCATTGGTCTCACAGCATTTTATCTGGTCAACCACTCCTTCCCCACCTTGGTGTCCTACCTCATCAGCAATTCATTCTTGGTCTACTCTGCTGCAACCTCTTCTGCTCCACCTCTAAACACAGGAGTCCACATGCTCTGTCCTCAACTCTCCTCCCCAAGCAGTCTCATTCACTCCCATTGGTTTAAATACCACCAGGAGGCTGTGTCTCCAGTCCTAAATCTTAGAGCTTCGGACTTGTAGATGAGACTGCCTCCTTGATGTTTCCACTTGAATATGTAGGTCTGGGTCTGTCTCTAGCACTTAGCACGTCACAGGCAGAATTATCATCCCCTGCCCTTCATTTCAGTCAATGGCATCGCCATGACCCAGTTCTCAAGGCCAAAACAGGAGTTTTCCTTCCTACACGCCCTCCCCGCTGCTATCCAGCTTGTTCCTATGTAACAGACCTCTTCTTCTCCACCCACCTTATTGAGACAGACTTCTAGTTGGTGTTACTATTACTTCTGCACTCCTAGAATCCATTTTCCACTCAGCAGCTGTCAGTGTTTTTGGAAACTTCAATTGGATGATGTTTCTTCTCTCTTAAAACACTCCAGTGTTGGTGGTGGTGGTGGTATACATCCCAATAGCTTTTCATGACATTTGGAGTAAAACCATACTTTCTGGTCGCTTATCAAGGACTTGACTGCTAACCAGAAGATTGGCAGTTCAAACCCACCAGCCACTCCACAGAAGGAAGACTGGGAAATCTACTTCTGTAAAGATTTCTGGTGTCTGAAACCCAAAATGGGGTCTCTATGAGTTGGAATCAACTTGATGGCAAGCGAGTTTGGTTTGGTTCTGTACCAAGGATTATAGGAGCTGGCTCCTCACCTTTCCAGCACCCTTTCTCACTAGGCTCCAGCCACACTGCTTTGTACTGCTATTTCCTCTCCCAGAAAGCTTTGTCCCCTGATCTTGGCATGGCTAGTTCTTTCCTGTCATTCAGTGAGTTATAGATTGAATTGTCCCCCAAAAAGTTATGCTAAAGTCCTTACCTGTTACTTGTAAATATGGCTCTGTGGAAATAGATTATGTTATATTATGTTATGATGTCCTCATTATGTTAATGAGGACATGCCAGAGTAGGGTAGATCCTAAACCTAATCCCTTCTGCGTGGTGTGATATAAAGAGAATAGACACAGTGACACACGCAGGGAAGACACCACAGATGCATCTATAAGCAGCAAAGAAATGCCAAGGATTGGCAGCCCCCATAAACTAGAAAAGAGGCCCATAGGATGAATCAACACAGCAGCGACCCTAATTTGGACTTCCAATCTCTAGAACACTAAGAAAACAAATTTCTGTCCTTTAAAGCTTCACATGGCGCCCTGGTGAAAAGGTCAGCAGTTTGAATCCACCAGCCACTCTGCAGGAGAAAGATATGGCAATTTGCTTCCATAAAAATTACAGCCTTGGAAACTGCATTGGGCAATTCACTCTATCCTACTGGGTTACTATGAATTGGAATCAGCTCAATAGCAATTTTCTTTTTCTTTTTGTAAAGCCACTCACTTATGATATTTGCATTATAGCAACACTAGGAAACTAGACAAAGTTTAACCGCAAATGTACCTTAGAGACTTTTCCTGACCACATGGAATTACCTGCTGCCACCTCAACCAAACCAAAAAAATCAAAACCCATTGTTATTGAGTTGATTCCAACTTATCATGACCCCACTGAGTTTCCAAGGCTGTAACTCTTTACTCAAGTAGATCTTCCTCATGCAGAGCAGCTGGTAGATTTGAACTACTGACCTTCTGGTTAGCAGCCAAATGCCTTACCCACTATACCACCAAGCCCCTTCATTTTACCACATCACCATTTAATTGCCCTCAGTACTCATTGCTACATGAACTATTCTTTGTATCTTTCCTTATTTTCTGTGCCCTGTCTATAAGGGACAGGGCAGTGGGCTTTGTCAGTTGTATTCACTGCTGTATGCACAGCACCAGGACAGGTCCTAGGTCAGTAAATACTTTCTTAGTGACTGAAAACTAACTTCTAGTTTTCCTATCACTGATTTTAGTCTTAAAGCTACAGATAAGTGGTGGGCAAGATGGAGGACTGGGCAGAAAGACTGCACAAACCCTCTTCAACAAAGAAAAGGGAAACCAATTAACACAGACACAGAAGATAATCTTGGACCCCTGATCCTTGAAGGGAAGGATATACAAGTGGACTAAACCCCAACTAGCAAAAGAATTTGCGTGAAAATATCAAAAAAGGAGACAGATGGAGCTGTGGTCTGGCAGCAATCCTGAGCAATCCTGACAGCACAGACAGCTTGGAGATTCCGGAGTGGTGGTAGGACCTAAGAATTAACCTAAACATCACCCTGCTAGCCAGGGACTGCACGGAGGACTGTGCACGGTGGCTGGGGAACAAATGGAGAAGGTGAAGAGAAAGGTGGGCTGAGCTGTGGACTTTTGCTGGTCTGGAGGATG